>NW_024347855.1:1278533-1443429 GCF_902729225.1 Pteropus medius | reverse complement strand
CCCCCAAACTGCCCCGTGAGCAACCTGCCCCCAGACAGGCATGCAGCCTCAGGTCTTCCTAGTTGTGTTCAGCAGCTTAGCGCAACATTTGAGTGGGCCTGAGGAGCAGGCCCAGCACAGAGCATGTGACTCTGTGATGACCTGAGGGCCAAGGCTTTGCCGGGCACAGCTCTCTGCATCTGATGCACATGCCAGCCGGCCTGGAAAGAAGTCTATCTCCCATCTACACGTTTAGGTAATTTTATATCAAGGACTGGAGAAAACCACATTCTTGAAAAGTCTCAGATGTTTAAAAATTAAATGAAAGACAAGTGGATAATGTCGAATGTGTCTTTTCTGCGAGAAATAATGATCTGTAATCTCTTCACCCAGCTAGGATGTTAAAGGCACTGTGCCACTCTGGTCGGTGCTGACTTCAGAATAGCTTCAGAGTCTCACTGTGTTCTTCAGGTGTCTGAGATTCCTACTCAGTTCTGAGCTTGTGAGTGATAAAAGGTTTGTCCCCTGACAGCTTCACGATGTTAACAGTAGCTGCACTTTGCGTCGTGATGGGGAGCAGACTCACTGCTTGGAATTGGGAGCATTTTTCCCTGTGCATTGACATATGATTTCAGGCGCCACATTCCTGCATGCCAATGCCTAGATATTGCAAATATATAGTATAAACCAAAATTATACACCTCTGCACATGACACCCCAGCAAGCACAGTTTGTGTCAAGGTCTAATAGGGGCAGAGTGAGGAATTTCCAGAAAAGGCAACATTCTTTGTTACCGTTCCAAAGGAACTAGCTACTGATGTCAGGAAGGAAGGAAAACAGTGTATCAGGATCTGTAAACCTGATAAACCTCAGAAGGCATCCGGAATTTAATATCTTGACATTGTTTTGTGCATTCATTGGGCTATAGGCAGAACTTTACGTGGATGAAGCACTTGGAAGCAGAAGTCTCTCTCTGTAGCTCGCAAGGCTGCAGGAAATCGAGGTACTGTCTGCTTGCTTTACGCACCATAAAGCACTGAGATGGCTTGACTATTTTCGAGAAGACCCTGTAGGCCAAACACTTTACAGTGAATAAAGAGCTGGACCGAGCAGAAAGAGTCCAGAATTCCAGATCTGACTTTGCTCTTGACTCAAGTAGAGCTCACACAAGTCAAGAGCTGATTTGAACACTCCTCCCCAATGACAAATACTAGATCAGGTCAATGCTCTTTAGACTTACACAGCAGCCGAAATCAATTTAGTGAGTTGTAAGCAGAATTTAGAAAAAAATAAATTTAAAAAATAATGAAAAAAAAATAGAATAGAACAGAATAGAAGAGTTGAAAATATCAATGTGTATCACATGCAAAGTATTGATTTAGAAAATATCAGTTTGGGATGTGTGTGTGTGTGTGTGTGTGTGTGTGTGTGTGTGTGTGTAAAATACATTTCTTATTGGGCATTACAGTCAAACAAGCTGAAAGCTATTAGACAAATGATGAATATCAGTTTATAAAAAAGTTAAGAATTTCTCAATTCATTCTCAGTTCCACAGCCATACAGCAGATCTGCAAGCTGGACAAGGCAACGAGGAGCACACATGGGCTCTGACAGACCCCATGAATGACAGATGTTGGGACTAATGATACACCCAACTGGAACTTTGTCAACAACACTCCATCAGCCCTCACTGGTCCAAGTCCTCAGACTCTAGGACTTCCTCCCAAGGCTGAGTAGCCGCAGCTGCCCTGCTACTGGGCCTAACAGAGACATGTACACTCCAAATGAAAGATTATGACTGCCTGGCTTAATGCTCTCTTCCTCTAGGGGGTCTCCAACTAGGGGTAACCCAGGCTGTGAGACATGGCCAAGCCTTTGGAGGATGCCTTGTTCCTGGCAGGCAAGGTTGCTTCCAGGCCCCCTGTGTGTGTCCCCGGTATGATCCTAGGGTGGGGACTTTGTGACACATGCCCTGCTCCTCAAAGATACTATCCTTGGGTTCTTTCGGGATCACACATAAATGTGTAAGACATGTGGAAGCAGGCCTTGTTCTCAGTCTTCCGAGTTCTGGCGGGTAGAATGCCCATGTTACTCCTCTGCAGCAGAAGTGTGCAGCACTGCACATCCTCTCTCCTCTTGGCATTTAGCTGTCCCCAGTTCTCACGTTACTTTTGCACTGTATGGTGTTCAAGGTACATGAGCATAGCCTTCATCAGAGTCAACCCCAAGCTCTTTTCTTGGTGAGGTAATCTAAACAAAATGGCAGCTAGTGTAACTGTCCTTTCTTGTAGCTTTTGGGTCAACAGTGTCTCAAGATCTTTCATCAAGTATAATACTTTGGATAGGAAAGCTATCTGGATAAGAAGGTCCTTTATGTGCGCGAAGCCCATGTCGGGTTTTGGAAATGCTTTGGTACCCAGGAGTTCTTGTCTGACAAGACAGCCTTTGTCTAAACATGCCAAGGTAAACCAAGTATTAGCAAGACTCAAGTTTAATTCACTCCGTAGTTATCAAAATGACCATACGAGATGCCCTGGGCTCAGCTCGCACGCAGGGTGTGTGAAGGCAATACGAGAACGGGGCCGGCTGCATTCGTCAGGATTGCAGACTCTTGTTCCACAACCACGCTGCACCCTCCAAGACTTTAGAGCAACTGGTTAAGCTGCTGGCTTGCCCTGCTCTCCCAAACCCAATGCCTGATCTCCTTATTACAGGTTCGGTTCACTCCCCAGTCCCACTCACGTCACCTCTATTACAGAACACAACAAAAGCATGCTAGAGAGTGACCTGTCTACTCATAACTTTTGTTTATTTGCTTTTTATTTTTAATAAAGGAGGGAAAGCAATGTATATAATGAGTGAAATTTTTCAAGAAGCATTTCCAGCATATCCCAGTCTCACCGAAGAGGAGAAGCTGCAGCATTTCTGAGTATCCCCGGAGCATCAACGCAGCCCCAAGTGCTGTTCCAGGCATTGGGACACGGTGGAGAACTCATCTGGCCAGGTCTCTCCTGTGTTTTCACATTCCAGTGGGTAGAGTCAGATAATAAAAGCTAAGTAAGAGAAAAGTCTGCTAGTGAGTAAAGCTTTGCAGGGAATTGTAAGAGAGTGGAAGGATAGAGTTCGACTAAGATTAGGTGATCTGAGCAGTCAACATTCAAGTTGAAATTTGAGCAGCACCAAGGAGCCAGCCTCACCAAGGGCAGAAAGTATGTTAGGGAGAGCCAGCACTGGAGAAATGATCTTAATGTCGAACAATCTTGGAAGGTTAAAGGGACCCAGAGAGGGCCACCATGGTTAGAGCATGACACGCAAAGGCTGTGTGACCGAGTGCGAGGTAGAAGAGGTGCACGAGCCTGGGGGAAGAGTTGGGGTCTCAGTCCAAGAGGTTACAGGAAGCATTAAGAAGGAAGCTGGGAAGTCGGCCAATAAGATTTATATTTTTAGAAGACCATTCTTGATGTGGCAAAGGAGATGTGTGTGGGCAACGGTGGACACAGGTCACCACTTAGCAGCCTCCGTGTTTTCAGAGGCTTGGGTTGAGGAGGGGAGAAGAAGAAAGGTAGACATGTCTGGGTGTGATATAATGTTGATTGGATATGCTGATGGGTTAAATGTGATGGAGAAGGGAAAGAGGGACATAAAGGGTAAGTAATATCTAGATTTGGGGCTTGAACAATTGGGATGATAACAGAGCCATTTGGGTTGATGAGAAAGACTAGGAGATAGAAGGATTTTTTTTTTTTTTCCTGGCACAAATGGGGAATAGAGTTCTGTTTTGGATGTATTCTGTGTGAGATGCCTACCAGACATCAAGTAGAGAAAACACCTAGGCAACTGATATATGAGCCCAGAGTCCTAGGAAAGAACCCAGCTGCAGACAATTGCGGTGGGAACTGTAGGTAATGTAACCCTAAACTAGTATTCAGCTACCTCTCAGAGTTGCCACCTCTTGTCTAGCACAACGCAGACTTTAGCCAGAGTTGTAGACCTTAGCTTCTCCTTCTCCTGGCTCATGATCGACACACACATGCTTCTCCAATTTAATAGGTCAAACAAGTAAGTGCCATGGAAAAGCATGTGTATTGGTCGCAGGTCCCATTACTAAGAGATGGGAGCAAATGGATTGGCTTGGGGACAGATCCTAAAATGGGGGAATCTAATGAGCCTCCCATTACCTAGTCTTGGAAAAGTTACCCCAGGGGTGATGCCATGCCCCTATAAGTTTCAGATGTCGAAAGATATGGCCCAAAGTCCTAGGATACTCTCAATTAGATAGACCTCAAATGGTCTATCCGTGGCACATGGTTCCTACACTTACCCATCCCTACCCACCCACCCGGGTCACTCTAGAATTAACCTGTCCTGGAAACTTCAAGAAGAAGAAATGGCAAATCCTCTTTCTTTCCTACATTCTGCTAAGGGGAATACAAATCTTTCCAGACCAGAACTTCCATGAGGAGCTATGCGGTGCATTCCTCGATTTCTGTGAAACTCTGTATCCCCTGTTGAGTGAGGTTCCAGCTCTCCCAGCCTGTGACCTTCCGCTCAAAACAAAAACAAAAACAAAAACAAAAACAAACAAAAGAAAAAGCGTGCAACTGCTTTAAGATTCAAATTGTTCTCCCATCTCAGCTAGTTTCTTGAAATAATCCAGTGAATAGTTATCTCAACAGCGCAGTGTGCTCTCTCTATGAAAAAATTACAGGGTTCAGGCTGTTTAACCAGTAGAAAAATTTGATTGACTGAAAATCAGAAAGTGCTTTATAATATACTCAATAGAGTTTTCTGAGAGAATATGTGAGCCTCTGTATTTTAAGACCTTCTTAAAGATCTGTTCAAATCTTTGTCCCATAAATGGTGCCATTTTCTTTTTCATAAATGTATGAACACTGGAAAAAATACTTTTGCTTAGTTCAAAAAACAAATACAATAGTTTCTGTGATCAGCTCTTTTTTTCTTATTAAATATATTTTTATGCTAATAATAAGTAATAAAACAGAAAGAGTTAGCTAATTTATTAAAGGTTTTAAATCGCTTTTGAAATCTGAGAAAGATTCTTTCAGGTGAGAGGTTAGAGAAATTCTGAAAGAATATCTATGCTTCTAGGGCTGAAAATTAAGTTTATTTTCACAAAATTCAACATTTCAGAAACCTCCAACTAGAGTTTCACTTCAACACAGAGGACGCAGTGACTGAAGAAGAATTGTAAAATCAAGGCACTCACACAAACGTATAAGAGTCTGTCATTAGGGGCATTGTTTGGTTTTAAACACTATCTTGTATCAACTCTATGTAATGCACAATCCCTGAAAGGGACTTGTGGCAATTACCTTTAAATACAGGTATATCTATTTAATTTAAGTAGGTTAAAAACCATGCTCCCCTCAAAAAATTCTCCCCAAGTCTGTCCAAATGTATGTATTTTAAGCAGCGTTTTGTCTTTAAATATTCACAAATTTGATAGGAATCAAAGCTTCTTTTGAGAAATGAGGCTAAAATGGTAACATAAATGAATTTGCTTAGTACCACCCTCTTTTAACTTCCCAGTTACAAAGGAAAAGTTCTGCCCCCAAATGAGAAATTGGAGAATGTGCTGTCCTAGTTTGCTGGGCATCTGAAGACAGACGCCAAGATTCATTGGTTTGATAAAAGATGTGTGTTTAGAGTGTTGGGGATAGAAGAATTCTTTGAGATCCTTGGACCCCCATCCTCGAGGATCAGGGTGCCCCCACAGTCATGTGCCCTTTGATCCAGTCTGCCTTCCAGGAAGCATAAGCTGCTTCATAGAGGAGTGTGGAGTGTGGAACCAGCCCAGGAACAGCCACCCTTCACGCTGATCCAGGAGTTCCCTCACAACTGATTTTATAACCTGTGTTAGAGAAAGCTCTGGGCGAACCTGGCTGCTCTGCCCTAGAATCTTAGCCAATATGCTGCCTTGTCAAGTGTACAATGTAGATTTGGGTAAATGTTTCTTTATTCTGATATTTTTCTTGAAAGTAGTAACAGTGCAAGATAACATGAACAATACAGATATTCCCCTCCCACAGCCCCTCCGCAGCGATGCCAGGGCGGCCAAACCAAAACTGGTTCTTCCTCTATGAGGCCCACCCATGTGAGCAGAGCTTGGAAGATCTGAGAGGTGTAGAGAAGTGCTGAGCCACCCACTGGCTGGGTGAGAAACCATATTTCTGCCATATTCAACCACCAAATGCCAAAGCCACCTGCTTTTTGAGGCAGATATGAGGAGAAAAGCAGCTTGCAAGCCCACTGCCACCTCCATTATCAATAAGACACCCTGCTGGGATCAAGGAGAAGTTTTGTTTTTTAATCAAAGTGGCTCCCAGAGAGTCAGGTGGAATCATGATAAGGTCCATATCTGATTAGGTTACTAATATCCTAAGATAAAGAGAAAAAAATTAAAAATAAAAAAGGGAGACATTTTATAAATTTATTATTTATCTATAAAGGAAAGATTTTCAGACTGGTATTTGACTTTTCAACAGCAACACTGAATGCAAAATAACAATAAAACTATATTTGCAGAGTTCTAAGATTAAAGGATTATGAATTATATGATTATTCAATTATGGTTCAAATGGAAGGGCAAATAAAAGGTGTACTTGGATGTGCAAGGACTCAGAAACGAAAAACTTTTTCCAAAAGAATTACCCAAGCAGACACTCCATGCAAGTGAAAAATAAATTAGAATAAAGAACTTAACATAAAAGGTAGAAAAATGTGATATTGAACAAACAGCAAAACTTACAGTCCAGTCTAACTATCTAGCAACGATGTAGTCGTAAACCTTAATGCAATGGTAAGCCCAATGTTTTCAACACGTTTAATATAATTCGTCTGTTTTTTCAGTTGTTTTGCGGCTGGAGGGCAGTTCCCGTTTCTCCATCTTGACCGGAAATGGAATTCAGCTAGTTCTTATTCAATGAATTTTCTAAATGTCTCTTCTAGACAGGAATGCAATCTAGTCATCAAAATAATGATGTTTTTTTTCTTTTTAATACATATATCTTTTACATTTTCTTGTTTTTTTTTTTTTAATGCTAATTCAATATTGAATAGATCTGGTGATAGTCTGCATTCTAGATTTTGTCTCAATTTTATAGG
Source organism: Pteropus medius (assembly GCF_902729225.1). NCBI lineage: Eukaryota > Metazoa > Chordata > Mammalia > Chiroptera > Pteropodidae > Pteropus > Pteropus medius. Next base: position 1,436,325 of record NW_024347855.1, on the reverse strand, counting down.
AAAAAATTTAAATGTTTGCTATTTAAATTGTATTACTAATGAGATTAGCTGTGGTTTGGGATTTTTTTTTTTCTTTTTTCTTTTCCCTGTTGTTTATAAAGATGTATTTACTAAGGACATCTTCCATTCCTACTTTAACAAGATCTTCATGAAGAATATATGTTGAATCTCATTAAATGACTTTGTGTGAGTTTTGAGATCATACAGCTTTTCTCCTTTAATCTGTAAGGATGGGAGATGACATAAATAGAATTTTTTAATGTCGAACCAACTTTTAAAAAAACTAACCTGGATGGAGCTTTTTGGAGGTTTTATGTGCGGCTATGTTCCATTTGCTAGTTTTTGTTTAGGAATTGGTGCACTTATGCACATGAGTGAAGTTGGCCTATAATTTTCATAAACAATGATATTTTTTTATTGACACCAAAGGGTTTGTTGATTCTGTTCACATTTTTAAAGTCCAAATCGCTTCCAAACTTGTGGCCTCCTTTTGCCTCCGTACCGGAATATCACTAGCATCTTTTACCATCAGCCACAATCTGGACATTTTTTTTCACTCACAAATGGAACAGGTGAAGGAAGAATAAAAAGAAGATGGAGATCATCAATGAGGCAGAAGCAGCCAAGTCAGGAAAGAAGATAAAGCTAATGTGCACCCGAGTAAGAAGAAAATGTGCAGGGCGGGATTAATCCTTCTGTGGGGGCAAAAGGCAGAGGAAAAATGAGGAGGGGGGACCTATGACCCCTCAGATGGAAACAAGTGGGAGAAGGTAGAATTCCATTTGTTTGGTCTGCTTCTTCTGAGCACCAAAAACTTGTTTGTAATAAATCAAGTGAGGTTCAAATTCTTTTCTAGAATTTTCCACGAAGAACCCAAATTCCATGTGTTGAAAATCATGTACACTTTTCATGAGCATCAGAATATGCCAACAAGTACAAATTCTGCACTGTGAGGTCCTGACCGGTCGTCGGTTCCATCCTCAGTTTCTCACACGGTGTCTGGGGAATTGTCTCGTTTCTGGCCTGGTCCAGATTTCTTATCTGCTCTGTGCAGATCCTCTCGATCCTCCTGTGCTCCACACTAATCTTGTCTTAAGCTGGTCTGTGCAGGGCTATTGCTTCCCTGTGTCAGGGACCTTGTTACTATCTGCGTAAAATTCTTGGCCTCTCCGTCTGCAATTACTCCAAGTTCACATGAAGCACCACGTCTCTATCGATTACTAAAGAGGCTTCGCCCTCCTCTCACCAGTTCTGCAGAACACAAACACTGCTGGTTAAATTTGGGGGCCTTATAGCGTTCTCTTTTCCTTTGAGTCGCTCTATGTTTTCTGGTCAAAGGTCGATGCGTGATGATGATGATAATAGTAAATTAACATTTACCTAATCACATTATGTGCTGGACACCATACACACATAATCGCTCATTTTCACAGCCTGATGAGACCTCATTTTACAGATGAGGACATTAAGCTCCTGGAACTCCCTGAAGGCACAATTTGTTTAAATAAAAGCAACCCATCACAAGTTTTCTTGCCTGGTACTGGAACCTGTCCTCCAGGCTGCAGTAGCCCAGAGCCTCACTTCTGAGCCATTGCACACCCACCGCAGCTCTAGGTGGCAGAGAGGAGGTGCTGGCAAATGTGACTCATGTGGCTGCAGGACTACCGACACTTCAGAAGGTCACATGGGTGGAGCCTGGTTCTCCCTCTGAGCCCTCAGGTGCGGTGGGCAAGCTGCCTGGGCTCCTCCCAGCAGCCGCGTCCTTGAAGCTGCTCCTTTCACCAAGGCACTTCCTGGAAAGGGCCCTGCAGTGAGCTCTCAGCAGGCAACCAGCTGGCAGCTTGCCCTGGAGGTAGGTGGGTCAGTGCCCCAAAGGATCTACCACAGGAGCTGAAGGTTGAAAACCACTGGATCAGAGGAAAGAACCACGAATAGCCATGTGTTCTAGGTATCTGTAACTTTTGTGTTCGTAACTTTGTAAAATGTTACGAAATTCCAAATAACAAGTGGTAAAAATGCGCATTATCTTTAATGTAGCAAGAGGTAAGATTAGAAATGTTTCCCTGGAAAGTGGATCCATGAGTGGTTTATGCAGGTTGATATGACAGACCATCCTCCGCTGCTGTCTACACTCTCTCCTTCTTGTGGCCCCTCACAGTGCCAATGCCTGCCAGTTAGCAATAAGCCTGTCCCCGGTGAACCCAGGCTGTGGCTGTGATCATGTCCAGCTCAGATCAAGGATTAGCAAGTCCGCATAGCCCCGTATCGCAGAGCCTACTGAAGCCCATAGGCCAACCAGCTCGGTAGTTTCAATATTTTTCTGGCTGAACAGGGTGAGCAAGCCCTCACTGTCTGGAGACGCTTATACTTACCTCTCTTATCTGTCAGCTATGTAGATAGAAATGAGCACTCATGTTATCATGCTGCTGATCATACACCAGCGAGTCAGCACTTACATATTACCACTCTTCATGTCGATCCACTGCCTTCTACCTCTTACATCGCCCTCCCCAGAAGGCTGGGTGTTTGTCAGGCAATGGCAACATTGACCTAAATGGACACCTGCTTGAAAACAGACTGAAAAGGCAGTGGCTACATTCCCTTTTCTTTCACCCGCAGCCGAATCTAAAACTACTTTACTTCATGCCTGCCCCTGCTTCCTACTTCTGTTAGAGCTCAAGTGAGAAACACGTCATTGAAGTTTTAACTAGCAGTACCCAGAAAGAAGGCAAGATTTGTTCTCATGCTGAAACCAAGCATGATGCTGGCCTGCCTGCTCACTCAACGTGGCTTGGATGAAAGATAGTTCTTTCATCTCAGATCAAGTGACAAGGTGGGTGGTGGGGAGAACTCCTCTCAGGCTCCCATTGGACTTTGTTGCATAATCTAGGGGCCAGGGAGAAAATAAATGGTCTTATCGAGAAATGGCCACAGAGGGTCAACGGGGCTCAGATAAGCAGTCTGTATTCACCTGCCTTTGAATTGCTCAGAACGGGAGGTCAAAGGGCAGTGGGAAAGGCGAGCTGTCCTAACTCCTGCTCGGCCTTCAACTCACTCTGCCTACTCCACCTGCCAGGACAGGGAACTGCGTACACCCTGCCTGTGCCCATACAGTCATAAGCTTGAGCATCTTCTATGGAAAAAATGTAAGCTGATTTTTCTAAATTTGCTCCATATTTAAGTTCTAAAAGACACAAAAGGAAACGTATGTTCTTGTGTAGCTCTCTTTAGCTCCTAGACCATTCGTTTAACTAGCATCTATTGAGCACCTACTATATGCAAAATGTGATGAATGGGAGTAAGAACATACAAGTGAAGAAAATGGAGTTGCTGTAAGTTGATCAAAATTGTTTCCTAAGAGCCAAACCTTTCCACTAATCTCTGTGAGCTAATAGCAACAGCATCAAGCAGAGGGTTAGGACAAACGGAAAGAAATGAATGAGCTGAACGAAGAGCAACCTGAGCAAGGCCAGAATGCGTGAGCACCTGGACTACAACGCTCCCCCTTAATGGCTGCTCACAAAATAAAGATAAACCATTACAAGAGCAATTGGTGTTGCTCTGTGATGACAGTGGGTAAGTTTCTATGTAATAGTATTTTCCCACTCAAAACTTTGATACAATCCTTACATTAGCTCATTATAACATTAAATGAATAATTGACCTGGAGAGAGTTTGAACAGAAGAATCTGAACTTTCAAATACTATCTATAGTCCTTATCCAATGCTCGGAAACAAATTATCTCAAAACTGGTGGCTTAAACGATAGCTTTTCACGTAGCACAGTTTTTGAGGGTCAGGAGTTGGAGAGTGGCTTAGCTGGGCTTCTAGCAGGGGTTGGGGGTGGGGATCTGGTTCGGTGTCTCTCAAGAGGATTTCAGTCAAAATATTGGCTGGAGCTGCTTCATCTAAATGCTGGATTAGGCTTCACAAGCTCAGTAGGCAGGAAAACGTCTGCTCCTTGCCCATGGCCCTCTCCTTGGGGCTGCTCGAGTAGCCTCGTGACAAAGTGGATGTCTCAATGTCTTTTATGACCTAGATTCATAAGGGACACACCATCACTTCTGCAATATCCTATTGGTTACACAGGCTAGACTTTATTTTTATAACATTTTAGTTTCACAGCAAATTGAGGGAAAGTGTCGCTATTTCCCATATACTCCCTTCCTCATATATGCGTAGCCTCCCCGATTATCAACATCCCCCACCAAAGTGGTGCATTCGTTACAATTGATGAGCCTACATTGACACATCATCATCATCCAAACTCTACATTAGGGTTTGTTCTTGATGTTATACATTCTATGGGTTTAGACAAATGTATAATGACTTACGTCCATCCTTATAGCATCATAGAGAGTAGTTTCACTGGGCTAAAATTTCTCCATGTTCCATGTATTCATTCCTCACTCTTAATCCCTGGTGACCACTGAGCATTTTACTGTCTTCATGGTTTTGCCTTTTCCAGAATGTCGTACAGTTGGAATCACATAGTCTGTAGCATTTTCACATTGTCTTCTTTCACTTAGTAATATGCGTTTAAGGTTCCTCTCTGTCTCTTCATGGCTTAATAGCTCATTTCTTTTCAGTGCTTAATAATATTTCCATTGCCTGGATGTACCACAGTTTATTTATTCATTCACCTACTGAGGGACATCTTGGCTGCTTCCGAGTTTTCAGGCTAGCCCTTGGCAATGCTGTAGAAAAATGCAGAAAGCATCAGTGAAAGAAAGGGAGAATTATTGGGGTCACCCTGGACACTGACTACCACAGTTTCCCTCTGTGGTCCCCAGTGATTAACATCTTCCTACAAGCAAAATACACTCATTTCCTTCTGAGGCCCATTACAGTTTTAGCTCAAAGTCCAGCATGTCATCAGCTAAACTAGACACAGGTGTGGATGATGGTCCTTAGGCATAACTTCTTAAGGATACCACCTTGAGTACAGTTTCTCTTGATCGAAAGATCTGAAAAATAAAAAGACACACACGCACACACACACACATACAACATACAATGATGAGACAGGCACAGCATAACTGTTTTAGACCTCCTCGTTCATTTTTCCCTTCTTGTTCATTTTGAATTAATTTTTGTATAAGATATGAAGGTGTGGGTTGGAGCCAAAATGCAAAACATCCATGGCATACACAACCCATGCTGATTAGCTCTGGTAACATGTCAGAGACAAGGAAAAGACATAAACCACTAAAAACGTTACTTCTCACTTAATTATCCCTCTCCCAACTCAGCCTCAGAAACCAGAGGCTCTGAGCAGCCTTCCATCCTGACCAGGAGTTGTGTCCTGAGCAAATCCCCTTAGGGTCAGCTCGTATGTCTATTGCAGAGTTCAGTGTTTCCTTTGAGTTGAATTTTGCACAGAAAGAGGATATTCCAAAGATAGCAATATCTGCAGAGCTTCACATCTAACAGGCACGGGGTTCTCACAGTACTTACTTTTCTCCCATAACTTACCAAGACTTGGGCAACCTCAGAGAAAGCCCCACAGGCAGAGAGAGGAGTTCTCCCAAGAAAGTGAGAAGAAACAACCAAGGAAGACTAGATGAAGGAATCTGTTTCAAAGGACTGAAAAACAAAAGGTAAAGTTAACACAGCGTAATGATAGTGCAATTTCTAAATATTATGTAAGAGGCAGCCTCAAGACAAATATTTTTGAATTTCTAATAGAAAAATGGCATTTCTTTTATTTATTTTTTATGTATTTTTGAGTGTTAACAAATAGTTCTAGTGATAATTAGCATCTTTGTATATTTATTGAAAACCAACACTAAATCTGTATATTTACAGAAAAATGCCTTAGACATAGATAATAGCACAATTCCATGTTTGTGAATTGACAGTCTCCTCTAAACATAGAGTAGAAATTCAGCAATTATCACTACAGCTGTTTGTTAAAGTTTGACAATAGATAAATAATGACTAGAAATCAATCTTTTCATTAAAATTCAAGAAACAAAAAAAGTATATAAAGGAATTTTATTATTCCTTTAACAAGTCCAGGCCAGTCTTTAGGAAGCTCCTACACATATATTTTGGTGTTGTTTCCAATTTTGTAGACCCAAATGGCCTTTTTCTTTTCACAGATGTGCATCATGCTGGTGTCGGGGAGAGGTGGTGTCTATCCGTCTACTATTCTTAACTCACCTTCCCATCTATTTTTCATTTCTGAAGGCGTAGACTACGTACACACACTCACACACATTCACACATGGGTGGTGCTTGAACCAAAGTGTTCACACTTCTTATACCCTCCAATGACTGTATCAGCCCATGGCAAAGTGAACAGTGGCTAAAAAGGATCTTGGTCAATAAGATTATCTTCGGGGTTTGTGTTTGATTTTCAGCCTGTAGGGATGTGGGCAAAGAAAAAAAGACATTGAGTCTAAATCAATCTCCATCTAAGGATTCGGAGCCAATGGAAGTCCCTTTCTCTCATGATTTCTGGCATTTCTTCTTCATTTTCAGCATCTACACAACGTCTGTAAACATGCACGTGTACATCCATCCCTTGGGTTGATGATATTGGAGTGAGCAATAATGCAATTACTCATGCTGGAAGAACAGGATAATTACCATCACTGAAGCCCACATGGTTTACAGATCTTCAATTTTGAACTTTCCTTAAAAGATAAATATAGCATTTTCCATTTTTAAGCTGGAGACATTTTCTTCCTTTCTCTTTTCCCTTGTACTCTTCTTAAATAGTCCCTACTTTTTGGATGAACCGTAGTAGGGGTGCTACCTCACACAAGGAAAAGAAAATTATTTATAAATCCTACAAGCAGAGACGGAGGTGTCTAGAAGCATTGCGAGTCACCCCTTCTGTCAGACGAGTTAGCCTCACCATCCACTATTGCACGGCCTCCATTAGGAGACAGTTGCCACTCGTTGCATTTTGTAGATACAGTTTTCATACCTGGGGTGGGGTCTGCACTGTGAGAAGGTGGGTCATGTCAGTGGGCAGCGCCCAGGCTGTAGTTATGAGAATGAAGCGGAGTATGAAAGGAGAGGGTCTTCCTGACGTGGTCATGTGTTGGGTGAGCCGGCCAGGAAAATGACTATGTGTTAGTCAAATTGTATCAGTCTAGAAAATGAATCTAGTCTTGGTTGAAAATCTTAATAAAGGAAAAAAAAAATAATGAATTTGTCTTGGCGAAAGTTTCCATGCTAGAACATCGGCAGGGCTGGACCTACTGAGATTGCTTGTCCTGTAGACAGACATTGACACAATGATTTATTGAGTGTCTTTTCTGCTCAAGGCAGGATTTTGAGAATCATATGATGGGCATGATGTTGCTGCCTTGAGCGGCTCATGTCACTACACTATAGAAATGGGTTTCTGTTAGAGTCATTCATGGATTCAACATCGTCCCTGGATTCATCTCCCTAACTTTGCCAGTGACGACAGCATCCTAGATCCCAAATCCTGAGGTATAGGACTTTGAATGTAAGCAAAAGCAATCCAGTTTAAATTGGATTAAGAAAGAACTGGAATGTAACTGGCTCATGGAACTGCAAAGCCCAGCTGGAGGCATGGGTGGGTCCGAGTGTTCAAATAATGCCGACCTTGTAGCTCTTCCCTGCTTGGCTTTGAACTGTGCTGGCTTTATTCTCCGGCAGGCTGCCCGACACACGGTCAAGGATGGTCACCAGCATTTCTGGGATTGAAGCAGTTCTCAGAAAAATAATGCCTCACTTACTCTTAAATGGTCAGGAAAAAAAAGTATGTGTGTATGTATATGAGTATGTGTGCATATTACAAAATTAGAGCATGAGGGGGGAAGGAGAGAGAGAGAGGGAGGAGGAGGGAGAATGGGAGAGGGAGAGAGAGAGTAACTATGAAGTAATAATATGTGGCAGAGGGAATATTTGGGAGTGAACCTGAGTGGTCTAGGTGAAGCACTTCAGGATTTACCTGTTCTCCTCTTTTAAATTTTCAGTGAGACCAAAGTTATGATTTTAAATCTACCTCTTTAGTGACAGCTCCAATAGCACCCCAGCAAGTCTCATGGGAGGCCTGGAGTCTTGGGCCCCTCCTGGGTCAGTTTCGGCTGTCAAGGCATGTAGGACTCTGCTGGTCGCCTGCCCACTCTGGGGTCAGATGGGGTCAGCCTCACCAGACCCGCATGGCTGGCAGTAGAAGAGCGGTGGCTTTCTAGAGGGAGATTGGGGTTCTGTTGCCAAAACTGAGGGGACATGGATGCTGGCCAAGAGATAAAAACAAGTGTTCCATGACCCTTTCCCCCTGAAATTCTACCCCAGTAGCCTGCAATTCTTTCATTGTTCCTGGTCTGCCAGGCAAAAGTCAATAGATCATGATTACCAGAAGTAAAAAAAAAAAAACTACAATTCCAACCCAAATAGTATGGGATTAACAAAAGTCTGTGATTCTAAAACATGTTGTTTTAAACCAGTGATGGGACCACATCATTGAAAGAGGTAAGACCATTTGGGAAAGTCGTATTATTTAGTCATATTATTTTTAAAGAACATCATCATCTTATTTGTTTACAAAAATCCTTATTTTTCTTTAAAAGTGAAAACAAGCCTGGTCAATGGGATTGTTTTTTCAAAATCCTTACTTATGTACAGTAATTGTAATTAAGTACTGAAATTCAACCCAGACCAACCTGTTTTAATGAACTTAAACGCATAAGACAACATCAAACTCCTGTAGAAATGTGAGGTTAGAATCTTCCAGAATCCCTTAGGGGGTATTGTTCGAAATAATGCCAGTACATCAGAGACCCCTTGGAACCCAAAGACGATCTCTAGAATAAAACAACATAGAAATGCAACCTTTTATATAATTTTATAAAGCATAAAAACAATCATAACTCCAGGCAGTAGTTTCTACATATTTATATTTGGATTGTTGTACCTTTAATGTAATGCTGTCTATTTTCTGCCTTTTAGGTGCTTAGGCAATTGTAACATTTTAACACTATTCTGGAATAAGTGCTTTTTGTGAGAAGTTCATCCTCCAGGTTCAAACAGACTGCATTTCCTGGTAAAATTTTATTTTTCAATTATCACACTTTTTTTTAGTCTTCTTCATGCCACAAGATATGTGAAGTCCAAAATATTTATGTTCCTGATTGTCAGTCTTTCCTTCTTAGAGATGTTCAAGTGAAAACAAAATAGACAACTCATTTTGTTGAATCAATACAGGCGTATTATCACAGCAAGATCATAATTCAGGTGCACAATACCTGCTTTCTCAGAGCACAGCAAGGAAGCTGGTAGGTGCTCAGTGGCACAGCAGGTAACTAATATCAATAAAGTAGCCCCCGATTTGTGTTTCAACGACAGAGTAGGGGTCGAACTTCAACCCACAAAAGTGATGAAAAGCAGAGTTAAGGCCAAAGTCCCTCCCTAAACTTACCTTGCAGCTTGGAGATAAACCACTTTGTGAGGACACATCCCAGCACCAGCTCCTGGTGCCTATGGCTCCACCACAGAAACACCAGGATTTGTTTTAGGGCAGAGGCAAATTGACTAAGGGTGACCAACTTTCTATCTGCAGCAAGGACAGTAACTGGGCATAGGCACCATTTAAAGAGCTTTGGGTGACCTTTGTTTAAAACTCCATACGTCTCTCTCTGTAGCTCTCACTCCTACCTTATTGCCATCACCTTACGCCATTCTCTTTTTCTTCTTCCTTCTTCCTTCTCTGTGCCTAATGTCTGTCTCTGCTATGGCCTCGGCGTTTTGATGATCTCTTTTCCAGAAACAATTTTATAACAAAATAGAATAGACCTCAATTGTACACAAGTAAAGCAATATTCTATAGTATTTAAGCACACTTCTGAATGTACTGAATATACATATAATTTGAATGTAAATTTTATGTCTATTTTGGCTTACAGAGAACACTATCTCTAAATCTTAAATGACATGCAAAGTTTCCTACAATGAGTCAACAGCAGACCCCAAAATATAGAACATCTTATTGGTTGCTTACCAAGCAAGTCTTCAAGTTAGCACTGGTTGACGTTCAGACCAAAAAAAAAAAAAAAAAAAAAAAAAAAAAAAAAAAACAAACCCAAAAGAACTGTGCTCACATGCACACAAGAGTTTCTTCCTTTCATTCGCTTCCCCATGCATTCCACCTCTGGATGAGCAGGACCACGCAGGGCTGCTGCGGTGATAGATCACAGCCCAGTGACATCCCACGCGAGAAGGTCATAAGCCCGATGTCCCTATCATGAGGGAAGGTTACAGGGTTTAATTTTATATTTTAGGACATCAAGACACCATTTTCAAATGAGTGAGTCATCACAATATTTCCTGAAAAGATCCAATCTTGGTGTATGAAGGGGAGCTACATGTGGGCTTATGCTCAACGTGGGCTTGTGCCATCCGCCAGCAGCCGGTGACACATGAGTCATAGGCAATGTCTGTGCCTTGGCCTGTGAGCCAGGCAGATGTGAGGTTACCCTGAGCCACAGGGAGATGCTCCAAACCCATCGAGTCATCCCGTAAGGCACCACAGCTGGCACTTCGGTCGTGCCCCAGGACGGAGCCTAGACCAGGACTCGGTGCTCACTCACCTGATCTCCCAGGTGATTGGTTCGATGGGCCTAGTGAAGGCAGGGGATGATCCCTCGGGAAATTCCGATGTGCAAGCATCAACCTGCCATGTAGAAATATGAGTGCTTGTATTTTCCATTAGAAACCAGACATTCTTAATGCGGCTCCATTCCCAAGTCTTAACTTCCTAAGACCCACGATGAGGTGAGAATTGACCAGATATTGAAAACCTGTGCTTCACGCCTCCCCAAGCACACTAGCCAGCGGCGGTAATCACTACTACTATCATTACTACTAATGCCTGAGCATGTCTAGGTATTACTAATACTGACATTCTCAACCTCCGTTCTACCCTCCCCTCGGTTCTCACCCACCAATGAACTAACCTATGACCCCACATCCCCTGAGGACCATCCTGCTCCTCAAGGTGGGGCTTGAGGCTCAGAGATGAATCAAGATGTCTATTTCCATCATTCTTAAGGAGTTTAAAAACTTGAAATGCAGTCGTCTTATTTTCAGATCACTGCAAAAGAGTCCAGGTCCTCTGCCACATCATAGCACCCCTCAGCCTGGCCTCCCACCACCCAGACCATACAAATCTCACTCTGATGTCTACACAGGCTTGGGAGAGGCATGGAGATCTATGGAACAGACCTCTGGGCCCAGTCCCTCCTGGCCTCTGGGGACTCTGGGCAGGGCACTTGGCCTCTCCAGGCCTGGACCCCAACTGCATACAGAGTGGACACGTTGACATCACCATTATGACAGTGGCTGCGAGAACTGACTCCATTGTTTACGTGGGTGTTCAGGGCAAGGTAAGCCTGTGTCCACCATCATTCACTGCACCTGGATCTGCATGGCCCAAGAGAGCCCCGTGAGGCTGGGGCCTACCCAACCACAACCATTGTCGGCCTTCTCTTCCTTCCTCCCAGGAACTGTGAGGCCACTCTGGAGAGCGTCCAGGGTGGATGTGGGCCATGGGGGTGCTTACTGGCCCTGGACACTGTGGTTCTCTATTTATAAAGAGGACGTGTGATGACAGCCTCAGTCCCACCACATGGAAATGGATTCCAGAGCAGCAGAGAGCCCGGCGGGCTGAGCTCAGTTAGGCTTCTGTGACATGCCAGCCTATCCCCTCATGCCCTTTATGTCCCAGGGGACAGATGTCCTGCCAGCCCATCATCCTGCCTGCCTATACCAAACCACTCACTGTGGTTCCGCCCGGCCAGCCCCTGAAAGGGGGCCTGTACCTTGACTTTGCTACTGCTTAGTTTAGAGCACCATTTCTTTCTTCAAACAAACTCGGCTCCAGGCTTCCCAGATGCTGGAGAATATTGACTGGACTGCACCCTGAAGCGGGCTGGAGACAGTCTCATGGTGGAGGGAGTGTTCAAGGAGGGTCCAGGTCAGGGGGCAGATTGGCAGCAGGTGGGATGGGGAGCAGAAAGGCTTTCTTTGGCATTACCGGTCAAGCCCCACATGAGGGTCCACCATTTCTTCTGTAAATGTCCACATAAGTCTCTTTTGTCACTAGCTTTCAAGGCCACACAAAAAAGTGTGGGGCAACACAGCCAAGTCCTCCAACTGCAGGTCAGGGGACCAAACAGGTTCAGGAGTCTTGCGACCCTCAGTGCCCTGCTCCCTCATTGAGGGGCCATCCTAAAGCCCCAGAAGGTCCCATGTTGTGGGGGGTGGGCCACAGCCACAGCTCCAGACTTTCCCTGTGCTCCATACCCGAAACCCCAGGATCCATCACAAATCTTGTCTTAGCTTTGCCTGCCCCTGAACCTGGCCTCCCCTGGGATTCTTCACCTGTGTTCATGAGATGGTTCCTTGCCCGCTGGAAGCTCACCTCGATGCACTTGAAAATCACTGGGAAAAGCTTCCTCCATGCTCCGGCCGCAGGTATTCTTGCTCCCAGGACAGCACCTGCATTCCCGTCCCCGCCCACACTAGACCCGAAGCAACGTCCCAACTCCAATCCACTTCCCGATACCCACCACCTGCCCTGAGACTTGCACCTGGTCCTGTTCCACCCTGCACAGTTTCCAGCCACCTCCTCTTTCTTTCACATCTGCTGGCAAGGCCTCAGGTCCCTGCAGAGCCCACCTTTCTGGCGCCTGCTCACTGCCACCTCCCCTGTGTGGCTCAGACAGATATGACCTCATAGCATCTTCTAGACAGCACCTGGTACTGGCATTTACCACTTATTGGCAATTTCCCCTCAGTGTGCGTATCTAGATATGCATGTTTCATTTTCCAACTGGGTTCACACTTCTCCAGGGCAATGTTCTTCACGATGCTTCAGTTTAATTCCTCACAGTTTAACTTTCTGCACAAAATAAACAAATGCTCCTTATATGAATGGAAACTTATTTTACTATCAGAAAAAAGACACAAAAGCTAGTCTTAATTTAAACCTTGGAGACCATTCTCCACCATATTGCAGTCTATGAAAATATACACAACAACAGCAGATGGCTTGGGCTGTATTTATACAACATGCAGTTGGTTTCTTTAACAGGCTTTTTCCCCCACATTCCTCATCTCCACCCCATAGCGCTCTGACTCGGGATGAGTTCATGCTGGATTCACACAGCGCTCTGACTCAGAGCGAGAGAAGCCTGCTGCAGAGTGGCCGTGAGCGAGGCTAAAGGAGTCCAAACACCAGCTCAGGTCAGGAGCTGCTTTAGTGCCGTGATGTGACTTTAGAGTGGAAGAGAGACTCTCCATTTAAAAATCTCCTACCTCCCTACCCATCCTATCTCTGCATGGCATCCAGTGACTTCTGGAGGTTTTTCTCTTCAAAAACTTCTCTTTAAAATGCAAGTTCCCTGGGAGCTGCCATCTTAGGGTGTTTTCAATGAGCATCCTCGCAGGACTACACAAGCACGACTTTCAGGCTGCAGTCAGTCAGGGGACCGAGCTGGACCATGGGGTGGGGGCAGGTGTAGAGAGGCCCCCCACTCATGGGCTTAGTCTGCCAGAGACAGGGATGAAGCTTAGAGCCTTCCCTGGCTTCTGAAGTGAGGGAGTGATGAGTCTGGGGTTCCTCTCTGATAAGGAGGTAGAAGAGCCGTCGGGCATGCCTCCGAGACCTGGCACGGTGCTCGAGCCCAGGAGCAGTCTGAGGCGAGGGGCCAGGGCCAGAGGTTTACACGGACACTTAAGAGACATATTGTAGTCCACGTGCCACCAACGGGGGAGGCACACACCAGGAAAACCCCTGCTGTTGAACTGACTGGGGCAAGGTACACAAACTTAATTCCACCTGAAAGAATGTATTTTTTAAATCACAGATTAAAGGAGTAAGGAACATATAATCAAGGATGACCGTTGCATATCTTTATACTCAGGTGAGCAGGCACCTCACTGAAATCTTTACTCCTCAGTCCCCTCCTCAACCTCATGAATATTATGGGAGGCTATTCATGCGAGGCATTGTGTTAACATTAACATAACATATACAATACATACAATGTACGCATGTAATATATAACATACATGTATAAAGTAATGTGTACGCGACACATCACATATACACAGGTGCATATAACAGGCATAGGGAGCATGTATAATATACAAATACACCCTGCATAATATATATGTGTAATATGCATGATATACACATGTGAATAACGTGTTTATATTGTGTTGTGTACACACATATGGCACATAGCATATATGCATGTAACATGCACTATAAAGTATAAATATAATATGCAACACATATGCGCATGTGTAATATATGTAATAAACATGTAAAATAACACACATACATAACACATCATGTACATAATAATGTACACATAGAGCATATTCAATATACATGGACATGTATAACATACAAACATAACATACATAATGCAAATATATGAGAATGTATAACATACACATGTGAAATAACATGCATACATAAGACATATAGTGTACGGACATAACTTGCATACAACATAATGCACATACCTTCTAGCATTTCTTTATTAGAAGCATCTGCAAAACATTGGGGCTGCTCCTGGACCACCTGGGACCAGCCTCCTCTGGCACACACATTTCCCGGCACTGTTCATATGATCTCCACTGAGTGGCATCCCCCCCAACCTTCCTTGGGTCATTGTCCTGGTGCCACACAGTTTTCCGACAGCCTGCCCCTACCCCCGAGGGGCCCCTCCCACACATGCTGGGGAGCCAGTCTTTTCTTTCTGGAAACCACAAAGCCTTCTGTGGGAAGTTGGAGCAGGGCAATTACAGGCCCACCGTCATTAATGAATTACTCCTGTTAGCACTTGCAGCAAGGGTTCTGTATTGTGGCCAAGGAGCATAATAAGTGTGTCGTGAAAGGAAAATAGTTTTAATTAAAGCTGCTAAGAACAGAGCCAAAAAAACCAAAGCTGGAACAGGACACGAGCTGAAGGCTTGCATCACACCTGCTTTCTGTTTCCCAGTTGGGGTGAGTCGGTGTGGGGAACCAGAGGACGTCTCAGCTGATGGCAGCTCAGGGACCGCCACATAGCTGGACAGGAATGGAGGGGTGTGCTCTCTTCGCCCTCTCGAGACCCTGTTAAAAGGGTCAGAGAATGAGGCTCTGTTATCATGAATATTCTTGTTCTCAATTTACCGCCAAAGTGCATTTCATCTTCTCTCCATTTTTCCCTCTACGGTACCCAAGTAAAGGGTATGTTCTTAGCGGATTTCCAACTCCTGAGCATTTTACCTAAGTCATTCCCTGTTAGCACACCTACTGCGAGAAAACAACACTACTAGTGCCAAGTTCTCTCTCCTGCTTTTAAATTTTAGTGTCACCTGGAGAGAGAGAGGTGTGCACAGCAGATGGCATTCGGAGCAGTAAGAACCCCAGGAAAACTTCTCTAGCGACTCTGTGAAATTTACAAATAGGCTTCCAGGTCTCTGTGAAAGGAACTGGGGGACATTTATTGACTTCAAATAAACACTTGTATCATTAACAAGACAAACAGGAGAACAGGGAAGGGACCCTCTGGAGGCTGTGAGATCACTTTCAACCCTTCCACGCTGAACCAGGAAGACATTAGTGCCTCGCTCATCATGGTCCTAGGAACCCCTACAAGTCAGCAACAACCGTGAGCTAGTTCCAGCAGGACTAATGCAGCAGGAAAGAAGTCAGCATCCCGCCCCTCCAGCCCCAGTGGTGCAGTGTTTACAAGGGAGTCAGCGTTGCAGTACGGCGTTGCGTGCAAGATTCATCGAAAGCACAAGTTTTACAGAAAACTTGTTTTTATCTGGCTCATCAGATTCCAGGCCGCTTCTGGGGATTTTAGTTGCTTTAATTTAATTAACTTTAAAAGACCCGGAGCATATTGGGAAAATACACTCCCTGGTCACATCTATATGATTGTTAACAACCTACCCAATTACAGGAGGGGGTCTTGACCCCTCGCACCTGGTAATTAAAATTGCTAATCACCAGCAATTATCTGGCTCAGCTTTGGAGGCAAGAGAAACAGTCTGACCCTTTGCCCACCGCAGGAACAATGTTTGCTGTCCATCGCAGGGCGCTTAGCAAAGCTGTCCCGGCCCCTGCCTATTAAGTGCCACTAATAGGAAATCAACAAAAGAGCCGCGACATCTGCGGGGACGTCAGGGCCCCAGGTCCGAGCGCACAGGTGCTGGCGTGAGGCTGCCAAAGAACGCGCCCCGAGCAGGAAAATTTACCAATAATTAAGCGACTGTGCTCGCTGCAAAGTTGGCAGCCTGCACCCAGCAGCCGGCCTCCCAGCCCATGATTAGGTCCTAACCCTCGGGGGAATGAAACAAGAGGCGGCCTTTTGTCATCAAGGGCTGTTTGGTCAAAGGCACTGGATGGGGATTTCTTTTTTTATCTTTTCTTTTTAATGAATCTTCTCCCTGCTCAAGCAGAAGTGAAAGAAGCTGTGTAGCCTGTTCTTCTGCAGGGAGGCTGGGGTTTTCGACCGTTATTTGTAGTAGATGGACGCGGTGTTGTCAGTGTCCATTTTGAAAGGGCACACACACATGAGACTGGTTGTGATCTGCTAGTGGGAAGAGGTTCTGAACTCACTTAGGCTCCCAAAGGGGGGCTTCCCGAAGCACACCCAGTATTAGGCTTCCGAAGTCCCTGGCTCTTCATTCTAATGTCATCTGAAAAAATGCTCCCTCGCCCCATTCGCAGGTTCACACGCACGGTGCACTTCCCTCCTTTCCTTTAAGAATGAAATGTTCCTAGAGAAAAAAGTGTAGTGTCACTCAGGCCATTTATAGAAGATATCATGCTTTAGGTTTCGAGGAGGGCAGCCAGACATGCTGAAATTCTAGTTTTGAGCCCTTTTGCACTGAGAAATAAGCATAACTAGAAACATTTCCCTCTTTATTAGCGCCAAGGTGTTTGGTCACAATACCATGAAAGAGCTTTGCATGTGGCCTGAAATCAGGGCTTAGAGTCGGCTGTCAGAGAGGCTTTGTACCTCGCTCAGTGCAATGCGGCCTAGGGCCCTGGCTTCATCGCCGCCTCTACCTGCACATTTCTTCCTCGGTCCTTACTAAACCACCCCAGGGAGCCTCTGGTCCTCCAGGTTGTCCTCAGGACTTTCAGACTGTCTGCAGTAAATCCAGTGGGATCCCATAATGATTCTCCTGAAGAGGTTTGTCTTCCACAGCCCCAGCCTCCTTCCCACTCTACACATGCGCAAACCCTCTGGAGTGTCTCGGGAAAGAAATATCAGGCTCTAGGGGCCGAAATCTTCATCCCAAAGCCTCTGGCTGCCCCCTTCCAAGGTATCGCCCTTCTAATGGGCAGCATTCCCAGCATGTCCCAGACCACGTGCTTTCCCTGGGAAATCCGCCCTCCTTCTGGCCTTCGGATTTCTTAATAGCACTGTTGTCCTTCTAGTTACCTAGTGTGGGCATCTTAAAACCATATTTACCCCTCCATTTCTTTGTCTCCTTATCCAGACAGTTTTATAAGTGTAGATTTAGTTTCTATAATAGCTTCCATTTTAAAAATCGTTTTTCTCTAATCCTGTGGCTACCTCCCTGGCTAGGTCCCATGCTCTCTCCCAGGCTTTATATTGGTCCCTCCCAACTGACCTCCCTGCCACTTTCTCCCTGCTAATCTATGCTAACACACTGGACTGAGGAGCAATCTCTCCCAGACACAGAGGGCCTCCTTGATTGATGAATGAATGCCCGCTGCCGACAAGCTAAATTCAAAACACCTTGGTGTCTGAGACCTTTGAGCTCACCACCCATATCTCTATCCCAATTGCTGGTCACTGTAGAAAGCCAGTGAAGCCAGGGCCCCAGGTCCTCAGTCATGTGTCCCAAGACACCCACACTCCAGGACCCAAAGCCTCAGATCTGCTTGCCTTGAAGAGAGCCATCCCTTTTGCTGACCACCAGCAGCTTCACAGTGAGAAAGGGTCGAGTTGAAGTGCAGACAGAACCAACAATGAATGCCCCATGCGCACTTGGGAACAGCTGCTGAAAGACACCTGAAGTTGTACAACACAGCCGCCTGGAGACCCAGTAGCATGGAACTGTCTCCTCAGGACTGGCGTTCTCTGCCGCAGTAGAGCTACAAACCTTGGGCAAGTTACTTCCCATCTCTGCAGCTCAGTTTCATCCTCATTTGTAAAATCCTTTTGCAGGATTGTTGTGGAAATTAGAAATAGTTCATGTCAAAGAACTAACACAGTGCCTTGCTCTTCGAATATGTTCAATAAATGGTGGTTGTGGGTATTATGTCAGCTGGCCAAATAGTTCCCAGCACAATGGGTCCTTTGCTGTTATCAAACTGTGCGGGGATGGATAAAAATAAATAAATATTTCTATATCTGTGGTGGTTAATTTTATGTGCCAACTTGAGTGGGCTAAGGGATGCCAAAATCTCCAATAAATCATTATTTCTAGGTGTGTCTGTGAGGGTGTCTCTGGCAGAGATTAGCATCTGAACCAGTAGACTGAGTAAAGATCCACCTCACCAGTGTAAGCTGTATCATCCAATTTGCGGAGGGCTTGAATAGAACAAGAAGGTGGAAGAAGGGAAATTTTGCTCTCTGCTTGAGCTGGGACATCCATCTTCTCCTGCCCTTGGACATCGGCGCACCTGGTTCTCAGACTTTTGGACTCAGACTAGGACTTACACCACTGGCCTTGCTTCTCAGCCCTCCGGGTTAGGACTGCAGCCAGACCAGTGGCTTCCCTCGGTCTCCAGCTTGCAGTTAGCCATTCATAGGACTTCTTGACCTCTATAATCACGACAGCCAATTTCTCATAATAAATCTCTTATCTATACATCTCTATATATCTCGATGATTCTCTTTCTCTGGAGAATCCTAATATCTATAGGTATATCTAGACATATCTATCTATCAATATCTATCTATCTATCTTCTATCTACCTACCTATTGAGAGAGAATCTCTTAGTTACTGCATTTGTACATGGGTTAAGAGAAGTAAACTTTCAAAAGAATTTCTTTCTCCCATGTAACATGCCATACTTTTCCTTCTTAGTGAATGTGCATTTTTATCTTATACATTTTACTAAAAATTTTTCTAGTTTAGGATCCAGAAATAATGGGACTCTAGTGCCATAGAGGTCACCTGCAAAGCATTCTTTTTTCCTTTATTTCTTCTTTTTTGATCTTCAGACATTCAAAACATGAACCTGAACAAGATATGCATGCGCACTCTCTTTACTTGCTTCCAGAGACATGACTCCTGAATCGGGGCCTCACCGCAGATCAGAGATCTTCAGGACACATGTTCCTTTCCCATCCCAAGCAAAGAATGTGCAAATGGAAGACCATTTTTCAATATCATGTGAGGAATGCATAAGGTGATGCCACCTGCATGTATTTAAGATTCTGATGCTAAATAAATTCTCCAGGGATGAGCTGCTAATTCGAAGAGGTTCTGGACTGTGCTGATACCCTCTGTACACCAAAAGAAGAAGCTTCCGGGGGTGCTCCACCCAGAGCAAGCTGCTTCAGGTGGATCGGCCTCGCATTACAGGATCGAGAAAGATAATGAACTGACTTGTTAAAGTACCACCGATGCTTCTCCTGACAGGCTCTAAAAGGAGCTCAATGACCTTGCTTAATTAGCCATGTAATAAACCAGAACTGAAATAGCTTCTTCCCACAAACTGGATCTCAGCTCTGTTCTCTTCTCCATGCCTGTGTCAGAGACTCTGGGAAGAAATCAAAGGCTGTTAGCGCTTGAGCCAATGGTTAAAGAAAAAAAAAAAAAATCTAAAATGCCTTCCACTTCTGAATAAAAAGACATATGTAAAAGTCTTTCTCAGCTGTCTGTGATATATATCCCTCAAGTCTCCTGATTTTTCTACCAGGCCATCAACAAATACGCTTTCCTTCCTGTGGGGAAATTTGACACTAGTTCCTCAGGAACACAATGAACCACCAATTTAATTTCAAACCAGGAGTTTCCTATCCATCAGTCTGCTGAAATTCACAAGCTCTGCTTGTTTTCTGAAGAGGGTCTTGGAGTGACATCATAATCATAATCCTGTGAGCCGATAATCCAAATATCAGGTTTTTTAATTGTGGTTAAACACACACACACACACATACCATAAAATTTACCGTCCTAACCATTTTTAAGTGTACAGTGCAGTAGTGTCAATCATCCACATGTTGTGTATCAGATCTCTAGAACTTTTTCATCCTGAAACGCTGAAAATCCGCACCTCTTAAACAACATCACCCCATCCCCTCCCCAGCCCCTGGTAACCACATCAGGTTTTAGTCTTTAAAACTATCAATGGATCTAATAAAAGAATACAAAAAGAAATAAAATTCCGACCAAAGGAATTGAGGGCTGTGAAAAAAAAACAAGGGTCATCCCTGCGGAGGGAAGGCCCCAGGTGGTGTCCTGGGGTCTGTGCAGCAAGCCCACCCAGATGCCAAAGCCACAGCTGTATTATTGTGTATATTGCGTCCTTGGACTTGAGAGCTTTTCTCCTGTGAGCTTGTCTTTCACAACTGTTGTTGCTGGTCTCCTGCACAAAAGGTTTTGAAAACACTTGTAAAATCATGTTTTCCATTAAATCAAGTTGCCATCTCCCCAGTAGTTCTGGAACTTGTTAGAACAATTTTCTTCTGTTTGTTGGATAGCTCCCACATCACTTGCAGGTTTGAGTTGATACTTTAAACATTCAGCATTTGGATAACTCAGGTTCACATACCCACATGCCTGGCCTGGGTTCCTCTCGCTGCATGCAAGGTACATGCTCAGAGCAAGCACAGCCACAGTCACGACCGCGTCAGGCGATGCTGAAGGTTCCGACACATTCTGGAACTGACGCTGCAGACTCCTTTCTATCTGGAGTATTGACTTTAAAGGTACGTGATGCTGTTTGGTATTCTTTCCACACGGCAAGAACTAAACAACCATATTTATCATGTAGTTCTCATACTGAATGGTTGGTACTTCTCACCAAGAAATCCAAAAGGCAAGCGGACATCTTGGCAAAATCGCTTCTCCAGGGAGAACGTGGCAGCCGGGAGAGGGCGTTTGGGTGGACGCCTCAGCGTTGAGCTCAGGTCAGATGTCCCCAGTAGAGACTTTCGCAGGCAGCAGAAGGCCAGCAGGGCCAAAATCCCACACAAAGGAATTTGAAAATCGCAGTGCAGGGAAGGGTTCACTCCGCCCCTCTCACATCCGGGAGCTGTGCAATGTGCGCGGACAGATCCTAAACAAGGGGCCATCCCCCCACGAGGCAGAAACGCCTTGATGGTTCCAGGACATCCAGGCTATGCCACGAATGCGTCACCTGGACAACACAAGGCCTCCGCAAGTCACCTCTGGTGGCTCTGAAGATGCCAGCAGCACCAGGCCAGAAAAGTCCAAGGGTCTCTGCTGGCCGGTCCCCTCTAGGGATGCCGCAGCACAACGCCATCCACTGGCTGAGCCGTCCTCTCATCACTCATCAGAGGCTGCAGAGAAATCACTTTGAACACTGAGGCGAGGAGCTGGAGGCAATTCCCTGTGATTGATAGCGCTAAATATGAAACCGCATGTACCTCATCCATGAAGCATGGAATCAGAGGCGTATTGTTAGTGGGGGAGATGAATGGAACTTGAGATAACCTTGGCAAATTAGGCATATGTTAGTGTTAAGCTTTGTCAGTAAGCAGGCTATAAATTACAGACATATTGTAACTCCATAAACTCTTCTAATGAATTGAATGACAGTGGTAATTTAATGCGGAACATGCTAGCTTAACCCTTTTAAGAAATTAGCCCCAGGTCTCTCCGATGCAACAAGCCAAAATGCATTTTCCAAGCTGGTGTTTAATATCTCCTGAGAGGGTATATGCAGCAAGATATAATAACTTCCTAAATTTTTCTGCATATTAAAAACAAAAGTTCAAGACCCTATGGGCAATTACATTATTTAATAGTTAATCCTTTTTTGAGTTTTTTTTTCCCCACACATAATCTTCATTATAGTCTTTTTTCTCCCCTAAAACGATCACACTAAATATATGGAAGCCATAAGCCCCAGCGTGCAGTGCATTTCTGGGTGATTACGGAACACATCGGGGGGTATTATGCGCTGGTGGCTAAAGGCTCAGAGACTTTAACCGGAAAGGGAGGCAGTAATTCCATACAAATGCACTACCTGTGGTGTCTTGTTGCGATAATGAAGTGGAATTTATAAATAAAAATAAGGTGCCAAGACAAACCCTATGCATTTGCCGGCCATTACTGACAGAGGTATGACATCAGTGACAGCTAAACAGGAATTGTGAGGCTATATCAGAATTTGCTGTATATTTTAGTAAAAGTTGCATGTAGAAATAACTGACAAATCAATTTTAAGCAAAAGAAAACTTTAAATTCAAATGGGAGAATTAGGGTAATATGTCATTATTTAAAATGTGTTGACATAGCAAGAAGCATTCTTTCGTTCTTATTCAAATGAAAGTAATGCAAAACAGCACCGGTGGATATAATTACTGTATAACAGGTACCTCTCTGGTTCCTCATGTTATGAAACTAAGAATTTTAAAAATAAATTACCCTTATATAAATGTATTTTCTCTCTTACAGAACACAAATATATCTTACTATAGGAGTTAAAGGGAATCATGTCTCGTATTTCTTTTGTCGTGGTGCTTATATTTTTGTAGCCATCCGTTTCTGCATAGACCCATGGCACACAATTCCAACCAGACATTCAACGCCTTCAAATTTTAGATGAGCACATCTGCAATATTATTCTCTCTGGCTCTAGAAGAAGGTGTTCATGGAACATTTCTATTGAACCGAATTATATCATTTATGCTAATAGAGAAAATGAATAACAATTATAATCTTATTTACATATTTCAATTACACCTTCAATTTGGTAATCTTCAAGGACCTTGAAGAAAAATGTCAGAATATTGTCTGTTTTAGTAACTTATGAGCTGCGATCATTAAAGATTCTGAATTTTTTATCTCAAAAGTGTAATTGGAGAAAACAATCTAGGTCCTGTCATTTGCCATTCACACAGAAAACAAGGAATAAACCAAACTATCAAATATCCAACACTGTTGTGGGATTAGATGCATTCTTTTGTTAAACTGGACCCTAAAATTTTAAGCTATGTAAACAGACATTATTTCAACCTTCTGATAGAATAGTGTCTTGCCTTTCTCAGGGTAGTCAGTCATGTGGTGTATTGACATGGAGAAATGGGATGTTCGTATATAGGAAGGAGTGGACCCTGCTTCTGGAACCTTCTTGGTCTCATGGTACTTGTTCCTGCCTCCTCCTTTGCTATTTACAGCCAGAAGTGCCTGCAGGCACATCAGGGTCTTTGGTAGATGTTCTGTGGTTCTGATGGCAGAGACAAACACAATGATTGATGCCCAAAGTTCACAAATCTTCTCAGCATGCAAGGGTGGCCACAGGACCTGAGAGGGGCCGTTGGCTTGTTTTGTTTGGTTGTGGATACTTGTCCATGGTTGTCCATGGTTGTGGATGGTTGTACATGGTTGTAGGTAGTTGTGAATGGTTGCAGTAGTTGATGGGTGCATATGGGTGCAATGATAGTGCCTGGTTCTGAACGGTTCTAACAGTTCTTCTGGTATGAGCAAGGTTCATCTTGACCATTTCCGGTGAATAAGCCTCTACAAATACTGTATTTCCTCACATCGGCCATAATATTCATGTTGTGCCTTTATCACGAAACTTATCCTCAGTTATCTAGTGCTACATGGCAAACCATCCCCATCCCAAACTTCATGGCTTAAAATAACAATGTACTCTTACCTCCCAGGTCCTGGGGGTGACGGGCTCATTTGGGAGGTTCTCATTTGGGATCCCTCTCATGGTTTAATCAGATGGTGGCTAATGCTGGAGTTGTCTAAAGGCTTTTTCATTGCGTGCCTGGGCCTGAGCTGGAATGGCTGTAAAGGCTGGTGCCTCCCTCCCTCTCTCTCGCTCTCTCCTCACCCCCACATCAACACATGGTGAACTTGGCATTCCTCACAGCATGGCAGTCTCAGTACAAGCATTTTCAAGAGACCAGGTAAGAGTCGGACGTTTCTCATGACCTGGCCCTGGATGTCAGGGAGCATCACTTCTGCCATATTCTGTTGGTGAAAGAAGTCACAAGGCAGCCCAGATTCAAGCAGGTAGAGGAATAGACTCCACTTTCTGACAAAGGGATGGAAACGTGGATGTCAGCATCTTTGAGATGAGTCCACAATCAGCACTGGCTTCTCTTCCAAGTTCTTGTCTGTTGGTAAAATTAAAACTTTAGCTGAGTGAGTCTGTAATGGAAGTTCGGGGATTATTAAACTGTTACTATATTTCTCTCTACTTTGAGGAGTTCTGTTTCAACGGAAGACAGAAAGCATTTGTATGCTGGTATGTAACTCAATGAAAGCTCTGTCTCAGAGGGTATACGGTCTGCCAGGTTGCAGAGATGTTGTGCACTCTTGTTCAATTTGAACAAAATAAGAGCTTTTGCTAAAAGTCTCTTGCTAGAAATGGTTTCTATGTTGGATAATGTTGCCAACAATTGAGGGAAAATAAACAGGATTCTAACTAATGTGCATTGAGCACTTAACACACTGAGTATTTTATTCAGATTCTGAGGGCCACACTAAGCATTTTATTCAGATTCACTCATTTAATCCAACAACCCTGGGAGGTAGGCATTCTAAGATGTTACAGACAAGCTGCACTGCCTGTGAAAGGCACAGCAAGACTTTGAAAGAAGGGTCTCTGGCTCAGAGTGACAGGTTTTAATCACTGGGCCTATGGCCTCCTGATGAAGATCTGTGGTCTGCACTGGACCTGGCCACTGATTCTCAATGAGCAGTGGAGGAGATCTACTGTACAAATGCCTGAAAGGCCACTTTGCTCCAATGTCCCTGGAGAGCTTTACCTGCATATCTGTGAAGAGTTTTGAGTTGTTCAGGTCTCAGGTATTATTTTTCAAAGACGTAATAATAACTCAAAAAAAAAAATCCACAAACCTTGAGAAATACTGTGGATGTGAAGTAGTAACTGTTAATGAAGGGCCAGCTGAGCTAGCAACAGCTCCGGGGTCTGAGCCCCTCCCTGGGCAAGGGTGGGGCCTCTACTTTCATTCAGAACAACTGATGGGTTAAAACCCTGAGTATATTTACCAAACCCAACACTGTTTTTTTTTCCATAAACGCATAATATTTGTTGCATGTTTTTAGTATCAACTGAATTTATCAACGTAATTGCAATGACTTTGTAAATCGAGGGACATTGGTACTTTATCGATTTATTTATAGATGTAATAGTTTTATTTTTTTTAAAAAAGTATATTTTAGAAAGACAAAGAATGCCCCAATGACCCAAAGAATGGTCCCAGCGATGAGAGCTGAAACAGAGTGCTGTAATAACAAATCCAGCAACAAGAGGGCAAAACGAAGGGCCGGAAGTGGGAACGTCTGCCTTATATTTGAGCTGTGATGGGGCGGTTCCAAAGGCATTCCTAGGTGATTGGCAAGTGAGGTTATTTTGATTATACCTGGCTGCTATATAACTTTACCTAGTGCGCACGTGCATACCCAGAATATAGTCTGCTTTGATTTTTATTCAGATTTTTATCAAGAGTTGTTCACCCAAGCCAACCCGTTTGGAAAATCATGCCACGGACAGGAAAATCCTACCATTGCTGATGCGTTTGGCGCACGGGTAGAATGCCTCTGTGTACCAGTGTGTACAACTAGGGGTATTCTTTCTACACATGTAGACGTAAATACAAATATACTGGTTAGCCCTTACTTCTAATATCAAACAGTGTTAACAGCTATCATTTGAGTATTGCTTTACTTCTCTCAAAACTGAAATGAATTCATTAAAAGGAGGTGCAAGGGTTTGCCCACTTCATTTTGCCCAAGGATTCATATTTTGAAATATATACCATCATAAATTAATTTCATTTTATTATAATTAATTTTAATGAATTTGCTATATTAAAGTTAAACATATACTGTTTTTCAGGTGTGTGAGTTATTCATATTCACAATGATGTTCCTTCTAGGCAAAGTGAAGTTACAACATGCTTGTTATAAAAATGGTGGTGTTGATTTTTGATGGGGTTGGCACCTACTGCTCTGGAGGACACAATCTTCCTCTGTAACACATTCAGATTACTAGCTAATAAATGATGTGTTCAATAAGGCAGCTCTCTATTCTCTCAGTGGAAAACACACATGCTTTCTATGAAAAATAAATAAATAACCCTTTTGATAAAGCGAGAAGGCCATCTACAGTTTGCTAATGCCCACACTGAAAAGCTGCTAGCTTAATAAAGCCATCACAGTTTTTACATTCTGACCTGACCACACAAGGATGGTAAATAGCTAGAACTTTGACTTTTAATACATGCTGTAGCATTTTCAGAACAAGTAGCTCTCGGAGGCCTCAAAGCGGAGCCAACCCCCATGGCTCTTGTCCTTGGAACCACGGTGTCCATCAAGCATTTGCGATGACAGCTTAGTAAGGACTACTTGGTTTTTGAAAGAAGGCATTAATCTTGTTGCTTAACCCCCAAAACATTCATTGTCTTCAGCCAAATGATAACAAAAGTTATTTCAGAAATTCTTATTAGCCTCATTTGAGGACACTTCATCTTAGAAATTTCCACTGACTCTCTCAGATGCTCACAAGGAGCCAGATGGACCTTGCTCAGCTATCAGAACTTAATGGTTCGATGGGGTGGATTCTAGGTCATGTTTTCAAAAGAGAAAATCTTAAAATGCCTTCGGAAGTCAAATCAGTAGGCAACAAGCTAGCATAAAAATGAGGCAAATAAAAGAGTGATTAGAGTGGCCATTGAAGAGATGTTTTCAGTTAAATTTGAAAGGGATGGAGAGGTTACAAAATATAAAAATGTTGTTCGAAATACTCTCTGGAGTTGACAATTTCTATGCCAATGTGAAGGCAACACGAATAGAGCACGTCATCTCTCTAGAGACTGATAAGATCCTGGAGGGTAGACAGCATCCAGCTTTTGTAAAGCTCTGATCATTTCGTAAAAGTCCTTTGAAAGAGTGATCTGCCTCAGGTGGCACCAGGGAGCTGGGCCAGGAGAAGTTTAACACCAACACCTGGCCTGGTGGTCTGAAGGAGCCTGTTCAGGATGGGCCTGGCATCAGGATAGGGACCAGCCACTGGACCGGGTTACTGAAGACTGGCCAAAGAGCCAGCCTGGAGTCAGGTTATAGTCAGGAAATTGTGTGGGGACAGGTGGAAGAGATGGCAAAGACAGACCCTGACCCAGGAGCCCAATGGAGAATGCCATTCCCAAGCCTCAGAGGGGCCTTTGTCAGGCAGGTCTTGCTCCTTGAGCTGCCAAAAATGGTGCCTGGGGAAATGACCACGACCTCTGACCCTACCATTTTCTCCATCACCTGGCTTCCCAGTGACAACAATCAAGTTGACACTCATCTAATCTGCACACCTGCCAAGGTTGTAGGTATCAGTGGCCCCATTGTACAGATGGGGAAAGCAAAGCGCAAAGAGCCCAGGTCCTTGCAGAGGATTTGAACTTGACAGTCTGCACCCCTGCCTCTTCTATACACACAGAAACAATGAGTGGTCGAGAAGAGGTGCAGGGAGCTCTAGGGGTACAGAGGAGGGAGAGGAGGAGGAGACAGGACTGCAGAAAAGTGCAGGTGGGGAAGTGTACAGGTGCACGTCCTCCGCTGTGGGGTAAGGTGTGGAGGTTTCACAGAAGCTGCAGGTGTTTTTACTTCAAAGCATCTAATCAGGTGTGTTATTCAAGGTTAATGTGGTGATAGGGGGAGGTGTCATCATTGCCTCCACCATGGGGGTTCTGCCATCATGGCAGCCCAGCTCAGTGACACCTATGAGCTAAGGAACCCTAATTGCATCCTCCTCTGTCTCCTGCCTGCTCGATGCTCCTTTCCCTCCTGGTCCTCTGCTTGCCTGCTCTTCCTTTCTCCATCTCTTGCATATACCCTGAGGGGGGAGCCGCCCCCATAGCAAGGGGTGCTTACTAGCCTGGAGGTGAGGCAGGCCCTCTGAGGGTGGGATAACCTGGCCTCAGTCCCCAGAGGCATGTGGAGCCTTCTCCCAATGCCTGCACAGCCACTTGAAGCTTCTTCATAGCCAGTGGGTTCAGCAGTGGTGGCCTTTGGCACGCATGGCCCCTGGGAGCTTGGGCACCTTAGCAACTCCCAACCTTGACAAAGCATCCTAATGTGAAATTCGCAATGCAGTGAAATATATCTTGAAAACATAACAAGACTAAACTTTGATCAGGTTTTACTCCCTACAAAGTGAAATAAAATTTGAAAACTTTCAAGTTCACGCGCGCACACACACACACACACACACGCACACACACAAACCTGTAAGATAGTTTAGGTTTTTATTAACTTAAATATTTCTATTGTTATGCTAAGTCAAGGTTATCTTTCCTTTTGGGGGCGGGCTAATCATCGAGCATGTAAATTTGTCATTTGCAAAGAAAGAACCTGTAAGCATGGCCAGGGTGATCCGTATCCTGTCCTACCCCGTTCCTTCTCCCTATGACAGTAATAACTGAGTGAGAAGCAGAGCATTTATCATGCGATTGTCAGATTTGTGTCCATCTGAGAAAATGGCATCTTCTTTTTAAGATCAAAATTAATTTTAAAAATTGCACTCAATTCTTTTAAATCAAAACTTGAAGACACGCGCAAATGGAACTATTGGTTGTGCAACTTGCAATAAATAAGGACAGCATTTTAGGTAGCAGTCACCCAGACTCCATTTCCTGTTTTCTACAGAATTACGTTTCCAAGTTGTATGCTGCATGAATAGAGATTCAGAGAGTACATCTTTCCACTCATGTTCTAAAAGTCGGGTTCTTTATACTTCGGTGATGGCATTGGCCTGTGACCTGCTAAGCTTTTGGCACGAATTTGATCTCAGAATAAAATTAGCCCTTGATTCCTCATCCCAGTGGAAATTGTCTGATCTTCCTCTCTACTTTCTTAATGGTTTCTTTACTACAAAGCCTCGATTGAATGACCAAGTCAGCCATCTCCAAGATTTGTAATTAAATGTACCTAGTGTAAATCAATAGAAAGGAAATCAAAACTAAAAGGTCAGAATTATTTTTGCAGATCTCTTTGTGCAAAACAACTTTGCATTGAATCTCTGGGTCACCTGGAGACTCCAGAACAACTCAGCATTCTGGTTTCAGGTACGCTAATGCAATGAAGCAACTTTGATGAGCAGACATTAATGACAAAGTCTATTAAAATGGATTATAAGTCCGGTCCATTCACCTCCAAGAAATACTAGATAACAAAATTAGAAAATTCTGATTTCAAAGTGTTCGATTTCAAATTGAAAGAGATGCTGCACTTGCAATAGTCTCAGCTGCCTCTCTTTGCCTCCTGAGTCATATGACCATCAAATTTCATGTTCGTATGAATTTTAAATGTACTACGTTCTCAATTAAACAGGGGGAGATATAAGATAGCCCTACAGGCACATATAGAATTGGATGGAAGATGTCTTTAGGGAGCCAGCCCTTCCTCTCTTCAAGACAACCACTCCAAGAGCTCTAGATCTTCCTCCAGCAGAGGACATCAGGTAGAGAGACCTTTGACCATCTTTACTCGTGCCCTGATCCTTTGCTTTCAGACTTGCCAACACTTTATTGCATTTGGGAACCATTTTCTAAATTAATTAGCTCTTGGTTTTCAGTATCTGGTAAATTATTATTATCTCTTCCCAAACTATTTAATTTTTAAATGATACCCTCAATAACATAATACTTTAAGCAAAGGAAGAACTCTCTAATGGTAAAAATTCAACCACCTGAGCCAATAAGACAATTTCTGCCTTTATGGTTTTAAGGAGCAGCGTACTGTGTCGACCTCTATGGTTGGTTCTGTGAACTGCAGATTTCCTGTTGAATTTCTGCAGAGGTCAACTGGAGCCCATAAAAGATGGCTGAATAACTAACTATTCTATTCTGAACATGTATGTGTCAAAAGATAATTATTTTACTTCTACCATTTCTTCTTGTTCCAAAGCATGGAGGCTTTTATTTATTCTGTGTTATGTTATGAAACATGAATTCTTACAATGAAGCATAAACTTTTGAGTGGGTGCTAGGGATATGTAATTTCAGTGTGAAAGGAAATAGTAGGCCCAGTAATTGTTTCAAGGCTGTGGGTGTCTTCTTAAAAAAGTCAGCAAATGATAAAATATTTTTCACTCGTTCACTGCAAAATTTAACAGCAGTAAGAATGAACTTTTTTGCAAAGGTGATCTTATCTGTAGAACATTACAATGACAGAAAGAGATCTTTCTAGTTAAAAACAATCCGACAACTTCTATCTCTTTTTTGGAATCTCTGAGTTCTAGGATGCACTTACCTAAAAGAAGACTAGAAAAGAGAACCTCTACGGGAAAACGTGACAGAGTAGAAACAAAACAAACGGAGAAGTGGTATAAAAAAGAAAAAAAAAATGTGCGCGTATATATGTAACAAATAAATACATGATGGGATCTGCATGTTTTGCAATAAAATTCCTTAATTTTATTTCAAAATTGATGTTCTTTCGGTGCCCAGACAAAGAGCAGTAATTGATCTGGCAGGACATTTAATAACTCTACAAGAATGATTTCAGGTTAAAAAATATATTCTATGTTAAGGTCTTACCAAATGTAAAATAAAATTTTACTGCCAGTTCTCATGTTCAACCAAAAATTCTTTTAGGTTAATTATACATTATCTGAACAAGTGTATACATGTTCAGTCTTCATATCTGTACACATTTCCTAGCACTTTTGTTCTAATTTTTAAAAACCTTGACTAATTCGCTTTAGTGAGAAGCTAATCCTACACCATAGGGCTAAGTATAAAACAAGTGACATTCTCAAATGGGTGACAAAAATGAGCAGACTGGGGATCATTAAGTGCTCATTAGCTGCATGTTGTCACATTAACTATGGGGTGTAGCACCAATTTTCTCTTCTTTGTCATGAGCCAACACTATCCCCTTTTTATGGAGCAAACCTCTGGGTGGTATGGTGCCCAAAGCATGCCTTGATTCTGCTCTCTTCATTTAGGGTTCTCTGAGCTCTATTTCCATCGCCACAATTTTAGAAGTTCACCAAGAGGAAGCTGTTACTCTGGTCTGTTGGTAACAGTGATGAGCGATTGAAATGGTCAAGATTCAGGAAAAAAAATTCTTGCCATTCCATTCAGTATAAACCCAGTTGTTAGAGCCATGGATGTGAACGGAGTCTTTGTTTCAAGTCATGATTTAACATCTTAAAGATGGTCATGTAGCCTAGATATTTAGGATTTCCTGTTTTAATTCTTAGACACCCTTAGTCCCAATAATTGTAAGACGGACAACTGTGAATTTATGAATGCAAGCCAAAAAGAATGTCAGAGGTATTTAACCTTTGTCTGCTTTCAGCAGTGACTGGGAAAACAGCAGTTAAACTTAAGCACATAAATTAGTGGAGTGTTGCTGGTAAGTGTCTTTAAAGTTTCTTTACTCTGTTTCCCTGTTCATCCCCTCCAGTTAGTGATATTCTTAAAAAAAAAAAAAAAATCTTGCATTTAAGTTCAATTAACAGAGGTCCTACTCCATAGCAATATATTTTGCAAAGAGTAGGTCTGGATAAAGGTTTCTAGTATAATTTTTAATCCAACCCCTGATCGATTTTTTCCTTAATTTTCCAATTCACATTTAATCCTATGTAAGCAACTTTTTTTCTTTAATTGTAAGATGATCCCATTCTCACACAACAATCCATTTTGTATATTTGATTTTGTCAAAATTATTTCTTCAAGCAATATTAGATTTCTTATTTAAATTCAAGAGACAAATATAGAACAGAACCTGAAAATATGGAATTGGTCTCAGTGAATACATCCGTATGAATTTTCTTTGCTGTCTTGACGAGCTCCCAATTGGGGCATCTAAACTGACCAGCTGTAGTTAAGAGATTGGATTTTATTGTGTATAGAAATTTACAACCAATCTAACTTCCTGTAACAGCAACATTGAGACACAATCCTCCCAGAAAATATACTTCATGAGAAGATGAATGAATGAATAAACAAATGAATGAATGTAGAAATGTTTTAAGAGATTTCCTTAGTCAGGCAAACATTTCCCCATTGTTTCCTCAGAAGAGATGGCACTTTCCTTTGGCATTTCACTTTTGTCGCCCATCCTTGGAATTCCCAGTACAAAGACCTTGGAAATGTAGAGTTATTATGGTCCATTGAGGTCAAGGTTGGTGTCTTCAAGGGTGGATAGAATGGGCCTAGATCCCTTCCCACCTTTTAAAGTATCAGCATAACAAGTCCCTGTAATTACTCTGTAAAGCACCAGAACTTTGTGATTCTGACACAGTTAATCGTTCCCAGTAACTCTATTTAAAGCTTCTGAAGACAAAAGTAAGACAATTATACAGATTGCAGAGACCAGAGAAAGAGGAGCAAGAGAAAGAGAAGCTCAGAGAGCCAACAACAATATAACATAAACAGCTCAGCAAATAATAGTGCAACATCCCAGCTAATAGAATGGTTCAACACCTGAATACATTCACACGCCTGATTAAACACTGACAACATACACCATAAAGGAAGATTATAAGTTGTAATATGTCTTTGCAAGAAACAGCATATTAACCACTGTTTGTATACTTCTCCAATTACATTCCCTTAATTCTTTCATTTAGGAAACAGTTTACATTATAATAGCCAGCATCACTTCTGTTTTTGAAACAATTGATTATATGTATATTGCCAAATTATGGGTCTACAGGATATTTTCATAAGTGAAAACAACTACAAACGTGCTTTGAAAATGATCTTTAATTGGGGCGTCTGGTGGTTCACAGACTACTGTCTAATGGTCACCTAGTCCCACTATTCCAAGGCCTCCCAGTAGGTTGAAACATCCTATTTTTTTCCTCTCAGGTTATCTGGAAGCAGAGATTTGTTCTATGGACTTGGAAACCTGAAAAATGTGTCTGCTGCAGCTCCCTCCCTGGCCCCTGGATTCTCTCCACAGAACCCAGCCCTTCCAGGCTGTTGTGCCACATTGAAGGACCATGAGCTGGTGACCCCCTGGGTTTATTCTGTAGCAGAACATTCCTCAAACAAATCTCTCTTACCAGACCGCTAAGTCCTGCCAGCATGGACACTTCCTTTGGATTTAAACATATCAAAAGCCAAGGTACAGCAGCAAACAATGGAGGCCCAGAGACAAAATGCCACTGGGATGAGGACCTCCAGGGGCAGGCAAGGGCACAGCCAAGTGGGGCAGAAATGACCCCAGGGAGCTGGATACAGTCCAGCAAGTGGGTAGCTACACAGCATTAAGCATAAATAAATGACTCAGGCATATGAGAATGCCTGTCATTATGGGGTTATGTGGAAGCTGAGACTTGGTATCTTGTCTGAGGTCGTCAGCTAGTAAGTGGTTAAGCTAGGAAATAAGTCAACCTATCTGACGTGAGCTGACCTCTTTTCCACAGTGCACATCGCCTCTCCAAAGCTTAACGAAGCTAAACATGTGCCCCCAAACATTTTTTAAGAGAGCATGCATGAACTTCTACTTGCGGAAAATTGAAGCAGACATCCTTCTCCCTATTATTCTGGCTAAGCAGAAGAAAAGCCCTGAAAAGCCCTGGATGTAAAACACAAAACAAACATGAGAAGTCTTCCAAAGGTGCAGAGAAGGCAGATGGCCAAGGAACCTCAGGACCCAAGGAATAATATAGTGGTGAGTCCCCTGGCTTCTCAGTTTGCCTCATGAATCCTAACGGGGTGCTAGAGAAGCACCTAGGGAATACCCATAGACCCAGATAAAAAAAAGCCTGCTCTCTCCAGCCAGAGGACCAGGGGACAGGGGCAGCCTTGCAAGACACACAACATTTATACAGTAATGGCTCTATTCCAGGCAAACACCACAGGAAAAAGAAGTTGAATGGGAACCTTAGACCTGTACACTCACTATAAAAAGCTATAAAAAGGCTTCTCAACCTACCTTTTTGGGTAGTGGTAGAATAGGCTGAACAGGAAGCCTGGACTCTCACCCCAATCAACAGTAATATGATGGCACCAGTGACATCAGAAGCCTAATGAGTTCCAGAGTCTTATAATACATGCACTATGTAGGTGTTCATCACACCAAGAGCAAGGAAAATCTCAAATGGAACAAGAAAAGACAATCAACAGATGCCAACATCAAAATAACACAAATGTTAGAATGATCTAATAAGGATTTAAAAACAGTAATTATGAAAAGGTTTCAAGCATTAACAAGCATTAACATGCTTGAACCAAATGAAAAAAATAGAAAGGCTCAGTGAAGACACAGACGTTTTCAGCAAATAAATAGAAAATATAAAGAACCAAATGGATATTTTAGAACTAAAAAATACTGTGTCCAAAATATTTTAAAACTTGTAAGATAAATTTTAAATAGTAGAATGAAGAAGACAAAAAAGAATCAATGAGGGGAAAAAGGTAAAACAACAGAAATTCCTCAATGTAATTGACCATGTTAGCAAGCTAATGAGGAAAGAATCACATGATCATGTCAATTCATCTGGAAAAAACATTTGACTATTCTCCCCAAACTGATGTACAAGTTTAACACAATTTTCATCAAAATCCCAGCAATTTTTATATAGCTCCGGTAATCAGGACAGTGTAATATTGGTGAAGGCATAAACACATAGATCGATGAAACAGAAAAAAAACAGAATAAGGAACCCAGAAATAGCCCCACATGATTACAGCAAACTGATTTTTGACAAAAAGGCAAAAGCAATTCAATTGAAGAAGAATAACCATTTCAGAAAATGGTGCTAGAGCAATTCTAAATCTAAAGGCAGAAGATGATGAACTTTGAATTAAACTCCATAACTTACCAAACTCAATCATAGATTTAAATGTAAAATTATAAAATTTTTAGTAGATAGAAGAAAATCTTCAAGACCTAAGGCTTAGTGAAGAATCCTTAGACATGACACTAAAAGCACAGTCCATTAAAAAAAAACACACAATACGTTGGACTCCAGCAATTTTTTTTAAAAAAAACTGTCTTTCTACAAAAGACTTTGTAAAGAAGATAAAAAAAAAACAAGCTACAAACTGGAATAAATTTTTTGCAAGTAACATATCTAACAAAGTACTTATATTTAGAACATATAAAGAAGTCTCAAAATTCAACAGTAAAAACGCAATCGAATTGGAAAATGGGCAGAAGACATCATCGTCTGTAGAGTAATGGTCCCTCAAAGATGTTCATGTTCCCAGGTCTATGATCCTCGGAACCAGTGAGTATTTTGAGCTATATGGACAAAAGTAACTAAGGCTACAGATAGAATTAAGATTGTTAATCATCTGAATTTGAGATGAGGAGATTATTCTGATTATCCGTAGTTTTTAGTTGGTTCTCAAGCCAATAATGTGTGTGTGTGTGTGTGTGTGTGTGTGTGTGTGTGTGTGTCAGAGAGAGAGAGAGAGAGAGAGAGAGAGAGAGAGAGGGGGAGAGAGAGAGAGAGAGAGGGAAGGGAGGGAGGGGAGGGGTGAAGAAGAAGAGAAGATTTATTTGAAGGAATTGGCTCACTGGATTATAAATTCTGGCAAGTCCCAAATCTGCAGGGCAGGCTGGAGACCCAGGGAAGAGCCGATGTTGTAGCTCAAGCCTGAAGGACATCTGCTGGCAGAAGTTCCTCTTGCTCAGGAGTCAAGCCTTCAATGGATTGGTCAGGCCTACCCACATTATGGAGGGTAGTCTGCTTTATTCAGACTCGAACAATTTAAATATAATCTATTCAAAAAACACCCTCACAGAAACATCCGAAGTAATATTTGACCATATGTCTAAGCAAACATGACCCAGACAAGTTAACACATAAAATTAATTATCACAGGCCCGATGTAATCACAGGGTTCTGTAGAAGTGGCTGAGGGGTGCAGAAGAGGGGTAATCAGAGATAGTGCAGGCTTTGAAGATGGTAGCTTAACTTCCTGGGTGGTTTCTATAACGATAGTTTCACTTCCTGGACTGGTTACTTTAAATGATAGTTTAATTTTCTGGATGGTTACTGTAGAATGTAGTTTTACTTCCCAGATGGTTACTGTGGATGATAGTTTCATTTCCTGGATGGTTTCTGTAATGATAATTTCACTTCCTGGGCTGGTTACCATGGATGGTGGGTTTACTTCTTGAATGGTCACTGTAGATGGTGGGGTCAAAGGAGTTCTACTATTATTTATGGTGCTATTGTTTATTTGTATTCTCTCTCGTGCTAAGGCTGGTGGTACAAATATCACATTTTAATAACAAGAGTCCAGACCACTGGTCTGTGTGTCATCGGACCATTAACTCAAGTGGGACATGAACCCACCATGTCACCAGAAAACATAAGCCATATTTAATATGTCTAGTGGACACGGAAAACATTGGCAGTCTCCTCCATGATCATCCCTTGAGGCAGATTGGACTCCACTACATCTATCGGGAAGAAAACCTAAACAAAAATCTGCAGTAGTTCCTCATATTAGCAATAAAAAATTAAAAAGCCTAAAGATCCCTGGTGGTCCATGTATCTTTAGGGTCCTTACCTGGTTTTAGGGATGACATTGTTTTCATGCATCCAGGACCACTTCCCTGTGATTTGAGGACTGTCTACCTGGGACCTCACTCCTGCCCACAGAAAAGCCTTGGCCTGAGTGGACCATCCACCCACCTCTGAGCTCCAGATATAGAAATTGGTCCTGGAACGGGATATGATCCAGGGGAGCCAATCAGGTGCTTCCTTTGGGGTTGTCTCGTTGGTGCTGATGGAGAAAACTCTAGCACCGTTAAGGGAATGGAGTTGGGAAGATAACGGGAGACATGCAGCCATGTTCTTTTCTTGTGATGAAGTCTACCACCAGAGATTGGGGTCGATGCTGAGAAAAGGGACAGGGAGGAGAAGCACATGAGGGGAGACATGGGGCATCAGCCCCTGTTCTCCAACGACCTCCTGGAACTGCTCATTCCAGCATTTGTCTTGTAACTTGTGTATATTTAATTATTGGAGCTCTCTAGCCTCCTAATACATCTCTCTCCACTTAAACAGATTTTGTTTGGTTATGCCACTTGCATTTAGAGTCCGGATTAATGTTCTACCCCTTCAGGCCTCAGGGTCTGTGGAATTGAAGAAGGCACTGAACAGGCAACTAAAATGAGTAAAGGGGATCCCGCCTACCCTAGGGCTCCCGTCAACTTTCCCACTTCTTCCCAGTCACAGACCCTAGGCCCAGCCCTGCCCACACACAGAGCAGGACCCAGCTCACTTTCTACCATGATGTCACAGACCCTGGGCATGACCCCTCCCCTACACAGGGCAGGACCTAGCTCACTTCCTGCCATGATGTCACAGGTCCCTGGACATTCCACAGTATCCTGGACACTAAGGCGGGGGGAACTGAGGAGCCTTCAGGAGAAGGTCCTCCTCCTTCAGCTAGAGGGAACATGGCAGTGAATAGAGAACTGACCCTCTTCGTGCTGCTGCTGTACTGCTGGCAAGAAGCTGAGCTCCAGCCGATAAACATGACTTCAGGTACAGTCACAGTGGATTGTTGTGGCAGGTAGAAAATAAGCTCTCCCTGAGACCTGAATCAGGCAAGCAGTGGCCTTCTGCCATGGGTCCCTCCCCTTCCTTGTCTCCTGAATTTATCATTTGTTCTCTGGGGGAATGGAGTAAATTGAAGCCCTTTTTAAAATCCAGAACTCCGTGGATTACATATTTTAATTTTACATTACATATTTTAACTTTAATCATGGAGTTTTTCTAACTTAACCAAAACTAGTTGAATATTATGAAGAATCTCCAGCACCTGGTTTCATTATATAAGTTTTGCCATCTTGTTTTTTGTATTTGTACACACACACACACACACACGTACACACACACACTTTTGTTATTATTGGGAATACTTTAGTATTGTCCGAGGTGTGTTATCATTTCATGAAAACATTTTCTTGCAAAGATAAGGACATTTCTCTTTTATATACTGGTAATGTCATTAAACACTAATAAGAGTAACAGAAATCCTGTACAGGATCGAGTACGGGCTAATACCCAACCCATATTCGAATCTCTCCCACGGTCTCAGAATGTCATTTTGCAGGAGGTTGGTTCCATTTAAGACCCTTGTGCCTGTGGCTCAGCCACTTACATGTTGAGGAATGGAACTGTGGACAGGGAACAGACTTCCATGGAGGCGACTCTGGTAGAGAGGTCAGAAGGTGACAGAAAAGGAGCGGGCCTCCCTGACTGCCCACTTGCTGCCCCCAAAGATGCATGCTCAGGCCACCTGGTCTCCCCTCCACCTTCCACCTTCCTCAGAGGTCACCAAACACAAAAGCTGAAGGAAAGGGGCCTGACACGGTCCCCCACCCCAGCTCCCAAGGCTGAGCAAGCAGACCCTAAAGAGTCCCCCACAGGGTTCATGTGGCTGTCCTGAGAGCAGGACGCAGGGGTCCTGGCCTGGTGGTCCACTCACCTTCCAGCCCATGCAGGCCTGGAGTCAACTGGGGGACAGTCCAGCCTGGCCTTGGTCTGGGTGAGAAGGCAGGTGGTCACCTGGGCCTGACAATGTCACAAAAGAAGCTAACATTTCCAGCTTCCTCTTCCTAAGGAAACTTAGTTTGGGGGTGCTTACCAAAGACATTGTCCTTTGGGATGCTGGGAGTGCTGAGGATCTGTGACAGGTAGGGTCATGTGGTCACCCCATGCTGCTGCCCATCCCTCCAGCTCGCTCATTTCTGGTTACGACTGTCCTGCTCCCAGGTCCTCAGGAACCGTGCCACACGCAGGAATTACACGAGAGCTCCTGATGCAGCCCCAAGCCAGCCTCTCCCCTCCCCAGACCTGGCCTCCTTGTCAGACAGTGAAAACCTTAGCTGCCGGCAAGGCCTTCTCCAGCTTGAAAGACCAGTTAAGGGCAGTTTCTAGATCGTTTTCTTAAAGGACATTGGTTTTCTTTACTCTGCTTGGGTCTTACTGCCTCGGTGGGCACTGTGGCCAGTGGCCCCCCAGGTGGCCTGACCACGAGGAGAGGAAGAGGAGCAGCAGCCATGGGCCCCATGATGGAGGAGGTTACAGCCTTATTTTCCCCAAATTTACCGGGGCACAACCTCAGAACTCAGCAGTGAGCCTTCCCTGATGGCCAAGATGTGCACCATGCAAATACATAGAAAGAGCAGTCAATTATCATGACAACACAGGCGCAGGGCAGTTTAAAACTCAGTAAGAGGTGACGACAGGC
Organism: Pteropus medius; assembly: GCF_902729225.1. NCBI lineage: Eukaryota > Metazoa > Chordata > Mammalia > Chiroptera > Pteropodidae > Pteropus > Pteropus medius. The sequence goes on along the minus strand of NW_024347855.1, from coordinate 1,396,950 downwards.
AAAATACGGTACCGCAGCTACACTTGACAATGCACTTTAAAAACCGTGCGGATATCACAAAACATAAATATTTTTCTGCATACGCTTACTGGCTGACTTGCACAATACTTCCATTATAATTACGGGACAGACACAAAATGAAAAGAATATTTTTAACAAAGTGCTTGCACGACGCAGCTGTACCCATTCTTAATGACGCATTAATGTCTCCTCCGAAGAGAACTGTACTTTTGTTTGCTTCATTTACCGAAGGTCAGCACACTGGGAAGCGATTGTCATCGCTGCACAGACCTTTTTACATCGTTTTCTTGTATTGTTCTAAGCCCTTGCGTGTGCAGATGAGTCAATTGGTATGCAGATTGTCCATCATTAAACCCATTTGAAAATCAGCGTTGTCATTGGTTTAGTGTTGGAACTTGAGCGTCTGCAGACGCCACTTGAATGCTCTGTGCTGCAGCAAGGGGAAGGTGGCCCTGCCCTGCCAGTCCTTAGGGTGCTGCCTCCTCTCTGGTCAGCCTGCCCACTACCTGGGGGCTGGAGGAAGAGGCTGATCCTGACCTTGAGTCAAAGGAATGGACCAGGACATACCAGTTGTAAGAAAGTAGAGTGGGAGAAACCCGTTGGTGGGAACTTCTGAGGGGAACCAGTGCTCAGAGTCACTGCACACTGCCCGGTCCCCAGCATGGTTAGCTCAGGTCGGTTAGGCTGGAAAGGCTTGAGGTCAGGAGGCCAGAGGCCCCACAGAGGATTGGCGTCTGGGCCCAGTCAGAGTTTTCCCATGAGACTCTGCTCTTATCTGTAAACGGGACCCCATGGAATAGCTCTGCTTATGAAAGAGGAGAACGTGTTACCAAAATTAAAAGGGTTTCATTTGCCTGTGTGCATCAAACCCAGACAAGAGTTGAACATTGATTTGCAGCAAAGAAAGGTTTATTTACGGAAACGGCGCCAAGCCTGGAGACACAGTGAGCTAGTGCTCAAAGACCTGGCTCCATGATGGCCTCTAGGGGATAGATTATACAGGAGAAAGAACATTAGTCATGGTAGCTAAGGGAGTGGGAGTCATGAGCTCTACTGATTGGTCGGGGCTAAGGTGGAAGACAGTTGATCGTTGCATCAAGTCCTGAGGTCAGTCATGGCATCATTCTGTCTGGTCTAGAAGGGATGTGGCTGGTAGGGTCGTTCTACCTTCATGAGTCTGGAGCTGAAGCGCAACTGAGGTCAAGAAGTTATCTTTAGTTTGACCAAAACTCTGTTTCTGTGGTCAACAGACCTGAGGCTTTGTTCCTAAGACTGTCTGATGCTGCCCAAAATCTGGTGTCCTAAGGGCTTAATGATTAAAGGAGCTGTGGTACATACAGTATGTGCAAAGGTGGAAGGATAGGAAAGAAAAGAAGCAAGTGAGTACAGGGCCAGTTTGAATCAAGAAGAAAGAGGAGAGAAAAAGTCATTTTAAAGAAGTGAAGATTTGCACTGTCACAAAAGTAGGGTGGTCAGTCCCTCTGGGTGCTCCCCTCCCAACTAGAGAACCACAAAATACAATAGCATACCACACTTTCTTCATTTCTCCACTTTATATTCATAAGCTTCCAGGTGTACTCATTGTTGCAAACGTTCATAAAATAGGTAAAAATGTGCTTTTTACAGAAGGACATGCGTGTCTTTCTTATTTGCTCTCCTCAGAGCACTTGCACAGGCACAGTCATGCTTGGAGCGGGAACATTTTTTATTTTTCCGAAGGGATAGCGCCAGTGAGTGCTGCCCAGGAGCGCAGGTGTCAGCTCAGAGCATGTGGGCAAACATGTCACTCCATCCTCACATCCTTTCCAGATGAGAATCTAGTCCCAGGAACCCTGTGCAGGGCTCTGTGCAAGGCTGGCGGGCAACGCAAAACCGAATCTGTTTAAGACAAGTCAGTGCAAATTTAATGAACATTGTTACACTTTGAGGATTTTTATTTCCCTCCTAGGTTCAACTACTGAAATGCCACTCAAGCCAAAATCTCAGGAAGATATTCCTGGAGTGTTTGGTAAGGAGCCTCCTCACATCAAACATCTGGTCTGTATTTGGAGGGGCTGGGTGATTGTCAGTGGGTGTTCCCCAGATAACCTGGTGCAAACTGCACATGGTGGAGGGAAGCAATTTGCTTTGAGACTGGAATCACATTCTCATGGCTCATAGCCTCAGTGCTTACATCTAAGAGTCAAACTCTCAAGAAATTAAGAAAGATGTAAAATGTTAGGCCATTATACCTAAGAAGGGCCTTGGAGCCTCAGTTTTCAAAATGAGGTCCATGGCCTAGCAGGGCCTGCATCGCCCAGGGCTCATTAGGAACCCCCAGTGTCCAGCCGCGCCTGGAAGCACGGACGGGTCGGACATCATCAGTGTAACCCAGGGCTGTCCAAAAGAGATGCAACGCAAGCCACAGATACTGTTTTAAATTTTCTAGAAGGTACAGTTTTAAAAAAGAAACAGGTAAAATTAATTTAACAACATTTTATTTAATGTTATCTTTTCTACATGTAACTGATATAAAATTATTAATGAGATATTTTAAGTCTTTTTGTCTCACCTAGACACCAAAATCCAGTGTGTGCTTTGCGCTTAGAGGACATCTCAGTTAGACCAGCCATGCACTATATGTGTTCGTGTGGCCAGAGCCACAGTGCCCACAGTTCTGGTCCAACCCTTCATTTTACATTCGGAGTTACTGAGGCCTAGAGAAATCCTTGGAGCAGAGAGTTGAGACTCAGAGCATGGAGTCATTACCTTCAGCTCATGTCAGGACATCTCTGCTCAGCTGTTCATGGGGTTGGGAGTAAGGATTTCAGGTTGCCCAGAGCTGGAGAGGGAGCCCAGGGTAAGTGTGACACTGACACCGCTCTCCAGTCTTTGAAGTCCAAGGAGATTTCTGAGGGTAATGAAGGTGCCAGGATTGCCTCTGTCAAGAGTTTGGGCTTTGCTCCACTTTCAAGTCTGGTCTAGGAAACTGAAATCTCAAAAAATTCCTGACTGCTAGAGAGATAGACAATTGATAGAGATGATAGGATAGATAGATAGATAGATAGATAGATAGATAGATAGATAGATAGATAGACAGACAGATAGATAGATAGATGATAGACAGACACACACATACATACATAATACATACATAATACATACATACACATACATACATACACATACATACATACATACATAATACACACACACACATAAATAAATGAATGAATGAATGTTCCTAGTTCACTCTGGGGTTACCACCATCTTACTTGTCTAAGCAATTCCTGTCTCAGAATCAGAAAATGTGGTTTCAATGCCTGCGGGTGCCTTAATCTCTCTGAACCAGGTCTGGTCTATAAGATGAAATGGTGGCGTCAGCTCTGTGCAGGGCTCTGGGCTTGGAGAGAACTTGGTTCCATAGAGGGCCCTGCAGAGTTAGGGCCTCAGCAGAGTTAGACACCCTTAAAAATGTTTGGGCCTCAGCAGAGTTAGACACCCTTAAAAATGTTTGCACTGGTTAGGTAAAATGTCAGGGACTCAAAGGCCAACCCAGTAGTCAAGTGAACTATCCAGGCAAGAATGAAGTTGTTCCAGGTCAAGGAGTGGCGATGATGAGAACTCTTACTATATGTGGAGAATTATAGTCCTGACACCAGAACTCCCTCCATCCGGTGGGAAAAGGGTCGAAAAAAGAGTCACTGGGATTTCTGATAATTTTCCTGGGGCTTGGCAAAGTGACCCTGGAAGGAGGGGAGCTGCAGCTCTTGCTCCACCTCACCCCTACACCTCTACCAGAAAGGAAGCGGGAAACTTTAAAAGTGAGAAATCCATATCCCTGGAAATAAACAAAAATGACTCACATGAGGACAGCAGAGGCTGTTGATTTAGGGCTCACTGTAGCTGGCATTCATCCGCTGTCACTTGCCTCAGGCAGGGTAGGGAGAGGAGAGCTCATGGTGGGAAAGGGAGGGCTCAGGGGTGTTCCAGGCAAGGTGCTGACCCAGGGGACTATTAGGGGTGACCTGACCGAGGTGCTAGCCAGAGGACACCGGAGCAGCTAAACAGAAGTGAGTCCTGTGTGATAGGTTAGGGAGCACATTTGGCTTTCTCGGGTTGGTTCTCAGTTGGAAGCAGGGACAAACGTTGAGGAAGCTGCAGTTATCACATCCAGGCCATCAGGGGCCACTTGCTGCGAGGTAATCATTTGGCTTCCGGGACTGTGGCTGGAGATTCTAGGCAACTTCTGAAAGTGGGACTTCTGGACAGCAGGCTGGCTGCCTGGGCTGGGTGCTGAGACAGTGGGTCAGAGTTCTATGTGTTAATAGGTCTGGTCACCGTCTGTTTATATACTGAATATCTTATTTCTCAAAGAAAAAAAAAAATTTAACCATGTGAAATCAGACATGGTTTAAAAACAAAGAGCCTTCTTACCTGTTCAGCTCCATCTCTCCCTAAAGGTTTTTCTAGCTACAACTATATGGGTAACATTTTTGGAGGCATGTTGAAGCTTTCAGAGGCGGCTTTTTGGTTTCAGTTTGCTCACATTTGGGGCATCATCTCAGCCTCCAGCCCTGAAGGTGATGTGAAGTCGATTGGCTTCAGTCCTCTTTGGCCCAGAGACTGTCATTGGCCACAAGCAGGAAGAATGTCTTGTCACAATTGAGCTGTCACAGCTCACTTCAAGGACCTCTCAAGACTCTGCGACTTGTGGTCTTTAGTGTCCCCAGTAGGACACTCTTAGCTTCCTACATGGGGCAGACTGATTCCAGGATCACTAGATTGAACTGTTCAGCTGAGCTCTTATCTCCTGCCTGTCCCTGCCTTACTTGGGGACCCCCTTCAATCCCAGCCCCTGGTGAGCTCTTTGTTACAGCTGAAGCACTATGCACAGTCACAGCTGTAGTGTTCTGTCCTTCATACACAGCTGGTTTATTCCAGATGGAGAACAGGAACCAGGGCTGGGTCATCCTTGACCCTCTATCACCTGGACAGTTTCTGGTCCACAGTAGGTACTCAGTAAATGCTTGTGGTTCCCATCAATGTCCACTCTTCTTCATGACCCAGAATCTAACTAAACACCATGATTTTTTAGGGACCGAAAATTGGTTCTCCTATACAAAACTGGCCCCGAAAAATGGACGAGGTCTTCTCAAGGTAGCCAGAACAGCTGTACCAGCTAAGAATGCAAATGCCCATATGAATAGAGCCTCAGTGGCAGTGACTCAACCATGCAGGGGCAGTGCTCCTATGTCACCAGTAACTCAGTGACATGAGGCCATGTGTTTGAGGTCAACCTGGCCATCTCTGGAGCTTGTGCCCCATGGTCATGGATGCTGTCCACGCCCTAGACATCACAGCCACTTTCAGGGCAGGAAGACGTAGAGGTGCAAGTCCAGACACCATTTTCCTTTTATAAGGAGAAGCAAAATTCTTTGCAGGTGTCTCAAAGTACACATCACCCAGGCCAATACCAGATTCTATGGGGAGGAGGAAAAGAGTGTGGCTGTTGAGTAGGAATGTGACAGAATAATGGTAGAGTGTTTCCCTGTTTATGTTGGTGAAATCTTTGTTTCCAGTGACATTTAATTCTTCTCCTCCTTTGCTTCTGTGTTCTACATGAGAAAAAACTAAGGTGACCAGTCGTTCACTTTGCCTGGCCTTGCTGGGTTCCAGGGCTGTGGGATTTTCATGCTAAACCAGGAAAGTTTAGACAAACCAGGGTAGGTTGGTTGCCCCTGCTGGGCTCCTACCAGCACAAACCCAGCATGGACTGGCTGGTCAGCATGACCACTGTGCTGCGGAGGTGGGCGAGACTCACTCCTGCCATTTATTAATTAATTTAGCCTCCACCACAGTTTAGGACTGTTAGTGCTTCCTACATATACTGTTTTATCGGAACCTCATAAAAAGCCTGATGAAAGTCAGACCCCAGTTTACAGACAAGAAAACTGAAGGTCAGAGAGAAACTTGTCAAAATAGTCCTGTGAGAGGAGAACCAGAATGTGGTTCAGGTCTGACACAAGGCCGTGGACTGTTATGTTATAATCTTCCTAGGAGAGGTCAGAAGAATGTAAAGAAAGAAAACAATGCCACGTCATGTAGAAATCAGGAATGACATTTGGGGAAAGCCTCAGGGAGGACACAGAACTATCCAGGGTATCTGGATGGTCTCAGGTTTTCAGAAGTTACATAGGGAGGCAGTGGTCTCCCCAGCCCAGACAGGGTTCTTTAGGAAGCCAGCTCTGTGTCCTGAGTTCCCGTTTCTAGTCACTGCATTCACAGGCCACCGTAGGTCCACATAGAGCAAAAGGGAGCAGATCCTGCATTGCTGGCTTTAACGTGTCCTTGTGTGCTTTTTGCAAGATGAAATTCTAGTCCAAGAGATGCTGGATCCAAATAAGTCATCAGGACCTGGAAAATACAAGGCATCAACAACATTATTTACAAAATTATTCAAAGAAAAAAGCAAGTATACATCTTTTAAACTCATAATTGCATGTATTCCTAAGGGTCTATGGTATTAAGTGCACAATGCCATCATTTTAGCATTCTTAAGGCCGGCTACTTCTGGGGCAAAAACAAATGGAGATGTGAAAGAAGCAGTTGTCCCAAACCATTCCCATAACCTGCGTGAGGCTGGGAAAGTCAGATCTAGACTGGCAGAGACAGGTTCCCTTCGCTTAGGGGTGGCCTCTGGGGCGCATGTGCAAGCAAGGTCTTGCACTCAGGATGCAAATGGGGCTCAGCCACCGCAGGAACTTGGAGCACAAGAAAATAGGGTCTGTCAGCGAGCCAGCACGTGTGATGCGCACTTAAGCTCCTGAGGTACTAGGGCAGTGACCACGACCCTGATCGTCAGGGGATTCAACTAAGGTCTGAAAAAGGACTTGCCCAAGGCCACACTGCTAGTAGTGAGCAAAACAAAGAATGTGCTTTTCCAAAGTGCAGCTTCATGTTGTTCAAAATGTACATACACATATAAAACAGCACACTGAAAACCAAGACAGAATGTTTGGTTGACCCTTGCTAAGGAGAGCACCGGACACCAGAAATCTATAAGCAGTGCATGACTGTATAAAGCAGCAAGGAAATTTAGCATTTTCTTGAAATTTCGTATCCAGATGTAGTAAGTTCCAGTTCCTCAGATTAGCTCACCAACATCTACTGAGACCCAAACTTCTGGGTTCAAGGCAGACAGATGATGCCTGACTCTCTACATATTAACTTTCCAACACACATTTTCAATAGAACACGAAATCTCTATTAGTATTCTACCCTAATGTTTTTAAAATAAAATGTGGACCAAGATGTTTATAAGTATGTAACCAAGAAAACATTTCTTTATTTTTTCCATGTTCTTCATCAAAGATGCTGGCACTGATGAGAATTATCAAATTGGTGGTCCTGAATTATCAAGTTATCGCGAACTCTCAGATAATTCACCATTCTCTCTTGGTAGTGAAGACAAGGTTCTCAATAATGGTAAATGAACACAGTAACTCTCCTGCCTGAGTTCAGAGCATAGTGGGGAGGACAGAGGGGCGAGACAAATGCAGGTGGAGACAGTTCCCTGATGGAGGATGAAAAGCGTGATTGAAGAGCATGGCTGCTTCCCCTGGATTAGGCAGAGTTCCCATCTCTATTGGGACAGAGGGACTGCCTGCACCCCACCCCTGACCACAGGTCTGACACTGGAAAACGAGAACCTAGAGGAGCTGGCAGAAAAGTCCCTGCAGTCAGGTGGAGGCCGGAAGGGCAAGGAAGCTGCTGTCACAGTGCCCATCCCTTCCCACACTTTCACTTAAGTCACTGTTCCTTCCCTGGGGTGGGCGGAGTAGCAAGGGCCCAGAGCATCCCCCGAGGATGCCCCCAGGAGTGGAGAAAAGTGTCCCTCTAACAGATAAGTTTTGCTTAAATTAAAACCAATCTCATTGTTTTCTTGTCCAAATTACACCAGATTTGCCTTGGAAGCTCCTTTTATTTTGTTCTTCTGTCCTTTTAACATGCCCTGTCCTTACTGAGCACTTCCTTATTTTCTGGACCACTAGATGCTCTAGGCCCTCTTGTACTTTCCCTGTTCCAGTCCTGGAATATGGTTTCTTTTGTTGAAGAACTGAACTTAAAAACTAAGGGCCAAGTGCTGGGTAAATTCAGCAGAATGTCATTGCTTCCAATTTCTCTCAGCAGACAGAGCTGGGAAATATATGAACACTCAAATGCTCACACAAACACACACACAGATGCATGCACACACACAGAGACACAGGCAAAGACACACAGATGCAGACACACATGCAGGACTGAATTCTACTGAATTCTAGCCATCTACTCTTAATATTCAGATGATGACTGACTCTATACTTACTACCCAAAACACATTTTCCAATAAAACTCGAAAATGATATTAGCATTTCAACTTACCTTTCTAAAATAAAGTATAGGCCAAAATGTTCATAAGTATGTAACCAAGGATATATCTTTTTTTTCCCCCATGTTCTTCATCAAAGAACCCAATGCTGATGATAATTACCAAGCCAGTGGTCCTGAGGGTTATCGTGAATCACAGCTCCCTTTCAGAGGACAGGAAAGAATTTCCAATAATGGTAAATGTAACCTGGTAATTACCCCTGCTCACATTCCATATGAGAGTCTGATTCCTCACAGCCTTCCCTACAGCGTGTTGTTATATCCTTAAACTATCCCCAGTCTTATTGGTGAGGAACAGTATTTCAGTGCTATTTTAATTTGCATTTCTCTAATTGTGAGTGAGTTTGACTATCTAATATGTTTGAGGGTTTAATATCATTTTTGTTCATTTGTTCATTTTTTTCACGTTCATTTTTATATCATTTTTTGTGAATGTTCTATAAGAATGTTATTTTCTCATTTTTCTACTAGGTTTTTGGTCTTTTATCCTAAATCTCTAAGAGTTCTTTATCTTTTAAGAATATTACAACTTTGTCTGAGATACATGTGATAAAAATTTTTTCAAATTTGTCGGTTATCTTTTGACTATGTTTTCTATTTTTTTCATGCAAAACAAATTTCAATTTTTCCGTAGTTAAAATGATCCATCTTTAGCTTTTGAGCCATATGTACAAAGTTTCCCTACACTGCCACTGGAATTTGAGGAATTTAACATGTTTCCTGTACTGCATGACTTCATCAGTTTTGTAACATGTAGATCCTTCATCTACTTGGAGTTACCTTTGAGTGTGGTCAAGCCTGTGTCAAATTTTATCTTTTTACATATGACTACTCACTCATCCCAGCGCCATTTGTTAAAAAAAGTCTATCTTTGCCCCTGTGATATGCAGTACCATACTTGGTTTAAACTAAATGTCTATAGGTATGGATACCTCTTCTGGGTTATGCATCCTATCTCACTGCTCTGTTTGTCTAGTAATGTGCCAGCACCACATTGCTTCCCTTAAAGTGTGTTTTTATTGCAATTGCATTACGTTTCTAAAATAACTTAGGAAGAATGGATGTCTTCGTGATGTTGAGCTGTTTTATCCAAAAAGAGGTGATGTCTTTCCATTTATTCAGGTCTACTTTTATGTCTTTCAGGAGAATTAAAAAATTTTCCTTGTTGTATATTTCATGTTAAGTTTATTCCTAAGTGTTCAATCTTCTTTGTCGCTATTTTAAATGAGATCGTCTCTATCATTCTGTACTTTAACTGATTTTTACTCGTGTGTGTGAATGCTACTGATTTCTGTAGGTTAATATTCTAATTCTGCTATCTTATTAAATTCTTTTATTGCTTGATTTTATTTTATCATGACTCTTTAGTGTTTTCTAGATATATTATCATCTACAAATAGAATTTCCTTTTTCTTTACCAATGTTTATATATCTTATTAGTTTATCTAATTTCAATGGCTAATATATCTAGGACAATGTTTAATAGTAGAGTTACAGGGCATCATTACCTTTTTTGTGACCTTAGCAGAAATGCCTCAAGTGTTTACCCAATAAGTAAGATTCTGATTTTAGGACACTTATGTTAACACATAAAGAATGTATTCATAAATTCTTTTACATTTTGTCAAAGTCTTTTTTATCATCTTTGGAGATAACCATTTTTTAAAGATCTTTTAATATGGTGAATGATGTATTAGGATTTACTAATATAGAACCAATCTTATATTCCTTGAATAAATCCGACTTGGTCATATTATTTTCTTAAGATCTGTATTAAGATCTGCTTGTCAATATTTAATTTAGTATTTTTGCACCCAAATACACAAGCCACATTGGACCGTTGTTTTTTGTACAATCTCTGTCAGGTTGAAGTATCAGTGTTATACCTGCAATAGAACTAAAATTTTTCCTTCCTTTTTGATTCTTTTAGAAAATTTATAGAGCATTGGAACCATCTAATCTTTTCGGATTTGTTAGAATTACCCTGCGAAACCATCTTATTCTGCTGCTTTTTTCTCTGGAGTTCTTCCTTAAAACTTTTTCTGTTTTTTCTAGAGAAAATGATTCATTCAAGCTTTCTTAATCAAATAGGGTCAATTTTAGTTGGTACTTATTGTCCATACATGCCTTTTTAAAGTTTTCTGTGACTATCATGTGCAGGGAAAAAATACTTTTTCTCTTTAAATACTAGACCTATTGGAACAAGTCTGCAAAAAAGGTGGAAAAGATATATGATTCATCAGCAAATTTTAAATCATCATCAGTGAGTGGATGAGAGAGTAAATGATTGAACCTGACATCTGCTAAATTTCCTACTCTCTCCCAAGTAGTTGTGTGTAAATATATCCAAAGAATTAGCAAATAATACTAAGAAATCTGCCTGAGCTTATGTGCCATGTATTAGCTAGTTAGCTAAATAGACAGATGATAGATAGGTGATTAGATAGATAGATAGATAGATAGATAGATAGATAGATAGATAGATGATAGATAGATAGATAGATAGATAGATAGATAGATAGATAGATACAGAGATGATAGATATAGCTATAGATAAAGATACAGACATAGCTATAGGTACAGATTTAATTTTGGGGAAAAAAGCTTAGTGTCTAAGATGATTTTTTGACTTGAAAAGCTGTTTCTTCAAATAAGTAATTTTTATTCTTCCTTTGAGAGGAACCAGGGTAGCTTGTGGTTGTTGGCAAACACTCCCCAGTTAAAGCATTCTCGTGCTTCAGGTTGTCAATTTTTTCCTTTATACTTGCCCTTAAGCTTCCTCCATATACCTAAGTAGAAGTGGACATAAAACAAATAGCAACACAAAATATCTGTGACATTCACTGGACTGTAAGCCCCTCCAGGACAGGTACTAGGACACGTTAGTTTGTGTTCTGCTCCCACTTTGGGCCTAGAAGTTAGCATCTGGCACACAGTAGTAGCTGACTAATGTTTGCTACATAAAAGAGTGAGCAGATGAACAATGAATACCTAATTATCAAGAATGCATAACTAGGGGAGAGTAGAGAAAAATGGCGTAGATGTTTGAGGCTTTGTTCATCCCTCTTGCAACCAAATCAAACTTGTGACAGAAACACAGATTGAACAGCAAGGAAAGTCGCCTGGGATCTATCTAGATGAACAGAAGCCCTACAACTGGGGAGAGAAATAGGAAATCACGCTGCAACAGTAGGAGGTAGGAGGTAGGAGGTAGGAGCAAAGACGCGAGGCAGCCCCGTCCCAAGCGGCTGAGAGGGATGTAGGCTATGGCAGTGGCAGTCAGCAACTTCAGAAGCCTCTTAAAGGGGTCGTGTCCATGAGTGAAATTTCATGGTGACGGACGTGCTCATTCTGAGCACCAACTCCTGGTCGGCTGCTCGTGGGGCACCAGAGACTTACAGGGAGACACTGAGTTGGAGTGAGGGCCGGAGGCGAGGCTCTCTCCTGGGCAGAAGGGCCGGTGGTATCCACTGTTCCTCTGTTGAGTCCTCTCCTCTCCCAGTGTGCAGACACAGCGCTGCCATAGCTGAGATGTCATCAAACTGGATAACAGAGGTTGCTCTGCCCACAGGATTCCCTGAAACTCCGCTTCTTCCAACTCCTGGTCCCACCCAAGCCACATCAAGTTGTGTCCTCAGGGAGTCAAGTGCTCCTTGCTAAGTAGAGCTATGACTCACACTGGTGGCAGCTGGCCTCAGTTTCTGGTGTGGTTTCTTGAGGCAACTATAGACACAACATCTGTGGATTGCTTGCTGAATCTTAAAAGGTGGCCCCAGAGGGGCAGAGGCTGAGGCTAAACCTGGCCTGAAGCTGAACCCTTCTCAGGACTGTGCCTCTGGACACTTACTACACAAAGCCATGCTAATAAGACCAGGAGACTTAGGAGCTTTGCTTAGTACATAGAAACAGACACAGAAAGGCAGCCCTAATGCAAAGACAAAGAAGCAGAAACCATATGAGAGAACAAAATAGAGATCCAGGAATAATGGAGTCATGGAATCTAACAGATGCAGAGTTCAAAACACTGGTTATAAAGATGCTCAATGAACTTACAGGAAGTGTAGATGAATTCAGTGAGAACTTTAACAAAGATAAAAAAACAAAAATAGAAATGGAAATTATAAAAGGGAATCAGTCAAAAATGAAGAACACATTATATGAGATGAAGGGCATATTAGAGGGAATAAACAGAGTGGATAAAGAAGAGGATCGAACCACCAATATAGAGGATTGGGAAGCCAAGGACACTCAGTCAGAATGGCCAGAAAAAAGAAGCCAAGACTATAAAAATAATTTAAGGAGCCTATGGGACACAATTAAATATAAAAATATCCATGTCTTAGGGGTACCGGGAAAAAAAAAAGAATTAAAGAGCTATTTGAAGAAATAATGATGGAAAACTTCCCTAATTTGCTGAGGAAAATAGTCAGACAACCCCAGGAAGCTCAGAGAGTCACAAAACAGATGAACCCAAAGAGGCCCACACCAAGACACATTATAATTAAAATCCCAAAGGTTAAAGACAAAGAGAGAATCTTAAAAGTAGCAAGAGAAAAGCAGTTATCTATCTACAAGGGAGTACCATAAAAGTGGCAGTTGATTTCTCATAAGAAACTATACAAGACAGAAGGGCTTGGCACAAAATATTCAACATGATGAAAACTCAAGATCTACAACCAAGAATACTTTATCCGGCAAAGCTATCATTTAGAGTTGAGGAAAGATAAAGAGCTTCCCAGACAAAAATAAGCTAAAGGAATTTATCAACACCAAACCAGTATTATAGGAAACATTGGAGAGACTTTTTTAAGAAAAAAAAAAACATATATCAAAACCATGAATAAAGAATGATAATAACTACATTTCTATCAACAAGTATCTCAAATGGGATAGAATTAAGTGCTCCAACCAAAAGATAGAGTGGCTGAATGGATAAGAAAACAAGACCCCTACATATGCTGCATACAAGAGACTCACTTCAGATTAAAAGACAGCCACAGACTAAAAGGAAGGGGATGGAAAAAGATATTGACAGCCCTGCAGGGTATTGCGCTGAATAAAGTAAGTCAGACAGAGGAAGATGAAAATCACATGATTTCACGTACATGTGGAATCTAAAGAACAAAATAAACAACAACAACAAAAACAGAAATAAATTCATAGATACAGAGAATATTCTGAGGGCTACTAGATGGGAGGGGGTTGAAGGGATAGCTAAAAGGGGCAAAGGAATTATGAAGAACAAATGGATAATTAAAAATTAGACATGGAGATACAAAGTGTAGCATAAAGAAAATAGTTAATATGTTGTAATAAATATGTAAGGGCAAAGAGGGGTACTAGATTTAGTGTGGTGATCACTTTGTGAGTTATATAGATCTCTAATCACTATGTTGTACAATGGAAACAAATATATTATATGCCAACTATAACTCAAAAAAACCTCATTGAATTGTACAATGTAAATACGAGCAATTACTTGTCTGTTACATTTTTAAAAAGCCAGAAAAAACCAAGAATGCATAACTAGGATGAATATGAATAATTGTTTTTCTGTAACAGCAGTAAAAATTACTATAACAATCAAGTAATTGCCTTGGAGCTCTTGCTATGTGCCTGGCACTGTCATGTTTGATTTACCTTATTGGACCCCTTGGAGATCCTATGCCCATTTTACAGATGCAGAATCTGAAGCTGAGAGGCTGAGTAACTCACCCCAAGTGAGACCTGGGGTGTAAGCCCAGAGACTGGTCAAGAGATCCCAAGTGTAATTCATGCCCCTTTCAAGGACACCTGGAGAACCCTGTGCCAGAGAGTTTCCCAGAGGCCACCCAGAGCAGTAATGAGCAGCTCTGATGACTAGTTCTTGGGAAATAGTGTGGAGTAGAGGCAAAAATCCTATCAGACCCTAGCTCTACTGCTTACTAGCTGTGCAATCTTATGATGTCAGTGTGAGGATTAAACAAATTGACATAGGTAAAGAACTAATCATAAGAACTAGATATTATTATTATTAGACTTTTTGTTTTCTTATTAAGGTATAGTTTACATACAGTGAATTTCATCCTTTTTAGTGTACAGTTCTGAAAGTTTTGACAAATGAGAAAAGTCATGTCACTATTTCCACAAATAAGAAATAGACAGGTCATTACCCCCAAAATTCCATGCCTGTATGTAGTCAATTTCTTTTACCATCCCCAGCCCTAAAAAAATACTGACTTGTTTTCTGTCCCTATAATTTTGCCTTTATAGAATGTCGTATAAGTGGTGTCGTCTACTACGTAGACTTCTGAGTCTACTTTCCTCAATAAGCACAATACGTTTGAGATTTATCCATGTTGCTGTGTCTGTCAGCAGTTCATTTCTTATTGCTGAGTAGTCCCATTGTAACCAGTTTATTTATTCACCAGTTGAATGACATTTGGGAATTTCCAAGTTTGGGAATTTCCAAAGCCACTTTGAACATTTGCATAGGAGTTTTTGGACAAATATAAATTTTAATTTTATATTTTGCTTTATAAGAAACTGTCAAACAGATTTTCACATTCACACTCGTAGAATTCAAGTTGCCCTGAGTCCTCCTCAACACTTGATATTTTCTTCTGTTTTTTTAAGCCATTCTGATAGGTTTACAATAGTATCTTATTATATAGTATTAATTTGCATTTCCCTAATGGCTAATAGTGTTTCACATCTTTTTATGTACTTATTTTCCATTTGTATATCTTCTTTGGTCAAGTGTCTGTTCAAACATTTCCCCCCCTTTTTTATTAGTTTTTTTATTATTGAGTTTTGAGAAGTATTTATATATTCTGGATACAAGTCCTTTATCAGATATGTGATTGAAAAATATTTTCTACCAGACTACGTCTTGCTTTTTCATTTGCATAATAGTGTCTTTCCAAGATCGGAAGTTGTTAATATCGATCAACTCCAATTTGTCAATTTTCATTTTATGGATCGTGCTTTTGGTGTCAAATATAAGAAATCTTTGCCTAATTCAAAATCACAAATATTTTTTATGTTCTTTTCTAGAAGTTTTAAAGTTGTAGGTTTTACATTTAGGACTATGATCTATTTTTAATTAATTTATGTCTACTGGTATAAGGTATGGATTATTTTGTTTTGGTTTGCAATATGCAATATTGCAATATGCAATATTTTTCATCTTGTGTCCAATTGTTCCAGCAACATTTGTTCAAAAAACAGCTTTCTCAGTTGAATTGCCTTTGCACATTTGTTGACAATCAGTTGATTGTATATGTGTGGGTCTGTTTTTGAACTTTGTTTTTGTTCCATTGATTTAATATCTATTCTTTTTTAGATATGACAAAATCTTGGTTACTGTATGTTGATAACAAGATTTGAAATCGTGCAGCGTGAATCCTCCCACATGGTTCTTAATTTTCAAAATCGATTTGGTTATTCTGTTTTCTTTTCCTTCCCATACAAATTTAAGAAACAACTTGTTAATTTCCACCAAAAAGTTTGATGGAATTTTATTGAGATCATTATGAATCTATTAATCTATCTGGCAGGAACTGACATCTTAACAATATTCAGTATTTCAATCTGTGGTGACGTCTTAACAATATTCAGTATTCCAATCTGTGGATGATTTCATTTATTTAGATCTACTTTGAGTTCTCTCATCAGTATTTTGTAGTGTCCAGCATAAAATCTTGATGCCTGTTGTCTGATGTATGAGAAATCATTGTTTCCTATATAATTTTTAGTTTTTCAAATTAACTTGGGAGGATATATCTAGTCTTTATTACTCCATCTTATCCAGACATGAAAGTTCAAATACTAGACTTTTACTCAAGTGGCTCCATTGGGAATCCTGTGGGTTTGAAGAGCTCTGTATTTCAACTCTGGGGAAAGCTTCAGGGTGGCCTGAAAGGAGCAGGGGCCAGAGACCCTAGCCCTTGGGTTCTTTCCCATCTGGGCCACGTACCATCTCATTGACCTTAGGCAAAAGTTGCTTTGCCTTACTGAGGTCTCATTTATAAATAGAAAGTAAACACTAGCCACAAGCCTCATCAGGTGTGTTGATGGACAATGTAAATGTTATTATGATTTCTTGGGACTCTCAAAGGCTAAAGATTATACTCTACAAATAAGCAAGCTTATGATGAAAGCTTTTAATGTTTATTAATAAATTGTATATGTTTAATAATAAATCGTATATGTTTCCATAAATTAATTAGCCTGAATTACCTGCCAAAATTTCCTAAGCAATTTCCTCTAAAAAATATAAATGTAGCTCTAAATATTCAGTGATATGATGATGTTGGCAACAGTCTCTATGGTATAGATTATACTCGGAAGGATACACAAGAAATGAATAACAATTGTGGCCTCCAGATGGAAACTGGAAATGAGGGGTCACCTATTGAAAACAGCTTTACTTTTTAAAAATTTTTAAAAATTATAGTTGATTAGTTTCAGATATATAACATAGTGATTAGACATTTATATAATTTATGAAGAGATCCCCTCAATAAGTCTAGTACCCATCTGACACCAGAAATGTCATTACAATATTATGACTATATTCCCTAGGCTGTACTTTACATCCCCGTGACTGTTTTGTAAGTACAAATTTGTACTTCCTAATCCCTTCACCTTTCTAACTCACCCTCCAACCTCCCTCCCAACTTGCAACCATCAGTTTTTTTCTGTATCTGTGAGATTGTTTCTGTTTTGTTTGTTTGTTTTAGATTTTACATATAAGTGAAATCATATGGTATTTGTCTTTCTCTGTCTGATTTATTTTACTTAGCATAATACTCCCCAGGTCCATCCATGTTGTTGTAAATGATAAGATTTCATCCTTTTTATGGCCAAGTAATATTCCGTCGTATATATGTTCGACATCTTCTTTATCTATATGTCTGTTGATGGACACTTAGGTTGCTTTCATATCTAGACTATTGTAAATAATTCTGCAATGAACATAAGGATGAATGTATCTTTTCTAATTAGTGTTTTGGATTTCTTCAGATAAATACCCAGAAGTGGAATTACTGGGTCAGATGGTAGTTCTATTTTTAATTTTGGGGGGAACTTCAATACCGTTTTCCATAGTGGCTTCACCAATTTGCAATCCCATCAATAGTGCACAAGGGTTCCCTTTTCTTCACATCCTCCTCAACATTTGTTGTTTGTTGATTTATTGATGATAGCTAGTCTGACAAGTGTGAGGTGATATATCATTGTGGTTTTAATTTGCTGATGATTAGTGACATTGAGCATCTTTTCATATGTCTATTGGCCATCTGTATGTCCTTGTTGGAGAAATGTCTCTTCTTGTCCTCTGCCTGTTTTTAATTGGATTTCTTTTTGGTGTTAAGTTGCATGAGTTTTTTATATGTGTTCGATATTAAACCCTTATCATTGGCAAATATCTTCTCACATACAGTAGGTTGTCTTTTTGTTTTGTTGATGGTTTCCTTTTCTGCGCAAAAACTTTTTAGTTTGATATAGACTCATTTGTTTATTTTTTCCTTAGAAACAGTTTTACTTTGCACAGATGATCTTTTTTTAATTTAAAAATTATACCATGGGCTTAGAATTCTTATTAAAAACATAAATTTGATATCTTTAAGTACTTTCGATTACTGTTTTAAACGCCTGAAGTAGTTTGAAGGATAATAGATCAGCAAACACCTTCCCTGTCTTGTTGTCAGAATAGCCAACTTCCTGTGTGATTTCAGGATGTGTGAAAAGTCCTCATGGTCCATAACTCTGCTCTTGACATCTCGACTGTGCTTAAACTTCAGTTTAAGACTTTGGGCTCTGTTAAAAGCTAAGTTTCCCTTAGGGCATACCTAATTTTATGCTATAATCCTTAATTTCCTATTAACATTGGCTTTAACAAAAGATGAATTTGCTTAATCAATATCTACTGAGCCCTGCTAAATGCTGATAGGTAAACAAGGAGTTGTTCTAATCCACAAATTGAAGGGAGACTCAGACCAGTTAACTATTAGTTATTATTCATGTGTCTAACAAAGGTAAATGTGCTAAACTTAAAGGTCTTTCTTAAGTATTCCAAGTTGTACTCACATGGAGTTTTGAGGAAACCAAAGGGAGGTAGTTCTTCTTGATGTGCTTTGAGAAGGAGGAGAATGAGAGCGCCCCACAGAACACAGTGAAGGTCATACCCAGAGAAGAGGAAGTGACTCTAAAGTGAGCTCTTCCCACCCTGTCTGCCAGGCCGAGTCAGCCCTGGGGCCAGGCTACATGCAGAGTCCTTCCCAGCCCCATGCAACCCTATACTCTGTTTCTCTTCCCTAACAGTAGGATCAGTCCAACGCAATTATTGGTAGAAAGGGCTGGACAGGAAGAAAGGTGAGAAATTACCTTTTTGAGGAGTGAGGTGTCTGTTAAAACGTGTGTCCAGGTCCAAGGACAATGTCCAAGCAGTCGGGAACATTAGCTCCACAGGACTGAGGGGCCCTTACTACACATATTCAAAGTGGTTCCATGCTAGCATATCCTCTGAGTGTAGAGAGAAGACTCAGAGAAAGTATGGAGATGTAAGTCTCCTCTCAGTGCTTGAGCACAAGCCACACATTCTTGGTTCTGGGTTCATGGAAGAAAAGGATGTTTTTTAACATCATCACATACTCTGCTTCCTCAGAGTTAATGGTTTTTTTTGAATTTGAAGAGAAAAGACATTTGGAATCATGCCATAATTATTATCAAAGCTTGATCATTGTACCTATTTTTTCCCACAGGAAAAAATGCCCCCAAAAATGATCAGTATGAAAATCTATCAGTTATGGACAAAATCCTTCAAAATACTGGGAAATCTTCAGGTAAATTAGAACAATAGATAAGTGGCTCCTGGTTCTGGGATTGTTTTCCTAGTATGAAGAAAAGTAAAACGCATACTCAAGGGACACTTATGCCTTGTGAACAGCTCTCCAAAAGAGCAAATGACTCAGTCCCTGGGTAGACCAGCTGTGGACCACAGGAGTTCCCTGGTGATGGTCAGTGTGAGGACACCTAACCTATCAAGTCCAAACTCAGTCAGGGCGTCTCCTCTCCCTCCTCAACCAAACTGAGCAAGAGGCTATTCCTCTTTCTCAGGAATAACTGGGACATGTGAGGCTGCTGTCACAGTCCCGTATTGCCGTAGTTGCCTACCCCTTGTGACCAGACCCAGGAAGGTCCTTAAACTACCTATCAGACCTGTCCCTCACTGCAGGCAGCTTCCCACCTGAGGATGAGTCTCATATAGATGGGGGCCCCTTACCTGTTGCCTTCCTCACTGTCTTTTCAGATATAACTTATTAACCGCTATAGTTTGTCCACACAATTCCTCCCATGGCTTCTACCCCTGGCCCCATGCTTTTACCCTTGGCCCCATGCTTCTCCCCAGAACTTTCCAGAACACCTCTGAACCTATTCTCCAGGCCAGTCCTCCTAGCCTCTCTGAGGTAGACTTCATTGTCACCTTGATAGTTCCACACCTCTAGCATTCTACAAGCCACACATTTGTCTATGCACCTTAAGACTGCATTGGTTTTGGAGACATATTGCATCATTAATTTCAAGCTGATGTTAATGAAAATGTCTAAAACTGGTAAACAAGATACTGCTATGCCACATGCAGTTGGCTTTTTGTAGATCCAAGTGCAGGACCAAACATTTAAATGTGATCACTTCATTCGATCTTTAATGTTTATTGAGCACCCACCATGCACCAGGCACTGTTCCAAGTTCTCAGGATTCATCGCCACAGACACAGGGAGCCCTGCCCTCCTGGAGCTCACATTCTAGGGGAGGTCATGTGTCCCTCACTGTTCCAGCCTGTTGGGAAATTCTTGGGTCCTGACTCTTCCAAGGCTGCTCCTCCAAGCCCCTCAATGCAGCAAACCTGCCATCTTGTCCTTTGTTTAGTGCTAACAAGGGTGGAGTCATAGACATATCATCACTAGAGACCTCTCAGTTGTACAAGCTGTCATCAAGCACAGGTCAGCAGATGCTCTGAAGTAAGACTCTCTCCACCTAAGTCTTTGTGGAGCCAGAGCCGGTCCTGGGACCTCAAAATCCCAGGCCCCGTTTCCTTCCACAGCAGAACCCATCCAACACAATCCGAGGTGGAAATGGAGGTTAATGGTTGCCCGACCTGAACAGTTACCAACCTGTACTGTGATCTAGCCAATTTCTGCTGCTTTAGATTCAAATTTCAAGAGACTTTGCCAAATTCCCAGTTCCCTGGGACTTGAGTGTTATGACACGAGAACGATAAATTCTCCTGTAACTCATATGTCTAAAGACAGGGCCTCTCCACTTGACGAAGCCCTTGTAAGTTATTCCAGTGCCTATACATTTGGGAAATAGGCAATGGAAGCTCCTCGAACAACAGTGGGAATGCACAGGGCTTGGGGCCCCAGCAATGCTTGGACACAGGGAGGACTAAGAGTCTTTGACCTCCCTGATATGACATCACAGGAATGACTGCACAGACAGCTGCTCCTGAGGGATGGAGGGGACCAGACAAAGCCCAGCAAAGCTCAAAAAAGTCCCCCGGTGAGTTTTGAGACAGAATGCAGTAGAAACGAGACATAGAGCTGAACAGAGTAGCTGGATTCTCTTCTCCTCACTCTGTCCTCTCCCTCTGACCACCCTGCATGGCTCCTCCCACCTCTCTGCTGACTCCTCTTCCATCTGAGCCTCTTGGTGCCCCCAAGAGTCTGCCAGTTCTCTCTCCTCCGCCTCACATGCTGACAACCTCACCTTAACACATACTTCCCCTTTTCCCTCCATGTAAGTAATTACCATGGGAGCCCTGACCACTCTGGGGTTTCCATCTTGCATCTTTAACATCCTCTGAGCATCTCTAAGATGATGTCCAACACCTAAAACTTAAAATGTCCCAGAGCGGCCTCATTCTCCTACCCAAGACTCTTCTTCCTTCTCCTTCTGGTCCATACAGCAAGCAACAGGGACTCTTGAAGATGGTTACAGGCTTCTCCAGTTCTTGTAGCTGTGGAACCTCCATTGGAGGCTCTGACATGCATGCTTATGGGAATGAGCGAAACACCGCACATCTCTCAATAAAATCTCCTCTGTCCAAACAGGAAACGCTTTCCAGTAAATGGAAGAAGAGGAGCGAGTCTCAGATGATAAGAGGAGAGTGGTCAGCATGGCTATCAGCTCTGAGGGAGCTCCTTAAAGCAGGAAATCCAGACTGTATGAAAACATATCCACCCACCCACCCCATCCTTAGGAATAAAGAGCATATATATGTATATATACACACACACACAAATATGTATGTATCATTAATCATTCCATAGAGGGAAAGTTATTTTATTCATGTAATCCCAGGTTGCATTTATTTATTTAAACGTTAAGCTAGAGGGTATGTGAGTTTCTTTTCATTTTTTTTTAAAAGGAAACAAAAAATTATTGAGTCTGAAAAGGAGAGCATGGAAAGGTTCCTCTTTGATGACAAGGCAAGGTTTAAGGAAACCTAACCTCAGAGATTCTGAGAATTCTGTCCATGAAGGTGTGACAGCCATGTCTTCATCCTGCCGCAGCACCCTGTAAAGTGCACATGCATGTGTAGAAAACGCACACAATTCCATTGTGCCATAACGCATACCAGGCCTGGGAAAATGCACACTGGGTCTCTGTGGTGTGGGAGGTGAAAGTGGGCTCCAAACGGGGTAACTGACCGATGGCATTATCTAGGGGGCACCAGAACACATCTCTCAGCAAGTTTTATAATCCAAACCATTCAGACTGTGGACAGGTTATTCCTCTGTTTGACTCTTGAGGTGATCAGGTTGAAAAGAGTTACTTAGGACAAAATGTGACTGTCTAATTTTTTCAGAAAGGCAGATCTAGAGAAATTTGTGAGTCATGTCTTAGGAGAACCCTGGATAGCGAAATTCTGTCCCTAAGTACAGTCTTAGCAATGGATTTGTATCCAATCTAAAACACTTTTTTAAAAAACAACTAGACATTGAGTTAAATGAAGCCATTTTATTTGTAATTGCTGGCTGTACACTCAAGAGAGAACTTTTCCCTAATGTCATCAAGTCACCAAGAGGACTAGGGGAATGAAATCAGAAAATTAAGGCCTTTGTTCCAAACTCGAGATCCCCGAGGAAGAAACCAAGGCAGAAGGGGCCATCACGAGATTCTCTAGTCACCAAGGAAGTTCGTGGCAGGGCAGGATGCAAATATATCAGATTTCCAACGCTATCCCTCTATCAATAAATGGATATTTCAGAGTTTCTTTTTTCTGATTTTGTACATATTGTTTTAATTTTTCTGTTTTGTGTTTGAATCTCACAAAATATTTTCAGAGTACTTTATGCTTTGTAAATTGTTTCCATACATATAATGTCACTGAACCCTCATCCAAGTGCTGGGAAGGGGGTTTCACTTTCACATCATGTCCCCTCAGAGATATTAAGTGACTCTCATCATCGTACCACCACATGGTTCATGATGGACCCAACACTCTGTCTAGGCCTAATCTTCCTGCTAGATGTTCTAATAGTAAATAATAGCATTACTGTTTCCTGGCAGAGCTTTCCGATGTTGGTCCCCGGGGGATCTTTGACAGAGTAGGACTGGCCTAGATAAGACAAAATATTATAAAAAAACATTGACTTGGCCTCTCCTCCCTCGCTCTATTCCTGATTTCGTGGGATCCCTGATTACAATGATTTTCAAAAGCTGAAAGTTTAATGACTTCATAGTTTGACTACATCAGAATGTCTCCTCTCAGTGATGGCATCAGAAACAGCTGAGTCAAATGTTGACTCTTAATGTGACGGAGAGTAATAGAGTGCCAGGCCCACTTCTAAATGCTGTTGGGGACTTACAGTTGTTACTCTCAGGAGGCTTAACATATACTTGAGGAACTAAATTTATGAGCAAAAACAAATATTAGTATTAGCTAGGAAAAAATCGAGTGATGAATTGGCTTATGGGAAGTAAGTGGTAAAGTCGTGTCTCTGAGTTGGAAGTGAGCCTTCTGCTGGGGCCCAAGTCTCACTGGATAGGCGCTCCAAGATAAGAAGCACAGATGGATGAGTACAAAGACTGCCACCCTGGGTGCCAGAGTGATCCCCTAGTACATATGGGTTTAAAAAAAATGCTGATGTACTCTGTATGATTTCAATTTTGTGAAATTATTAAGGCCTGCTTTATGGCTGAACATGGCCAATTTGGGTGACTATTCCATTTGGAACTTAGGAGGAATGTATGTTGTGCAGTTTTTGGGTATAGTGTTCTACTAAGTCAACTGTGTGGTGTAAATTTTATCCCTCTTGATCGATCATTGTCTGTTTGGTATCAATTTCTAAAGATGGTGTGTTAAAGCCCACTATGGTGGTGAGTGATTCATTCCTTGATAGTTCTGTCAATTTTGCTTCATGTATTTCAAAGCTATGTTATTAAGTTCTTAAAGACTAAACTGTTATACCTTTCCAGTAGATCGAAGCTTTTATTGATATGAAATGTTCCTCTTTATCTGTAGTATTTTTTCTTTCCTTAAACCCACTTTGTCTGCTACTAACATAACCACATTAACTTTCTTTTGGTTAGTGTTTACATGGTATATCATTTTCTGTTCTTTAACTTTCAACTTTCTTGTGCATTATATAACATACATCTTTTTAGGCAGTATATCTTTAGGTAGAAGGACATATTTTTAGTTAAGTCTATCTTTTCGTCTTTTAATTAGATTATTTAATCCATTTACATTATATGTAATTAGTGATATAGCTGGTTTTATAACTACTATCTTACTATTTGTTTTCTATTTCTAAAATTTCTCTTTCATCACCTTATTTTGATTAATCAAGTATTTTTTCATTCCACTTTTTATTAGATTAACTATACATTATTTTAATATTTCCTAATTGGTTATATTAAAGATTACAATATACATCCTAGAAGTATTATAATTAAAAATAAATAGGTACTTTTACTACTTCTTGGGAAATACAAAGACAGGAGAATACTTAACCCCATTTACTAATCATCTTTTATATTATTTTCATCATGAATTTAAATTCTACACATATTTCAAATGTCATAAAACATTATAGTTATAGTTTTACACTGTTAATATTCATTTAAATTGACAGATATATTTACTCTTTCCTTTAATCTTTATTTTATTGTGCATTTTTAATGCTTCCCACTAAGAATATATTCTTTATGACTAAAAAACTCCTTTTAGTATCTTAGTAGGGCTCTGTAAAATATATTATCAGATTTTTATTTGCCTGAAAATGTCTTTATTTTTTAGAAACATTTTTACTAAATATAAAATTTGGTTAGCAGTTCTTTTAGTGTTTTAAAGATGGGTTCCTATTGTCTCCTGACTTCCATCATTTTCATAGAAAAGTCTGCAGTCATGACAATAATTTGTCCTTTTAGTGGCACTTTTAAGAATTTCTCTTATGATTTCAGCAAATTCATAATGATGTGCCTGGGTAAATTTTCTTTTCATTTATTATACTTAGGGTTTATAGTGAAGTTTGAATCTGTGGATTGGTTTATTTTGTAAGTTTTAGAAAATTCTAAGCTATCTCTTCACATATTAATTCTTCGCTTTTTTTTTTTTAAACTTCCTTCTTCTCCAATTGTACATGTTAGATCTTTTTACTGAGTCTCATGTGTTTCTTATAATTCTTCTATTTTCCATTCTTTGTTTTCTTTGGCTTTTATTCAGATATTTTCTACTGACCTACTTCCAGATAACTTATTCTCTTCGGCTATAGTTAATCATCTATGTCATACTAAATTTCAATCACTGTGCTTTTTAATCCTAAAACTTCCATTTGATTTTACTTTGTGGATTCTACTTCTCTGTGAAGTTACCATCTTGTCATCTGTTTTATTGAATTATATTAATCATAGTTATTTTTTATCTATGTTCAGTAATTCCAACATCCAGATTACCTCAAAGTCTATTTCTACTACCTGGACGATTGATATGATTGGTGCTTTTGAGTGAATGCTGGACATTGTATTGTGAAAAACAGCAGATACTCTACAGAGCCTTTAGTTTTGGCATCCAGTTAGAATAAGGACAGATCATCTTGAGTTGTTTTGACACCAGGTTTCAGTCTTGTAAGATCTGGTCTATTTCTAGTTTTCTCTTATTCTTTATTTCTACAGGAGTCTTGATTTAAATATAAAAAAGTTTACCAGGGCCCTTGACTTTTTATTTTTACACTATGAGACTGCTTGAAAGCTCTCTTTAGCTGCTCATCTTCTTGGCTACCACTTTCTGCTCACTTTATCTCAGCATCCACAGTTGACGATGTAGAGAATGCTTTGAGAGGATGAGCAAATTAGCTGGTTAGACTCATTCTACTTCATATGCCTTCTCTCTGGCACATCAAGTTCTGGCTGTTTCAGAAGCCCTGAACTCACATTTTTTGTCTTCCCAGCCCTGGAAAATTACTGAAAGCCTCTTAGCATCTGCTTTCTGCTATGCTTCTTAGCCTCTCTGAGATTGCATAAGAATTAACAAATGCCTCAAGGGGATGATGGGCTTATAGTACAAAGCTCACATCAATGAATTTTCCTTCTCTCTGGAATCTTGCTCCTCAAGTTCATGATATGTTTCCACTACACATATTTATATTTTATCTGGGTTTTCTAATTGGTTTAACTGGGATAATTGGTCGGCTACAAACTAGTTCACCACTTCCAGAAGTGAAACTCTGAGAAACATTCATCTATCCTGGGCAGTAAGAATACATAATGAAAAAAAAAAATATGAGAAAGATTTACAAGACTTGTCTATTTTTATATTTAGAAAAATAACACAAAATAGTACTACTCCCTCTTTGCAATTTCTGATCTAAGAACGATGCTATTGGCTATCATGAGGGAATATTCTGAGTAATTTTCCAAAACTGGAAGGAGATTTTACCTGAATCATTCACTGTCCCCTATTCATCATAGATGAGTCTATCCAAGAAGTACCCCCTAGACAATGTATTACCTCTTAACAGTCTTAAATTTATGTAATCGTTAGGTTCTAATTCAAATGCATGTCAGTATCTGCTCAGCATTTGTCCCAAAGAAAAGAGAAAAGGTAGTTAGTTGTCTTTACTATTGTGTGCCAAGCTAAAGACATGAAGAAGATTGAAAGAAAGACAAGAATTAAAAAATGAAAAATTAAAGACAGTAAAGAATCTATTTTAATTTGACATAGGAAATTTGTTGTTAACTAGCAATATCCTCTAAGAATTATGGAAGAAACTATGAGAAAGCAGGTAAGAAATTTTTCTTTCCTGTTATGGTGCAAATGTAAGTGGTTCCCCAGGTACATCTGATCAAAACAAAAGTCAATGTCGAGTAATTTTATTCTTATTTTAGGTACCTATTTTTTAACAGTATGGGAATGGATTCTAAATCAACTCTTTATAAAGACAACAAAACAATTGATTAAGAAATCCCAAATACAGAATGAACAATATGTAGTTTATTGATAGGTAACTTAACCCATAAACATAGAAGAGAAATTCCAGATAATGTACAGGTATAATTATTTGTAATTCTGGTGTGAAGTTTCAATACCTCCTTACTGGTAGAGATTTTAGCCAGCAATTCTTTCCTGCACACAGTCATTCACCACGTATGTATTGAACGATTTCTTTCTGCAAATACTTTGCCAAGGTCAAATGGGTGCTAGTCTTGCCCTGGTACTGAGCCTGCTTCCTCAGTTCTTATATTACTTAGGTCTTATTGTTCTCCTCCTGGCACATGGGCTTCTAACCATTGACTGATATTGGTGCAACGAATCCTTAAACTATGCAGAGTTCAGGATGTAGCTTTTGCTATTTCGGGTTCATAGTTGGTACTACCCAGATCCATGCAGTGTTGAACCTGTGGACGGTGAGACATTGAGGTTTAACTCCCTGCAGATGTTCTGGAATGGCTGCAAATGACTTTGAGCCACCTCTGCTTTTCCTGATGCTCCTGGAACACACTCTGCCATGCACGAACACATTTCTGATCTATGTCCTCCTCAGCCTCAAGGGCAGAAACCCTGGCTTTGCCTGTTTGCAGCAAAACCCTGCCTTCCTTGCAAATGTCAGGATGTAGCTGGTAGCTCTGTCTCTTAGACCTGTGGCTCTCAAAATGAAGTTCCAAGATGGGTAGCATCCACATCTTCAGAAAACCTGTTAGAAGCAAAATTAACTCAGCCCTCCCCTGCTAGGTTACTCCAGGCAATTCTGGCACCTGCACAAATTCAAAGCAGGCTGTTATAGTTCTAAAACATAAACCACGATGAAATGCTGATAGTCATATATTTGAACTTTTTGGCCAAAATGTCCCCAGTTCCTCACTTTGATTCCAGAGGAAGTTACCCCCATCATAAAGTCAGCATCATAAGCCAACGGTTGTGCATAAATGAACTGATTTAAATTCTGCATTTTCTGAGATTTACATTTCAGAGGCCAAGGGACACAAAGCATCCCTTGAGAAACTCAAAAATCCAGATGAGTAGAAAAAAAATTTGAAAAGTAAATAGTTCAGGTAGTTATTTAAAGAATCTAGATAATCTGTTAAGATGTAGTTGACTCTAGAGTGTCTCTGTCGGCTCTAGTATTCTAACAATACATGTCAGCACACCCCTTTAATTTATTCACAAAAGAATACACTTTGCAGTTAAACCCACTCCAGGAATTTTATCAGCCTTTCAAAAAGATGCTGCTTTTGCACAGTTCCACATAGGAGTTTTTCAGGACACGGTTGCTGTTGATGACCTCTTTCGTGCGCCCCGCAGTAAGGCTTTCCCACGAGGAGGAGAATCGAATGTGACGGTTCACTTGTCTCTCACTGGCCTGGCATTTTCGCTCTTCAGTCCAACCTCCAAATAACTAAAACAAGCCCTTCACAACCCCTCATTGGCCCCGAGCCTAACAAGAACTTGGCTGTTAGCATCAGGCACCATCATCACTTTGATTCCTACGGTAAGCTTTCTCTTCTTCCAGAGTTTGTGCTGCCACAGCGAACAACATTTTCCAGACACAGCCCTGCAGAGACAAATCTGCCTCCTGGTGTGATCAGGAATAAAGTTCTTCTTTCCCCAGGGAAGTGAGCCAGGAGGCCTATTATTTCCACAGTATCTCTGGGAGATAATCTGGTAGCCTTTTTCTTATGAGAAAGAGTAGTTTCTGCACCGTGTAGTCTGCCTCTTGCTTTTCCTTAGAAAAGGAAACAGCCTCAGGTGGCCCCACAACCCATCTTTCTATTGCCCACAGAAACATTGCTCAGAGCTGGCTGGATACACAGCCCACAGGGAACACACACATACACATGCACGTGTACACATGTACATATGCACTATGGACACAGTGCACATACCACAGTGCGCATGCACGCACACAAGTGCACATGGTGACATACCACACATATAAACATGTATGCATGCACACATGCATGTACACATGAGGCCATCTATTCCTATGCCCCAAACCCCTACCCAGCACACTTTCTGACTTGTACTTGAGCTCCCGTGCACGGAAAAGACCATGTTCTCCACTATGGCACATCTTGGACCTTATACCAAAGACAAATCCAGTGCTCATGAGCCCACGTGGCCAGCGTCAGACAGGCTGTCATATCACCCTCACAGAATGCCCAGCTTGACCCCAAATCTGTGGTCTAGAAGAGGGTTGGCAATCACTTTCTGTAAAGAGCTAGACAGAGAATATTTTAGGCTTTGCAGGTCATCTGGTCTTTGCCGCAACTCAACTGTAGGACGGTAGTGCAAAAACAGCCAGAAGCAATCATAAAAAATGAGTGTGGCTGTGTCCCAATAAAACTTTATTTATAAAGATAGGGAGCCAGGTATGGCCCATGGACACAGTTGGTCTGCTTAGAGCAGCATCGTCCAGTAGAACTTCTCAGTGAAGGAAATGTTCTCTGTGGATACTACCCAATGCAGGAGCCACCAGCTGCTTGGGGCCTGGGAGCTCTTGAAACATGGAACACTTGAAATGTGGCTAGTGTGACTGAAGAGCTGAATTTTAATTTTTTTTTTAATGTTAGGTAATTTAAATGTAAATGACCTATGTGGCTGGTGGCTCCCTCGCTGCACAGCCCGGCTCTGAGTGAGGCTCTGAGATTCCTGGACTGAAATTTGTCGCAGGGAGCTCAAAGCTCTCCTGCAACCTCCATTAGAACCATTTCCGTGTGCACACAGGGGCCCATTTTCCAGCATTATCTTTTCTATCCTTAATAATTCCTTCGAGATCCAAAGAAGGTTTGTTCTTTGTGACAGACGAAATTGCTGCATAGTTTTATATAACAGAGAAAAAATTCATTCAAGCCTTTAAGAGGCTAGAAGTGGCAAGCCCAGGAAACAATCTTTAAAAAAGACATTACTTTTTAAGTGGCCAAATAGACTTTAAAAATATTTGTTAGAAAATGTTTTTCAGGTAAAGATCCCACATGATGTTTTTCAACTCAGAACACACTTTACCTGCTCAATTCTAAATCACCGATAATGGAGCTTTATAAAGGCAGCTCTGACAGCTCTACACAGCAGAGGCCTGGCAGACAGCCCCCGGCAGTGAAGTTCATTGCTGCATCCAACTGGTGGAGAGGACGGGACATGGCCCAGCGGGACAAAAAGCCAGATGAGCACAACCCCACCATAGACGACTCCATGTCCTTGGCAACACCACATCCTCAAAGTTGATTCCAGGTTTTTTAACTCAAAATAGGAAATTATGGCACACAGCTTATGGGCAGTTCTAAGAATTAATTTAGGCCTTTATGAAAATTTTTCAAAAATAAGTTTGAGAAAATAATGACTGTAATAGGAAAATTGACAATCTTCTCACCACCACTGAGAGCTAACTATGTACCATGCCCTGTTCAAAGGGTGTTGTTTATTTGGTGGATTCGCTCATTCCATCCAACGAGCCTGTAGGAACACACTGCCATCACCTCCTGCCATCACCCATTTCACTTTCCCTGTAGCCCTGAAAGAGACACACGCTATCACACTCTCATCACCTCTGTATTAGTTAGGGTTCACCTGAGAAACAGAACCAAGAGGATGTTGGGGGGAACAGGGGAAGAGAAAGTTTTATTTTAAGAAATTGTCTCACCCAATTGAGGGGCTGATGATTCTGGAATCTGTAGGCACAGCCGGCAGGCTGGAAACCCAAGAAGAATGTGGAGCATTGGATTCAAAAGGCCCTCTGGAGGCAGAATCCTCTTATGCAGACCCTTTCTTAAGGGCTCAATAGACTGTTGCTGCCCACCCACATCGTGGAGTGGAATCTGCTTTACTCAGATGCTGCTGATTTAAGTGTTATTCTCATGTAAAAAACCCTGCACAGTGACATCCCAATTAGTGTTTGACCAAGCATCTGGGTCCATGGCCTCGTTGAGTTGAGATGTAAAATCAACCACCCAATCACCTCCATGAAGAAACAGGGTCTGGAGGCACAGAGGCACGAGCTGAGGAAAGATGGGGGCCAGTAGCACAGCCAGGGGCTTGGCTCCTGGGTCCAGGACCTCAATCACTGTCCTACACTGCCTCTCCATGGCTCTTCAAAGAATAACAACGATGTGCCCTTCAAAAGTTCAGGCTAGGTTAGTTGGGTGTCATCCCCAGATTAGGACTTGGTCATATAGTGGATAGTGGTGGTCAAGGGCTCCTCCCAGACATGCATCCTCCACTTGAAAGCCCTCGCCCCCAACGCCTCCCGCTTCCACCAGGAAATGAGACTGCCTGCAGACCACATGACCTCCACAGGGATAGGGTCTAACAGGAGACCCCTTTACAGATGGGTGTGTCGGCCCTGGGCAAGACAGCCCCTAGGCACCCAGGCACTGGGTTGCACCAGAGTGGCAGAGGCACCAGGCAGACCTCACCATGAGGGGCCTGGGGAGACTGGGGATTTCATGCAGTAATAGAGCCCCAGGGTTTGGAGTCAGACAGACCAGGTCGTGAGACTCCGCCCCACCCCTCAGTATCTAATCACATACAAGGTAAGTTACCCCATCTAAGCCTTGTGCTCCTCGTCTGCAAAATGGACAAACAATAAGACTTGGGAGAGTTCAAAGAGACAATTAATTTAAAGCACGAAGAATGTGATGGGAGCGTAGAAAACACGCTCAGCAAGTGAGAGTTAGTATCGCTCGTGATTCCAGACCCCGATGCTGTCAGTTAAGATATTACAGGTGTAATACAGAGCATTAAAAATTCTGGAAACCTGCATCGTCATCCTTGTCGGAAAAGCCCCATTTCCTCCACCGCTCGTGCCCTCCATCTCTCTCCAGCCACATCAGTCCCACTGTTCCAAAGCCGGTCTGATCCAGTCTTCCCAGCACCAAGCGAACGTCGCTCCTCTGAGCCTCTCTCTATTTCACTTTGCGTCACTCTGCTGTTACCATCTACTCCTTATTACAATTATTGCACACGCTTCCCTCCTCTTCAACTAAATTGAAGTCCCTCCTAGGTGGGACTAGGTCTTAATCATCCTTGTACCCTCACGAGCCCAGGACAGGGCCCTGGATTTGAATTTGAGGAAGTTCTGTGACTTTCAAACAAGTTATTAAATGTCTACGAACTTCAGGTTTTTTTGTATGCAAAATGAAATTTTGAAAACAAACATTTGTAATTCTAACACTAGATACTTGTAGATTTGTTGGTTAAAGATGCAGTTCTGTGCTAGAACCTCAGAAAAGGTAATCCATCCAAAAGGTGCTTCAAGCTTCTGGTCGTTTCTTCTCTCTGCCCTTAATCGAGCGTTTATCCAATCCTGCATTTACTGACTTGCGCCGTGTCTCCAGATACCTGGTAATTCAGGAAGCGTACGCCGATCACGGTGTTTCCAAGCAGTAATCTTTCTCCCTCTCTCTCCTCAAATGCCTTGGTTTCCACTGACAGGAGCATCATCCTGGCCGACATGTGTTCCACCAGGCTCTATCCTTGAACTCTGCCTGAAGCCTCACTACATAGATAAGTATGTCTGTTTCCTTTCACAGACACGAGATAAACCAATGACAGCAGATTTTAGCTTTTGAATAAAGAAAAGGGTAACTTTAACATCTTATTTCTTTTGTTAAGCTATACCTTCAAATGCTGACTCACCTGCCAGAAAACTTTCCATAGGTTTTTATGAGAAACGAACTGTAAATACAGTGAAATAGTGAGGAGGTCAAACTGAGTTTTACCAGCAACACCAGGCAGTCTAATCTCTGCTTTGTTGTCATTTAATACTCGACTAGTATATTGACATACTAAGCTTTTGCGATCTTCATTCTATTTTTAAACCCTTGATTTGTGCCTTTCAGTTGGATCTTATTCAACTAAAAATGTACTGTGTGTTCAGCTGGAAGAGAGTAAACATTTTTCCATGGCTATGGCAATATGTTTGCATAGACCTCAATTACAAAATTAACAGGGCAGATTTTGTTGTCTTTGTTGAGCCGAAGAGATGACAATAAAAACCTCTAATGAAGGGAGACATGAGAAATAAGACCTAAAGACAATACTGAAAGAGAATGGCTTATTTATTTACTAAATTTGATTTACTAACCGGCTGTGTGGCTTCACTTTTAGCTTTCATAAGCGAGAACATCATTCCTAAGTCGCAGCAAACCTCCTAAACCTAAACCTGGATGAGGGCAAAGGGTGTGCGGGTCGGGGAGGAGGGGAAAGTAAAAACAAGAGAGGCAGCCTCCATATCGCGCCTGTCCTGGGCCTCACTGTCATAATACTGCAGCTCGGACTCGTGCATGAGATCGAAGAACTTGGTGCAAACCTTGTCCAAGGTCTCGCTCTGTGTCCCCACCCTGGAGGAGGGTAGGGGGTGGGGAATGGCTGCCCAAGGCCTGCAATAGAGAGGTCCGGAAGGTCTGGGTGGCAGGGCAACCACACAATGCTGAATTATTCCAACAGCGCCCAGAGGTGCTTGATGCGACCCCTAGAAATGGCACTGATGACCTCAGAGAGAAGGCAGATGAAGGGCAGGCCCCATTTTCTCCCCATGGGACTAAAGGCCATCATAGGCCGGACCAGACCCATTTCCACATGGGAGCATCTAGAAAAAACGGGCTAAACAAAGAAGCAAATGGGAGGTCCTCAGGTGGGACGATCGGGTGGGCGTACTAATGTGGAGAGAAAAAAGGAGAAGTACAGTTAAGAGGGGCAGGAGGGATGCGGCCACTTGCGATGTGGGGCAGAGCTGACCCTCAGCTGGGCTGCATGGCCTATCACGATATTGAAGTATGTCTCTACTAGCAGGTCAACAGCCACCTCCCTGAGCCTGCCAGGCCCTCTCATTCCCCTAGCCACCCTAGACTACCCCCAGCACCCCCCAAACTACCCCATGAAGGAATCTGAGGTGCTAATGCCTGAAGCAGCTATTCTCATAGGGCAGTGCGAGGGCTCAAGCACAGAGCAGCCACCAAAAGGCACAGGGAGCTTATGACATGTCATGTGGTGTAATCACAGCTAGAAATTATGCAGCTCTTTCTGTTCTCCACCCTGGACACACACACTCTTGGGGACAGGTAGAAGGGCAGCTCGCCTCATGCCCCTCAGAACCTGGAGTCAGCTCCAGTTGTGCCCAGCTTGTCCACAGATGGAAGGGACAGATGTGTGCGACGAGGGCTAGAGTGCCCGCTGCCCACCTGCGAACACCTCCGACTTTGACACTACGGTATTTAGATGCCACCACGGGACCAGCATTGCTGTCTCTGAAGTGTCCTTTCCAGTATAAGTCTCCCAAGAGGGACAGTCCCTGCCACTCTTTCCTCGGAGGCAGGGAGAGTTCAAGTCCTAAAACTGGCAGAAGGGGCAGAGGGACTTTAAAGGCAAGACCGTCTGAGCCACCAGCATCTCTATAGATGCTCGCTGCCTCCTATGGTTCTGAAGGATCTTCTGACCCACCCTCGTCACCAGAGA
This sequence comes from Pteropus medius, assembly GCF_902729225.1. Lineage (NCBI taxonomy): Eukaryota > Metazoa > Chordata > Mammalia > Chiroptera > Pteropodidae > Pteropus > Pteropus medius. The sequence goes on along the minus strand of NW_024347855.1, from coordinate 1,362,578 downwards.
GCTCTGACAATCACTAAGGAAGCAGTGCAGAGGGAATGGGGGCAGCCACGGAGACACTGGGGAGGAAATGGGAGGTACGGCAGTCTGTTAATGTGATCGACCCGCGAAGGCTAGTGTCCCTGGGCCGGGGCTGTGGGCAAGGGTGGACGGCATATCTGGTGGGGCAAACAGAAGACAGCCAATAGAGTCCATCTCTTCTGTCCCTCAGCATCCACACAGTCCTTTAATGGATAAGAATGATACGTCTCTGTGTCAGTGTCCTGAGGCTGCCACAAGCAATTACCACAAAGCAGGTGGCTTAAAATAATAGAAATGTGTTCTTTCATGATCCTGGAGACCAGAAGTGTGAAACCAAGAAATACTCTGGAGGTTCTCACAAAGGGTGCTTCTGGCCTCTTCTAGCTTCTGGTGGCTCCAGGAGTCCCTTGTCTTGTAGGTGCATCACCCCAGTTTCTGCCTCTGTCTTCACATGCCCTCCACTTCCTCCACCTGGCTCTCAAGAGGACACTATTGGATTCAGGTCCCGCCCCAATAAGCCAGAATGACCTCTTCATCTCAAGAACCTAAGCTTAATGACATCTGCAGAGACCTTTTTATCAAATAAGATAACACTGGTAGGTTCCAGGGATTTGATGTAGATCTATCTTTCTGGGGTCACCATTTAATCCACTACAGTCTTTAACATAAAGGACACACAAATTCCCATCATTTAGTATATTATTGCCAGGTGATGTCAGTTTGATCTTACTCCCACCTGTGACATTGAACTACAAGTGGCAGCTGTCTGCTTGAGCTCTTGGTGTCCAGGGAGGAGCAGACAAGAGGAGATATGACCACCAACCAGGAGAACAGACCTGCATGTCAAGGGAGGCAGGGCTGCTGTCACACGGTGGGGCTAGAGGAGCATGTGAGACCCAGCAGCCCACGTGGATGCCCCTGGGGCAGCTGGAATGGACAGGCACAGCGACCTGGCCTGAGAAAGAAGTTGTTAGCTGGGCCTCGGCCCCTCGGGAATGTGGGTTTGTAGTCATGCCACCAGGTAAGCCGCCAAACTCAGCGACGCTGAGAACGGGGGATTTAGAAATAATGCTGCAGTGAAGAGACAAGGCCCAGCGTGGTGTCAGGACCATCTGCTCTGCCCAGGCTGGTTCCTCCCACTGTGCCCTCTGTGAATACCCCTCAGGAAGACAGGAGTTGCTTGCTCTATGTGGAGTGGTGCACCCCGCGGCAGCCATAGGCCGCAGCACACAGGGGAGCATGGCTCAGACCCCTCCAGGAACAGCCTCCAGCTCTCAGCGCCTTCACATCAGCCTCAGCTGTTGGAATGACCTGTCACTGACCACGTGAGGTGGTGGCCATTTCTGCCTGATGCCAACAAGCAGACTTGGCCTGAGCTCCTCATCCAGCCCTGGACCGGCTCTGTCCCCTTCGGGCCTCGCCCTTCAATGTGATGTGTGTACTCCTGTGTCAGCATGTTTTCTCAGACTCCAGCTGGTGGTCGTTGGAGACAGGCTCCCAGAGGCCCCGAATGATGAGCCCAGGCAGCAGTGAGCAAGAAAGGGCAGGAGCCAGAGACCCCATGGCTCGGTGCTGACCTCCCTTCTTGGCGGGTGGCCAGTTACAAGCAGGTCAGTTAACCAACGTGTCTCCGATTTTGTCTATAAACTGCTGAGTAGTAATGTCAACAATGAGTTTCTGGGGACTTAATAAGTGGATATTTCAGAGCCGCCTAGATCCTGGCACAAAAGGCCATAGAGTGGCATGAAATATTAAGCAAGGACATGCAGATAAAGCAGGCAAGCTAATGACATAGCTGATAACGCATCGGCTTGAGCAAGGCCAAGAGCTATATCCTTACTTGGAATCAAGGCAAAGTTTCTCTTCATTCTTCAGAGGAAATTAATAAAAATATTTGTAGATTATTCTGAAAAAATATATATATTAGCTCCTGGAGTGATGATTTAAAATGTTATTTGTGAGAACCCAGTTGACACATCAAGATGGAGCTGCCCTGGAGCTGATGGGGACCTGGGGTGGGAGGGTGGGAGGGACAGCAGGGGTGGGGCAACCCCGAGGCGAGTCAGCACACATCTCCATCCTGCATCCACCCTCAGTGGTGAAGCCGAGTGGTAGGCTACAGGGAACGTAACTGGAGGACTAAACTTGCCTTTTCTTGTTACCTAACTTCATAATTTTTAAGAACTAAAACAAACAAAAATGCTCTCCTGGGGATAGAATATTAGTATAAGTTATTTATCTATGCTGTTGGGACCCTCATTTGTGCTAACGACCATCGCCAGGTCCCGCGGAGGCAGGCAGGGCTCTGGGCGCCTCTCCAAGAGCCCCAAGGAGCCAGCCAGAATGGCTCAGCTGCGACCTGCTTGTCATGTGGACCCAGACATAAGCCCAGGTGCTATGCCCGCCTGACCCCAGGTCTCTCTGCACTGATGACCAAGGCACTTTGCTAATCCGTGGTCTTTCTTCCAGGTCTTGAATCCTAGAAATAAAATTATACAAAAGTCGATAGAGGCACAAAGAAGGATCTAAGAATCTCTTCTTGTACATCGAGGGAAAGAAATCAATACTGTGAGCTAGTCACTCCTGCATCCTATCCCACATTTGCACTAATAGAATGGCCTCTCTCTGCTAGAATCTGCAGAATGCAAAATGAAGCAGCCTGCATTGCACCAGGAGCATTAGGAAGATGAAGGCTGTGCGGAGACAGTGCAGAGAATTCATGTAATGGAGCAGTGGGGACCTCATGAAAGCGGGTCCATGGCCGTGCCTTTTTAATTTTTTGTTTTTCCAGCAGCAACAGGACAGATGCCATCCTCCCTGCTCCTCCTCTTTCTCTCCACCCAAGCAACTTCCAGGATGCAAGCAAACAAAATGCAGCCACAAGGATAACTTTGAATTTGTTCTTTTTATATTAAGAAAAGGAATCATGTGCTATCTTTTGTATTTTATTATTAACAAATTATCTGCAACATCTCCCCCCAAATCCTACCTGCAGCAGTGCTCTTAATAGTGCAATTAAGAATTGATCTAAAATAGTGATCTCTGAACTTCTTAAAATGAGAACTAGGAATTAAAAATTAGAGCATGAATCCCAATGAGCATGTACAGTTATTTACAAATTTTATACAAGAAGTATTAATATACTATACATATTATATAACAAAGATTTGTTATAGAAATAGAAATCTTAGAAGGATGAGAGGATGAAGTAAAACATTTAAAAGTAATTTTGAATTTATCAGTCAACTCTTTTGCTTTTATAAACATAGGTATAAATAACAATTGTTTTATTGAGTGCCATGCTTGAATATGCTTCTTCGCTAAAAACACTGGGTTGAACACTTTGAGGTACAACCATATAACACGATATTTAACTTCAGTTAATTTTGATACTCAGTTTTAACGACTGCCATGCATGCCCACCCCCCACCCCCCTAAAAAAAAAGATTTCTTGTAAGGATATGTGGACCAAAATGGAGAAATGTGTCACTGGCTGTACTTCTAATTTTTTTGCCCATTATTCAATCCCATTGACCAATTCTGCATTTTTTTGTTGTTGTTGTTGTTGAAATTTGGGCTGCAAATCTCTATACTCCATGACAATAATCATTTGTTCCTCCAGACTAATTAGAATATGTTGGATTTTAATAATTTCGACAAATGGACCCAATCACCTGAAACCCTTTGCTTGGAATATTTTAAAACAAATTTAAAAACCATTTCCAAGTTTTTTAAGTGTTTAAATCAAACTTTAAAAAAAAAATGGCACACATCATTCTTAACAACAAAATCACATAACAATAAAATAACATTTCTGAACATTCATTTTTCAAAATGTTTTCTCTGCAGACACATTTCTTTTGAAAGGTAGCTGCTTCCTCACTCATTGTCAAAACATCATTAGTGAGGTTTTACCTTGCAAGGGTCTGAGTGTCTTAATATTATTGAAAATATTTCCTCAGTAGCATACTATTGAGGGCTATTTCTCCTCTCAGAGAAGATAAGCAAATTCAGAACATTTATTTTTTGGTAAAATCAAATGTCTAACTATTATAAAAGCTTTAGTGCTTGGCCTGAAGTAACTAGCAAAGCTCTGTGAGACACAAAAGAGTTTTAGAATCACTTCACATCTCCTTACAAAATGTAAATATTTCACGAATTACAATAATAAATTGACACTTCTGCTTCCACTCAGGCTGCATAAGGTCACAGGAAATGTTACTACCACCCTGGAAGTGAGAACAACACAGATGCTCTACATAGCTGCAGGTGAGGGGTGCCCACGCAGCTGTTAGCCTCAGTGGAGCAGTGGAGGCAGAAGCCGCCAGGTACAAAGAAGGAAGGAGATGAGCCTGTGACAAATGTGTAAAGGCTGGGCGGGGGTGAAATAAGAGTTTATAGTACCAGGGCATCCAAGACGCAAGGAGAATCCATTCCTGCCTCCCAAGTGATCTTTCATGGAGGAAGATTGGGGGAACCAAGGACCACTGAGAGCCCGCCTCCAAGACACAGGGACAATGACCTACTGAGACTGAGGGGTGTAGCAACAGAATCAAGAGAAACATATGGGGGCAGGAGAGCCAAATAGGACCCCCCAGCCCTCAGGTGCAGCCATGTGGGGCCTGCTGTGGTCTGAGGGGAGAGAGAAAAGTAGAGAAACCTCAGAGGCACTCTATACTCTGCCCTGAGTAGAGGTGTTTACCATTGGGGAGGAGGCTCCCTCAGGTGCAGAGGCAAGTGCAAAGGCAGGTGCAGGTACAAGTGCAGGAGCAAGACAAAATCTGAGGTAAGGCAGCAGAACTGAGATAAACTCTGTAGCCACTTGGATGAAGGGGAAAACTCTGACCCAGCTCTCAGATAATCTGAAGCCTCTGGAGGACTGGATCTAACTAAATGCACCATGAAACCCGAATCCAACTCTAGAGTCAAGAGCATGTTGACTCAATCCACTGTAACACAGACTGAGAGAGGAGGAGGCCCTATGCAGGGTACAAATGTCGTTTACTTCAGTTTGTACTATTATTTTATTTTATTTTATTTTATTTTTCAGCTTTATTTAGGTATAACTGACAAAAGTATGAGATACTTAAGTATACATCGTGATGACCTGACATATGTTAACATTGTGAAAGAATTCCCTATCTAGTTAATTTACACATCCATCACCTCACATACTTATCATTTTTAATTTCTACTATGCTTTCACACAAATTGACTTCTGGAAGTCAATTAAAAAAATACAAGACACATCAAAAAGTAAGAAAATGTGTCCACACCAACAAGAGAAGAAATAGTCAATAGAACCAAACCTGGAAATGACTCAGATATTGGAATTTCAGAGAGATATTTTAAAATAACTATGACAAGTGTGTTAAAGAATCTAAAAGAGCAAGTGAACATTATCCATGAACAGAAATAAATGGAAATGCTAGAAATAAAAAATGTGATATCAGAGAACTCTCTTTATGGGCTTATTTGCAGACTGGAAGCAACAAAGCAAATAGTGAACCTGCAGACGTGTGAAAAGAAATTCTCCAAACAGAAACATCATGGAAAAAATAGAGTGGAGAAAGAAAGAGAATAGAGCTTTTAACATTTTGGGGTAACTATTAACAACTCAACATATTTTCCATAATTGGAATCCAGCAGGAGGAGAGAAAAATGGAGCATAAAAATATCTGAATAATGGGCAAGGATATTGACAATACAATAAAGAACCAAAATCCAAGAAGCTTGGTAACCCTGAAGTATAAAAAATACAAGAAACCCCGCTAAGGCATATCATAGTCAAACCGCTAAAAACCAGTGATAAAGAGTAAATATGGAAAATAGCCAGGAAAAAAAAGACATAGTACATATAGAACAAATATAAAAATTACCACTGACTTCTTACCTGAAATAGAGGCCAGAGATGACAAAACATAATGTTTAAACTAAATATCAACCTAGATTTCCATATCTAGCAAAAATATTCTTCAAAAATGAAAGCACATCCAAGGGTGGCCCCTGACCCTCTTAGGGCCATAGGACCCATCCTCACCTCCCCACGCACACACATCTTTTTCTCTCAGAAAACTCACGACGGTGTATGACTTGTGTCTTTCCAACATACAGACTGTGTCATACCACCAGTGTCTATCTGTATTTTAAATATTAATAAAGCATGCCTTCTATTTTGATTTTTTACTTGAAAAATAATGCAAGTTCCCAACCTTCAGACTAGAAGGACAAGCAGGGTGTTCTGATGGAGGAGTCTGGGCCCTGTATCCCCTAATAGGGACAAATGTTGGGCTCTCCAGTGTCCCTTAGAGTGACAGGGTTAGATTATGAGTGGAAGCCAGCAAAGCAGAGTGAGACAAGACAGTCTGAAGCTTTTGTCAGCAACATTAATCTCCACTCTAGGCAAGTTGCTATGCGATATTCCCTCGCTGCATTTTTATTAAAACCTTAAACCCAGAATAAAGGCAGAGAAATACAAATTTATTTCTCTTCTTGAAGAGACACCTGGCAACACGTCCACAGAACAATATCCATAATCACTTAGTCAAATTTCCATACCATTTGACTCAATTTTCTGGAAAGGAGAGGTATATTTTCGGAGTGCAGAGAGATCTGTGTGTAATTTATGCTTCTCTCCTCTTCCCAGAACCCTGCAGCGTCCACGCGTCCCCCTCAGAGTTCGAGGGTGCGCTTCTGAGCAGGGCAGAGCATCCCAGGGTGCTGAGGCCCAGAGCAGAGGAGGAGGCTGGAGTGACAAGTGCCCTCCCAATGCCTCCACCAGGAAGCAGGCCAGTGTGGTGAGGGGAGCTGGGCTGGATCTCAACCTGCTTGTCTCCACTGGGCACCCATGCAGGTCACAGCCCGACTGGGGTTGGCCTCTGATGGCTGGGGTGGGATCAAAGAGGCTTTAGCGCCTGGTGGCCTACCTTTGCTAGGCCAGGTGACCTCAAGCCATTTCACCTCCTGAGCCTGGGTCTCCCCAAATTACACAGGAATGGCAGCACCCTCTGGAGTAGCTGTGTGGGGAAAGGTAAACTGCAGACGGTGCCTGGTGCCCAGCAGGTGCTGTGACTATTTCGGAAACTGTCCCTCCTGCTCAGAGGCCACTACAACCAAATGAGCCTGGGGCAAGCAAGACCTCTCTGTGCTGAGAATCCACAGTGCAAAGGTCTCAGGTGAGGTTGTGACCCCAGGGACACACCTGCCAGGTAACACTGGGGGTGTCTTCAGACACGTGATTGTCCAGCATTTGATCCAACAGTTTCATAGGTCCCAAAGCTGGGGTTAGTGCTGCTTACTACACAGAGGGGAGAAGGGCTCCTCGTGGAGCTGTGCCAGCTCTCATGGGACGTGCTTGGGCCTTGCCAACTTGCAAAGAAAGCTCACAGAACTAGCTCCCTAGACTTCAAATGTGTCTTTAAATATCCTGAAACTGACTGTTACAGAGGATGATTTGCAGAGCTTGTGGTGTATTTAACTAGTGGGAAGATGACAAGTTAAAAACACAGATAAATAAAAGAATATTACTTGTTCTTCAGTGCAGCTTAGGAGGATACAATCTGAAGGCATGAACCTCCCAGAATATTGTTGCTCTAACGCACAGTGATTCAAAGCACCTTGCCAATTGCAGTCTTCCCTCAACTCCAGCATCTCTGAGGGCCTCTCCAACACCACCGATCTTGTCCTTATGTTTTCTGCGCCTGTATGTTATTTCTTGTATTTAATTTAGAACAGTGTTTCATCACATTACTAAAGCATGAAACTTACATAAAAGTACAAAGATGAAAACAAAAGTTCCCATAAATTCTATAATCATTTGTCCCCTGTTATTTGGGGACAAATCTTCCAGTCTGTCTGTCTGTCTGTCTGTCTATCTATCTATCTATCTATCTATCTATCTATCTATCTATCTATCTATCTATCTATCTATCTATATCTATATCTATATCTATATCTATATCTATCTACCTACCTATCATCTACCTATAAAGCGAATATATACATATTTACATTATATATATTAAAAAGTATGTATATATGTACTAGCATACTTCCTGTTTTGAAGTTGTTTTTTTTTTTAACCATTTAATAGTGTCAAAAAATCACATATCATTATCTTCTGTCGCAGCTTTGGTTTTAATATCAATCCTCCTTAATTATGTGGTTGTACAATAATTTATTAAGCGATACCTCTGTTGTTGGCTGTGCAGGAAGTTGCGAGTTTGCCCAATGAGACCAGTACGGCCAGGCTGACCCTGGATACTCTATCTACCTGGCTTGAGGCCCAGACTGGGAGATAACTCCACAAGGGTTCAGGGCCTGCAACTCCAAGGGAGCTTGGGGAGTTGGGAGTGGACCTCCAGAAGGCTCACTGGTTGGGTCACACAAGCCCCATCTGGTACATGGGCTTGGGCCTGTGAGAAGCACCTCTCAGAGGCATCGCTCTGCAGCACACACAGCGATAAGAGCCATTCTGTGGTGCTGTGTCTCCCTGACAGCAAGGTTCCCATGACTATAGGGATGGCTGCTGCCAGGCGGCCTATGCATCTTGAGCCTAGGGACAAGTGAGGAGTCACACTGGTGGAGTGGCATGGCACACTGAGACCTAGGGATCCCACATGGGCTCCTGCATTTTAATTTTGCAACTCTGACCAAAAAGAGGTAGGACTATAAAGATTGAGATCCCCCCCACCCCAGGAATGACTGTTTGGGCCACACACCATGGCAAGCAACGAACATCAGCCAAAGTGAGTCCTGTGGGTAAGAATTCAAAATGAACAATGAAGGAAGGAGAGGATGACCAGCCATAGCCTTGCACACGGAGATGGGCTGGGCTCACCCCATTCACCATCTTCTTCTGAGTTTTCTCTCAGAAATAGGCTCGAGGGAACCCAAAGGAGCTGCTCCCCAAACTCATGGGGGCGGTGGGCGGTGGGGAGCAGATCTATGGGCCATGAAAATGGGCCTCTTAGATCTTCACCTATGGGAATGTCAGATCTGAGGCCCAGATGCCATGCTCTGAAACCCATCATGACCATGCTGTGGCCATGCTTCTCATGGGCCTCTTCCAGCCTACAACAGAGAGTTGCAGGGATGCTAATACAGACCCATCCTGGGAGACACAGGATTCCTTTGATGGATAACTAGCTCAGGGACTACCTGATGCTTTGCTAAATGTTCTCAGAACTGCACCACACTCTGAGACTCTTCTGCCCAGCCTTCCTCCCTCCCACCCTTCTTCAAGAGGATGTGACCTGAATCGTGGTCAACTGGCTTTCCCAGGCTCCACCAAGTCCCTCTCCATTGTCCCTCTCAGGTATTCCTTCCAATAAATCTCTTGTATATACAATTCCATGTGCTGTCTGCTTCTTGGAGGACCCAGACGCAGGTGCATAGAAAATCCAATGAACCCACAGATAAACTAATAGAATTAATAGACAATTGCTAAGATAATTTAGCAAGACCTCAGAATACAAAATCAATATAAAAAATGATTGCATTTTTGTGCATCAGTAACAGGTAAAAATATAGTGGACAATTTGGTGACGGACAGAGTGGAGGGGATTTAGGGGCTGGGAGAATGGGGTGAAGGGTTAAAGAAGTACAAATTAGTAGTTGATAGATGGTCATGGGGGTGGGGAGCACAGCATAGGGAATGCAGTTAGCATTAATATATTGGCAAGGTGGAAAACTAGAGGAGAGAAGGAGCAATTAGGGGGATCATTTTATAAACCTTATAAATGTATAACCAATGTACTGTATAATTGAAACCAATTAAAATGAAAAAAATTGGTAAAAAAGAGATATTATTTGCAAGTGTTTAAAAAAATAAAGCCCCTCAGAATAACTCTAATAAAAGTTGTACAAACCCTCCATGAAAAAATTTATAGAATTTTGAAAGACATTAAGAAAGACCTAAGTAAACATGGAGAGATATACTATGTTCATAGATTGGAAGAATCAATATTATAAATATGTCTCCTCTCTCCAAATTGATTTATAGATATAGTATAATCTCAATCAAAATAATTTTTTTTTTTTTTTGGTGGTGGCAGGAACTAGATTTTAAAATTTATACGAAAGAAATGTCAGAAATAGCCAGGGTATTCTCGAAGAATAAGAAGAAGTTTGAAGCACTCTTCTTAAGAGATACCAATCACTTATAAAACTATAGAAATTTAGACAGTTTTGCACTGATACAAGGAGAGAAATTTGACCAATGGGGGGGAAATGAATATATAGATTTTTGCTTTATGACAGAAGTAGTATTTCAGATTAGACTTTTCAATTATTAGTGCTTGAAAACTAGATACGTTTATGAAAAATAAATGAAATTGGACTCCTACCTCACACTATATGGAAAAATTCATTCCAGGTAAATTAAGAACAAAATGTAAAAAACAAAACTATTACATTTTTAGAATAAAATATAGGAGAATATCTTTCATGATTTCAGGGTTGAGTATTTCTTAAAACACATTTGCTAACTACAACATTTTTATAAAACATAAAGATTGATAAAAGGTTCTATACTGAAATTTAAGATAAGAAAACACAAAGCAAGCATGCCAGGAATTCAGAGAAGATATGTGCAATACATGTAAGTGACAAAAAATGAGTCTATAAAATGTATAAAGAACTTCTATGAATCAGTAACAAGATAGCAAACACCTTTCCAGAAAGTGCAAAGAACAAAACAGGAACTGACAATTCAAAACTGGGAAAATTCAAAGGACCAGTGAATACATTAAAACATATCTAACCTCATCAATATTTTAGAAATATAAATTAAAGCCACAACATACCATCATATAGCAGCCAGATTGGCAAAACTTGAAAGTCTGGCAATGCCAAGTGCCCCAGGATGCTGAGCAAGGAAAACTTTCATATGCTAGACGTAGGGATGTAATTTGGCACACTTTGTAAAATGGTTTGGCACTACGAATGAAGTTTAAATGATCTTATAACCAGCAATTCTGCTCCTGCTATTTACTCTAGAAAAACTCTTGTATATGTGCCCAAGGAAACATGTTCAAAAATGTTCACAGCAGTAATGTTTGTAATAGCTAAAAATTGCAAATAATCCAAACACCCATTAGCAATAGAATGGCTGAGTAAATTGTAGTTATGATCAAAACATGGAATATAGACATACCTCAGAGATATTGCAGGTTCAGTTCCAGATCACCACAATACTGCAATAAAGTGAGTCACACAAATTTTTTGGTTTCCCAGTGCATATAAAAGTTATGTTTACACTATACTGTAGTCTACTTAGTGTACAATACCATTACATCTAAAAAAAAACCAATGTACATACCTTAATTAAAATACTTTATCACTAAAAAATGCTAATTATCATCTCGGCCTTTTGAGAGTCCTAATCTTTTTGCTGGTGTGGGGCTTACCTTCGATTTGTAAAAACACAATTCCTGCGAAGCTCAATAAAACAAAGCAAAATAAAATGAGGAATGCCTGTAGTACATAGCAATGAGTGAACTTCGGTTACAACTGGCAGTACCAGTTATTAATACACTTAAATTTTAGGTATCAACATGATCTCACATGTGGTAAAGTTATAAAGAAAAGCAAGGGAGTGACAGCCACAAAAGTCAGGATGACTTACCTGCACAGGGAGAGGAGGAAATAGAACCAGGAAGAGTCAAAAGCAAGTGCCCGGGTTACGAGAAATGTTCTACATTTTAAACTAGGAGGTAAGAACGTGGCTTTTGGCTTTATTTTATAGTTAATCTTTAAACTCTACATGTCTTAAATGCATGCAAAAATTATATAGACAAATACCTATATAACCCATAGCTGCTTCTTCCAAAAAATAAATAAAACTGACCAACCAGCACTAAAATGAAATAGCTCTTGTCAAAATCTTCTTGCCAAACTCAGGATCAGTTCTCTATCATAAATGAACTCTGCTTTTCAGCAGCATTCAAAAGAGTTGGCCAACTCTTTTGGCTCCTGTGACAATCCAATGCTCCTGTCCAGCCTCTAAATGTTGGGAGTATTTTGGGCTTGGTCTTGAATCTTCTCTGTACTTTCTTCTTGGGCAATCTCATTGAATCTCATGCCTTCGGATACTATTTACATGTTGAATATCTCTAGCCCTGACCTCTCCTCTGAATCTCAGACTCAAATCTTCTCTTGCTCACCTAGGGCCAGCCATCCACCCTCAGTACAGAACTCCTCTGGAAAGACCGAGATAGAAGCCTTGTCCCTGATACTTGTAGGGGACAAGGCCACGAGCAGCCTGGGTTCACTGTGGCCCATAAGCTCAACCCACAGCTTCAGCTGTCTACACGATCTATAGGTGGTAGTTTCTGGTAAACATTTGTCCATTCACACAGGCCTTGTGCCTTGTGATTCAACGAGAGTATGACCATGAATATTTGATGAAAGTGCTCTTTTCCTAATAAGTGAAATTTTCCATTATAGTTGGCTATACCCTTCTGTCTTATATTTTAAGGACACATTCTCCATAAAGACAGGAGACTCACAATGCCCTGAATTCTGCTAATGACATATATGTAAGAAGGAAAGGCAGACCTATCCCCTCTTTAGTCAAGCCTATTAACACAACAGGACATGAGGGAGGCAAGTTCTTTTAACCTGAGGACAACTGTGCCTTTGGCTACTGTACCTGAATTTCCTGGGTGGAAGAGGTGTCCTCAATGACAGAAAAGCTAGGTTAAAGCTTACTTGAGCTGCCCAGGGCAAGAAACTTCACTCTACCAGAACACAAGAGTGCTATTTATTAAAAACCTACTATGAAACAGACCACATGCATATATCTTTATCTCTAATCTTTACAACAATCCAGAAAGATTAGAATCATCATCATTCTCAGGATGAAGAAGTAACCATTCCAGAGCCAGGCCAGGGGTACCTGCCTCCAGAGCCAATTCACCCTGTGGTGGGGGTCTCCCATCTCAACTACCCAGTGTGGGGCCCCCCACTCATCATCAAAGCCTTTGCTGATTCTGGATGATGGGATCCTGTTCCATGACAGGCCTTCCTATCAGTGGCATCTACAATGGGTCTAAAATGAGTTTGTCCAAGGCCTCATCTAACCACCACCTCCGGCTGTTCTGATCCTCAGTGGTCCAAACCTCTGTCTTCCAGACCCATAGATGTTTTGAGTGAGACCTGCAGCCTGGCCCTGCCAGGACCGTCCCGGTTCCATTGATGTGGCCCCATAACCAATAAATCTGGCCTATTCGCTTAATGGCTCCTTGGTTCAGATGGAGTTTGGGTTCCTAAAGGAGAATTTTCTAGAATGGTTCCTATTGAGAATTATTCTCTGGAGCAAACTTCAGAAAACAATAAAAGTAGGCTCCAAGGTCAAAAAACTGTCGGAAATTTCTCTTGGAGATACACACTATACCATCGTTTCTGGGAAGCTGTGCATAGAGAAACCTGCTTCAAATTTCTGGTTTTATGAATTTTTAAATTAAAATTAAATATACGTCCTAAGAAGTTCTAACTTCCACCATGGATTGATTCCTTTCTGCATAGCCAAAATTCCTGATACCACCTTTTATTTTAAAGAGACTCTACACCCAAAGGAATCAGACGTGGATATTAATTAAAATATACAGTCGCCCCTAGGTATCTGTGGGAGATTGGTTCCAGAACACTCCCCTATACCAAAATCCGAGATGCTCAAGTCACTTATATAAAACATAGTATTTGCATGTAATGTATACACATCCTCTCATACTTTAAATCATTTCTAGATTATTTGCAATATCTAATATAATGTAAACCTATGTAAATAGTTATCATACTGTACTAAGGAATGACCAGGAAAAAAAGTTCTGTACAGACACAACTATAGTAGGCCTAACTACGTAGGCACATGTCAGCAACAACGTAACTTCTTTTATTTTTGATATTTCTGATCCATGGTTGGCTGAATCTAGAGGCAGACCCCACAGACACCGAGGGCCACCTGCATCGTGCACGCACTGAGTGGTGGCATCCCTTTGGCTCTACATTGATGTCTGCACATGGTCTAATTTCTTGGTTTCAGTGATGAAATAATTCACAAACTGAAGCACATTAAATCAAACTGTTGTCAACCCTTGTCACCCAAACCTGGAAGTGATCTGGGTCTCCACAGACTATTCAAGAAAAAACCAATACATGTGAAAGATAATTGCTTTTAATTTTCTAAGTTTTCACTTATGCAACATAATAAAGGCAGATTTATGAGACTTGATATGACATTTTTACAAAAACATTTCCCTCCAACATCTGGTGAGTAGTATATAAATATTTACAATGAAAAAATAGGCAAGGAAAAAGGAAATCTTCATTATTCAAGTCAATTTCTTTCCAATGCTTATCAGAATTCTGAAAATAAAATACTTCATTAACTTTCTAGTCATCCATATTTACACACTGCTTTAGCTGATGGTTTCAGAAACTCTAGGTTTAAGGATGTTTTTGTTCCACATCACTCCTACTTTGTTCTACACAATTTTAGAAGCTGTCTGAAAGAGTAAATTAAATATAAAAATGTAAACTTTGAAGGAAGAGAAAATAATAAACGTGTAAATGCACTAAGATATAAAGGTTCTTACAGAGGTTAATACTTTACAACACTAAAAACCAAAATAAAATGCTCTATATAATTTTCTTAGTAGGGACATTTCTTAGTAGGGACATTTGATATTAACAAAAATCGCCTCTAAAGAGGATGTTAAAAAAATAGCAATGACATTACCATCTTAACTGATAAATATCCATTGCCCTAATTTTCTCTAAAAGAAACTGATTTTTTTAAAAGTGACAAATATAAATTATATCGTGGAGAGCTTAAGAAGCTTCAACAAAGTATGGTATCTTTTAAATATGAAGACTTTAAAAAATAAATGCGAATAGTGCAAACCAGCCTATTTAACTTAGTGCTATTACAAACATTTTCAACTCCAATGTATAAAAACATGACTTCAATTCCACCAGACGCCATGCCATTGGAACACTGAAGTATTTGTGGGCAAGAATGGTGGACGCCCAAAGCATGCCAGTTGCCTTGAGAATTTAAATGTGAATATTTATGTCAAATAATGCAATTAATAGCATTTGCAGCTCCCTGAGAGACCAGGAAACGCTTCAAGTGTGGGAACTGCGCCGCCCTCTGGTGCCCAGGGACACGCGGAGTCTTGGTTCCCTGGCTTTATAATGCTCGTTAAAGTCCAACCTAAAGCTAAGAAACCGGAGACTTTCATCAGAGCTGGTTGTCAATAACACCAAAAACTGCTGCACAATGCCCTAAAAAAAAAAAAAAAAAAAAAAAAGAATAAAATATTTGTTTTAGAAAAGAATCATCCACAAAACCTACCCTCCACCCCCATTTTAATCCCATTTGAAGTTGTTTTTTCTTCCAAACATAAACACCCGCCATGGCAGCTGTCCCAGGTGAGACCTGCTCTGGGAACCCTAGAGTTTACTCACCTAATGGAACCCATAGTAGGAGATGTCCATTTTTACCAATACAAATTAGCAATCAATAAATTTTATTTAAAGGAACTAACCAACAGATTTTTCCATTTTGCCCTAAGTTCTACAAGAATAATCAAAACAGCAAAGCAACTGATGTTAAAACACTCTATTCTTTTTATCTTAAAAACTCAGTGTCACATTTTCATCTTTTATATGAGTTATGAAAGAGTATTTAATCATAAAGCCCTGAAGGGAAAACAAATTGAGCATAAAAAACGGACACAAGCCACATTTTTAGGGTCACAAGGCCTTTTGTGGATGTCAGGCTGCAGTCCCCATCCTGAAGGGCCGGGCCGAGTGCAGCTGTATCACCTCCTCACCACGGGGGCTTTGTAGAGATGATGGGATATGACTGAAGTTTACTCAAACTTTACTACTTGACAAAGTTACTGACAGCTTCTATTCGGGGTTGAAAGAATCACTTAGTAAGGTTCTACTGCCTGTCGCACAGCTAGCAGACATTTATTTATCTGTTCAAGGTGAAGTGTTGTTTGTCTCCACACTTTCAAGGTTTGGAAAAGTTCTCAGCTGCAGAGAAAAAGCCACCAAAACACGATAATCCTTTCCAAACTCTATCAGCTGTCACTTTCCCTCTCCTTGCTTCTGAGGAAGTTGCTGGTATGCAAGGAGACTCATATATATTATACAAAGTAATTTTACATTTGAGCGAGTACATAGTCTGTATGTGTGTGAATATCACTTTGTCTTTCTAGGTGATAGAAGACTCAGGAGAAAGTTCCTAAAGAATTATATTGCTAAAAACGTAGACGGTGACTTCTTATTAAGTGATCAAATATGATGATGTGTGAAACTCACTACAAGGAAATCTGAGGAATATTTCTTTTGATAGGTTTGAGACTCTGGGTATTCATTCATAAGCAGTTAATGACAAGTGGCTGCTAATGCCCTACCATTTCAAGCCCTGATACAAAGAGAACAGAAAAGGACTTTTTCTGTTAAGGAAACATGAACGGTAATGATTTAAAGATTACAACTATAATAGGAGTAAAACTAAAATGATATTAAGATCGCCTTTTTCAAAATGTACTAACTCTATCACGAAAATGTATAACCATCATTCTCTCTTTTAGAAATTACCACATGGATACATTTTTAAGTTATATATTACTCCTTTTTAGCTGTACAACTATCTTAATAACATGGAACTAACCATTAGGTATCCTTTTTAAGAAATATAAACACAAACTCTTTTTACAATACAGGGTCGAGAAGATATTTTATTATCAAAACACCTATCCAATAAAGATATTCCTGCACTGAACATAAACCAGTCATTACCACCGTTCGTGAAACATGTTTTCAACAAAATACAACAGTAGGTCAAAGACCACTTGCAAAGGGGACAGATTTCCCCCTTAGATATGCTGAAGAAAAATATAAAATTAAAAAGCATCAGGATCCTAGGAAGTAAACTATATACATACCTATGGAACAGTGTGGTGATGTTTCATTTTAAATTTTGAACCACATGACTACACTAGCACATAAAAACATAATTTTTAAAAGTCTAAGTGTCAATCCTTGATTTGTCTAATTAATTATTAGCAGCTGAATGAAAAATTCATAAAAATCTTTTCATCTATATTTCTAATATGAAATCAGAAACCAAACCTACAAAATAGAAATAAAGAACACAACATACAGACTCTCTATCAGCTTCTCTTGTCAGCAACTTCAGGTCTGTTCTCCCTGAGCTTAACTACCTGGTTGCCGTGGCTACTCAGCTTCTCACACAAGCAGCTCCCTGCACTATGATCCTGACATACCTCCTTGGGCTCTCCTCTCTCCAGCAAGTCACACATTGCTGCCTCACCTCAGGGCTAAGAAGCCTGAGCTGCAGAGATGCACACTGGTCAGTCTTCCCAGAGCTGGCTCCACCACTAACACCAGAATCATCCCAGGTAGGGTTTCCAGACCTGGCTGCATCACAGAGCAGTCAGATCAGTACCTTTGGGAAGGGTCACAGCCAAGGTTGGGAACCACTGTAGGTGCTACTCACAATTACACTGATAGAAATTATTCCTTTTAAATCATTTTGATAGCCAAATGTCAGTTACAGAAAATGTGCAATGTGATTTGAATAGCATTTTGTTACTGTAATGTGCACCTGGTAGAAATGCGTCAATATTCGCAACTGGGAACACATTTTTGGTATAGATTCTTGAAATTCTTGAATCCTCTTGTTCTCCTCCTCTTCCTCTGCTGCTGTCACTCCCCACTGGCCCTAAAATCAGGTTGGAAGAAACTGTTAGAGTGGGACCGAGATGAAATGTTAGGAGCAGGAAGATCTGCTTTCTATGCCCCTCTATACTGCTAAGAACTTTTATAATTTTCCAATGCCAAATTATTCTCTAGCTTACTTTTCCAATTAATAAAGGAACTTGGAAATATTTTATATCAATAGATATGAGTAAACATAAAACTCCCTCATTGTTTTTCATACAGTATTACACTGTATATAACATGTAACAATTTAGATAATTTGTCACAAACTAACCAGTCTTTGACTATTACAAACAATGCTATAATAAACAGCCTTATAGCTTTCCATCATTTTGAACACATTTTTAATACAGACAATACACATAAAAACAGAACCAGATGATTCAAAGTACTGGCACCCCTTAAACCTTGCATTAACTCTTGACTTTAATGGGAATGCTTCTTCCTATTTCTCCTAAGCATTATGTATTTCTTTGTACTAGAGATATATCTATCTACTATGTTTAAAAGATTGTTCACAATCAGTGGTGAATTTGACTAAATATCTTTTCAGCCAGCATAGAAATTATCAAAGGACTCTTTTCATCAACTGACATGGTGAATTAACAGATTTCCTGAACCCTTGAGTTGCTGAAACCCATCTTGGTGAATTATTCTTTTAATATTCTGTTAAATATTTTCCACTAATATTTTATGGAAGATTTTTTTTCCATCAATATTTATAATTCAGATTTGGTCTTTTGTATTTTGGTGTCAATTTCATAATGCTTCATAAACAGAATCTGGAAACTTTCCTCTTCTATGACAAGAACAACTTCATCACTGCTGAGTGGTTGGTGGGATTTCCTGGCGCCATCTGGCCTGATACTTTTTAGGTGGCAGCACTACTCGACAACACTATTTCTTGTTTAGTAGCTGCTCTTGTTAGAATTTGCCTCCTCTTCTAGGGTCAACTTTGGACATCTATAGAAAATCATAAATTTCTTTTAGGTATGTAAATTTATTTCCATAGAACTGAGGAAAATCGCAGATTTTTTTTCTCATTTATTCTGTATATTTGTGCTTTTTCCTCCCATTACCTATTAGGTTAGTTAATTGCTTATTTCCCACCAGCCTTGGGACTCCCAGAAAGAATGAGCTCTTGGATTTTATTCGCTCTTTTTTTGTTTTCTATTTCATTAATTTTTGCTCTTGTCATTACTATTTCCTCCGGCCTTCTTTAGGTTTATTTTACTGCTGCTTTTCTAACACCTTGAGTGGGATGCTTAGTTTACTTACTGTCATTCTCTCTAGTTTATTAATACATGCATTGAGGATTATGGATTTTCATAATTATGTCCTACTTAGTTATGTGCATTTGAGTTTTCATGGTCTGAGAAAAACTGAATTATATTTCTAATACTAATGGGTTTTGATCCATTCTTCTTCTATTTCCTACTTTTTGTTTTATAAATACTGATACTATATATTGTTTCCATCTTCATTGTGACTTGCACCTTTTATCATCACAAGGTATCCTTGGTCTTGTGTGTTGCTTTTGCCCGGAACTGACACCTGCTTTCCTCTGAGGAATTTCATTTGCTTAGTATGCCTCATCTCACTCTTCTATGTCACTCTGTTCTGAGTATCTCTTCCATATGAGAACTTTCTAACTAGTAGGTCAGCCCAGACAATGAGCACTTTAGTCCTCTAACAAGCCACCCTCATTGATGGGCAATCCAGTCCACTTACCAAGGGGAACCAGCCAAACACTGTCTACTATTGAGAGTCCTTTTCTTTTATTCGGTGGGTTTAACCTAGTTACCTTTATTAATAGGATGGATATGTCTGATTTTAGTTCTGTCATCATACTTTCTGATTTACCTTTCATGTTCATATATACAACCCACCTCGTAGTGGTTTCATGTGTGTGTTTGAGGTAGGGTCAAGATATAGTTGCCTAACACTATTTATTGATTATCCATTCCGTATTGCTCTCAGTGCAATCTGTGTCAGCAATTAATGACCTGCGATGGTATGGGGCTGTTTCTGGACGTTACTCTGATCCATTGATTTGTCCTTTCTTGAGCCAACACCATTAATTACTGTAATTTTAAGTCTTGAGTATATAGGTATACTCAATTATAAATGTAGATCCTCTAATTTTGTTCTTGTTCAATATTCTCTTCACTATGTTAAAGCCTTATGTATTTTCATATAAATTTTAGTATTAGCTTATCATTTTCTACTGAAAATAAAATAAAATAAACTGTTGAGATTAGAACTAGGATTGCAGTGGATTTATAAATCAGTTTTCCAATCCATGAACTTGATATTTTCATCTCTTTATTTAGAATCCCTTTAATATCTCTCAGTGATGCAGTGGTCAGTAAAATTTTTTTGTATAGGGCGGAATGCCAATATTTTAGGGTTTATGGGCCATATGGTCTTTCTACAATTATTCGACTCTATTGATATAGCACAAAAGCAACCACAGACAATATGTAAATGAAGGGCATGGCTGTCCCAAAAAAAACTTTATCTACAGAAACGGATGGGAGACCAAATCTGGCCTACAAACTTTAGGTTGCTAAGCCTCATTTTAGAATTTTCTCTATAGAGGTCCTGCATATATTTTATTACATTTTAATGTTCATTTAATGGCATTTCTTTTAAAATTTCATTTTGTTTGTTGTTGATAGGAAGAAATACAATTGATTTTTGCTTACTGACCTTGTTCTTGCTACCTTGATAAATTCACTTACTAATTCTAGCAATTTATCTAAAGATTATTTTGGATTTTCTATGTCCACAACCACAATTTTTAAAAAAAAAAAAAAGAAAAAAAGAAAAAAGAAAGAAAGAAAAAGAAAAACATGACAGCTTTCTTTCTTTCATTTTGTATTTCTTTTTCTTGGTTTGTAACACTGGTTGGACCACAAAGTGGTGACAGCACCACGTCTCATTCCTACGACCAGGGGCACACTTCTTATACTACAGCATTAAGTAGGTTTTCCTGTAGATTTTTCAAACGAACCTTTTATCAGATTTTACTTGGTATTAAAATATTTTCTCCATCTGTTCAGATGATCATAATTTTTCTCCTTTAGTTGTAAATGTGAAGTACAGTATTTTTATTAGAATGATAAAAGGGCTTTGTATCTTAGAATGAACTGAAACTTGTTTGTCACTTCCTATCCTTTGATATATGACAATTTGGCAATATTCTGTTTGAACTTTTACACCCATGTTCAAGACAGAAACTAGTATAGAACGGAGAACAACAAAACCAGACCTGTCTAAATGCTGCTTTGTAAATATGACTTTGGAAACTGGTAACTATTTCACATGAATAAATTTGTTTTACAAATAAAAGCTATGCCTGAAAATTAAAAGCAAAAATAAAACCAATTAATCTGTGTATTCAGTTGGTGGCAAAAGCATAGAAGTAACTATTTCAAGGGGCACTACAACATGGAACCTGATGTACATACTGTTCGGTAACTATACTGGGCCTATACTGCTGGTGGTAGGACCAGGATTCTTATTCTGACAGAGGTGTGTGTGTACATGTGTGCTAGGGGGTGGGGGGGTGGTGGTCGGTGACTGTTGGTAAATAGCAAATAACTGAGTATACCAATGTTAGAAACCAAGACTTCCAATGTAAAACTTGTAGACTTCCATATGTTATTTACAAAAAGAAAGAAAAGTGCTTTATTCCTAAATTTGATTTGAAAATATCATTATAAATGTAGAGTTTTTGAGAAGAACAGTGGGGAAAAAAGCAGAAAACTAAGGACAGAGACTGAGGGAGGAAGAGGACCTTTGGACCTCTGCTCCAAAACAGCAAGAGAAGAAAAAAAGGACAAAATGCTGAGAGTGACACATGCAGGACCAACTTGTATCGCACTTAGGATTCATTACACTCAGCACTCTCAGGATTCTGAAATCTTTTTATGGGTCTTCTTGCAGAATCTCTTTAAAACTTCAGTGGACCTTAGGTCTAAATGACTGCTTCATAAATTATTTTGCCTACCTAATTTAAATAATTTTTCAGATACAGTTTCAGCTTTTAGATCTCCTACTGTACCCCGAGGCATATCTGAATAAAATACAATGAATAAACCTGACTTATTATGTAGATATGTTCCACTCCGGTGCTGATGGTTAACAGTCTGAAGAGAGAACCATCAACTCCCACACAACTGGCCGCCATGCTATTAACAGAGTGTGAAAATCCTAAGGACCCTAAGGATTGATTTTTGTAGATTTATATAGTTTAGTAATTCTCTAAAAGGGCAGATTCTCTGAGGCATGTGGGCAGCTTAAAAAATCATAGCAGTGCCAAGCATTTGTTGAATACTTACTAAATGCTAAATAACTGACATACACTACCATATGCAAATAAGTAACTCACTCCTATTTTACAAAAAGGAAACTACCTCTTAGAGAAGTTAAGTCACCGAAAGGCAGAAAGCCAGTGTGAGTTATAGTCACGGTTGAACTTCAGTCTGTCTGGTACCTAGGGGTGCCTCCCTGTGTATGCAAGCTCTAGCATTTCAGAATTACAAAAAATCTCTCTGGGCAATACAAACAGAGAAGTACTCCTGTTTCCACAATATCCTGAAGAAATAACTTGTGCTCTAAGCTGTAACTCTTCCAAGCTAAACATGATCCTCTATCACTAATTTTAAGGAAAAAGACACTCAAAAATAAAACTAATCAAAATGTATTAACTGAAAAAAATTGTGTCACCATCCCACGAATAAGCATCTTAAAAAAATAAAAGATAATAAGGTTATATAGATTACATTAAATACAAGAAATGCTCCAAACAGCCAAACTTGCTCAATAAATCTTCATGATTCGAGGTCATGGAGGACATAAAATACTTTAATAAGGTCACTGAAAATAGCCACAAGTACAGAGATTTGGTTCCTGTGTGTATATATGGATCTGCCATCTTCAAATAATAAAGTGATGCAGAATTGAGGTACCACTCTGATGGAACACCAATACATATGGGTCTCAGCATCTCGACACCTACTAATGAAAAGTGGTAAAACATTCGTGATTCTTGTGAATACTGTTGTGTTTTTTGTTTGTTTGTTTGTTTATGATGACTGTAATAGTGACTACTTCCTTTAAAACAGCACTTCCTCAGGACTTCAAATGTAGATGTGAGCAGGCTCAGCTTTAGGAACATTTCAGCAAAAAAATTATTGTTATATTCGTGATTATTACGGCAATAAATTCATTATTTAAAGTGATAAATCCACTAGTATAAAAGCCATACCTCAATTTCACGTTGTTTCTTTTTCTCTTCAAACTGTAATCGTCTCTGCAACTCTTCCAGAGCAGCTCTGTATATTGCATCTTGAGTATTCTGAAGTTCAATGATTTGATCAAACACTGCTCTAAGTTGGTTTAAAAGTGTCTGAAGAGATAAGACAATTTTATAAATAGAGTCCCACCATGCTCGTTACTAAGTTTTTTAAATAAAATATTGATAATAAAAAGATACCATAAAGCAAGACATCAACTCACATTCTCAAAGTACTCATTAGTTGTTCATTCATTACCAAACATTTACTGAACACCTACAGTGCAGCAGCACGGTATCAGGTCCTGGCAAAACCATGTAATTCTGCATCACCATAGCAACAGCAGTCAGACATACCCCAAGCTCTCTTTGCAAATTACTTCCAATCCTCACAACAACCTTATAAACTAAAAGTGCTGCTCCAAGTTTCAAAGCTAGTAGTAAGTAGCTGAGTCAGGAGTAGAACCGTTCATGTATTAGAAAGAAAAGGAATATAAAGCATGTCTGGATTTTTCTTGTTTTCTTTTTTCTTTCTTTTTTGTGACACATACTAAAACCGAACATCAAGACCATAAGAAAGGAAATTCTTACTAAAACAAAGAACAAATTCAGCAAGGTTTAAAAAAAACAGGTATCCTAATTTATACCAGGAATGAAAGGACATTTTAACATTGGGAGCAGGGGGGAGGGGGGAACTCTAAATGTTTTAAAAACATATCAGTGTCACAGTACAGATCTCTAGTTCATTGCTTATAAGTGTTGCACATCATTCTTCAGTACATAGCTACTTTACTTTCCCTTAGTGAAGCACAGAAAGAAGCAAACAAAATGAGATCTACAGCACAAAATCATTTATGTAAATAAAAAATATGTCCATGCAAAATACTACATACACACACACACACACACACACACACACACACACACACACACATACATACATACATATATCACCCCAAGATCATATAGCAAACACACTGGTGCCAATAGTGGGGAAGAGTTGAAGGAGGAAAATTGGGGAGTTAGTGAATGAGGTAACATTAAGCCTAACAAACATGAGAAGTCTTTCATGGACTGATGACAACAGTGTGCCATAAATGAAGAGGAGAATTAATTAACTCTATCCTCTGCCATCATATTAAAAATGAAAAAAAATTAACAATTTCAGGGGGAAAAGATAATTTCAATAGTGTAAAAAAAACTGTGTTAAAACTTAACACCCACTCGTGATTTATGTAAAACATCGAAACAAACTAGGACTAGAAGGGAACCTCCTTAATTTGATAAAGGTCCTATCAGAAGTCTTGCCAAATATCCCAGTCAATGGCGAAATGATAAAACATCTCTACAATGTCCACAACAAGTAAAGGTGTCCCATCTGTTTTCCTAGTCAACCTAGCTAATACATCAAGGCAAGAAAAAGCAGCAGAAGGCATACTCTGTAGAAAGAAACAGTTTTCCCTTGTGAAAAACAGGATCTAAGCAGAGAAAATAATGGAATTAAAAATGGATATAAGATCAAAGTAAAAAAAATTAATAGCATTCCTATAGATATCCAAAGTCCACAAATATAGTAATCTAACGAAAGATTTGTAAAATGTTTATGGGATAAAAATAGTATAACTTTACTGAGAAACATAAAAGAAACTTAGAAAACTGGAGAGGCTCCAAGTTCATGAACAGGAAGATGCAATAAAGCTGATTTGGGGAGAAACTGACATCTTTCAACACTGCCATTGAAAACATTTGCAATGCCATTCCCACAACCATCATCTGATAGATGTGTGCTCTACCCTGCTAAAATATTTTTTTTGTGAAGGAACAGTAACACTTGTGTCCAAATTTCATTTACTAAGTTGTAGCAGCACCATTAACAGTTGAGCTAACGTCTGACACTTAAGTAAAACAAAACTGAAATTACTATTTGCTAAAATAACTTCCAGTACAACCTAATTCAAGAGAGCTCAAATACTGCAAAATGACAATTCATCTTCTTCTTCACTTACTACAATGTACCTGTGGGAAATAACAACAATACAGACCTGATTTGGTCAAAAGCAGGACCTAACGAAGTACCTGTTCTTCCAGTTAAGCAACTCAGATTTGTACAGTAAATACGGCTCATCTTAAAATCTGTATTTTCTTTTGGAGGAATCTTATTTTATAACAAAAAAGCAAAACAAAAGATGAAATGGTATAATATTTTGTTTTTAAAAATGATTTATTTCCTCTAATTTGTTTCTTTATTGTAATAAAAAAAAACTTATTATTTTTGGAGCAATTAATTAATCTATTAGGTGTTTTACTGTTTAACTTTAAGCCAAAGGTGTAATATGAGCTTCTGTTAGAATCCATTCTTACAGGATAACTACAAAAGTGTGTTCTGTGGTGACATCAGTTTGTGACAATTTACTGTGTGACTCAGGATTTTTCTCAACAATGCACAAAAATTATAAAAATGTACATACACACCTGCAATTGTCATGCCACAACCTCTAACTTCAAACTAATGTGTATCTAACAGCCTTATTTTCTTACTAAGTGATATAATAAAAATATACTTAATTTATGTCAGTCATAGATTGTTTCAATGTTTTATATACTGGGTTTCTTAAAAAAAAAAAAAACTTTAGTGATTATTTTAAACAAACTGTCAAATTAAAAGTAAAACCATCAGCAAGGGACAATTTCAGAAATGATTATTAAGCCTTCAGCACAGTGACTCTTTCAATAAAGTTAGCTGGGAACAACTCAAATATAAACAATTCATTATCACAAGAAAATTATGTTAAGAAAAAAATATTTTCTCCCTTGGATTCTGTTCACATCAATGGAAATCTAGAGGCAAGAAGTATGACTATTTAACTTGTTTCATACAGAACATTCATATATGTAAGTGGGCTAAATTCCTATATTATTAGTTGCATGAGTGCTCCTTATTTACCACAATTAGACTAACTTCAGTGTGGATATAATCCTCAGTAGTTCACAGGTTTTCTGAAAAGCATTAAATCTAAAGATCGTAAGTCTCTATAAAATACACACACACAATGACTTTTAATAGTTTAAAAGCAGTAGCAACTAACACGGCCACATACTATGAGGAACAATTTAAGTGAATTACATAATTTAATTCTCACAAATCTATGGAACAGAGATGAGTATCAGGCCCTTTAAAACACAAGAACACTGGGGTCAAAAACTGAAAAGGGATGGAGACCTCGGTTCATCTGACTAGAGAGGCTCTGTGCTGTCTGACCAGGGCACTTGGGACACACATGACAGCGAATGCCTTGAGGCCAGGAATAATGTCCTATTTGTTACTACATGAACTCACCCAATAGTGTATGAGGATGCTCATCTACATCTACTGAAAAATAAATGTATCAACCGACAGAATTCACAGAAAATGTGAAACTTTCTATGATCCCAGCCTGATAAAGATGAGGTTTAAAAATAGTAATAGACGCTTAAGGTTTGAGATGTATATTTCTTAAATTACTAATTATATTCCAAGTATTTTAAATTAATTTTGTGCCATTATTTCAATACATTTATAAAAACATTCTAGACAGAATCATCTTTGATTTGAGCAATTTTTTTTACACATACGATCTATAACTCTTTAATAATGGAATTTGGCATACCAAAATGTTTTCCCAGCCATGACTGGATAATCCAGATATACTGAAAATTTAAGCACTGCGATTCCCACAGAAGAATCCTTGAAGAGAGTGGAGGCTTGGTAGGAGGGAGGCCTCTGCAAGCCTAATATTCCTTTAAAGTCACATGTTTAATGTCAAAACTGTACTTGAAATTTTGCCTCTGACTTCGCAATACAGTTGTTTCAAGTGAAAGCAAGCGTGGGGCCCTACAAATGCTTAGGATTTCTCTAGGCAAAGAGCCTATTCTCTAACTCATGCAGCCAGATACTGACAGAAAGACAAAACAGAGAAGATCATTATCCCAGATTAAGAAAATGAGCGTGTAGCCCGGAGGGCCCTGCGTTTCCTCACACCATTCTCCTGACTTTTAAACAAGTTACCAGTTTGTTTCGTTCTTACACTGTCTTGCTCCGTTTACTTTGTTCAGAGAGTTTCCCTCCACAACTCAAAGCTATCGCTAATTTTTCTCTTTTGAACAACCGCAAGAGGATATTATTATTACACTTAGGAAATGAATGGACATTATATTCTTCACCATTTTTCCATCTATTTTAGAGCACATTCTTGTTTCAGCATTATTGTTACAATTCTGTTCAGAAACAGTGCACTTTGATATTAAACTATTAATAAAACTGTCTGAATACTACTAATGTGGACATCAGGCAATTTTTAAGATTCTCCATTTGAAAGGAACCCAAGAAAAGAAGACTATGATTGTTCCTGCTTCTCGTTTCTAAACTACACATTGGCCTTACTCTGGAGTCAGTGTCCAGCAGACACCGGGAGATGATGGTATCCAAGAACACCTCGTGTGCTGCGATGATGTGGTCCAAATCTTGGGCCTGCTGCACTTTGTTCCAAAGTTCATCCCAAGAACATTCGAGCACCTAAGATATAACAATGAAAAATTCAGAGATAATGTTGTGTTCTTCCCAGTTTGGTATCATTTATAAATAACACCAAAGTCATAAGACATGACTTATTTAAACTAATATCAACAGATAATTAGAATGTACCTCAAATGTAATGTAATACTGCATCTGATGAATGAAATGGACCATCTCAGATGCCAAGATGTGACAGTGATGCAGCACCCCAGAGAACTCTGCAAGAGAGTCAAAGAATCAATGTTACACACCACAAGGAAATACACGTAAAACCAACACAATGTTCTCTCTCCTTTATATCTGCTCTATATCTCTCCAAAAAAAAAAAAAAGCATTAGTAGCTTAAACCGTTAAAACAGGAAACAACTTTTTCATAATCAATTTCTGTGCTGTTCAAGCTTAACAAGGGTTTAGCTATCTAATCAAGTAGCATTATATTACTGTACAGAACATAAAGACCTAATAAGAAATGGCATAAAACAAAATAATTGTATTTGAAAATTAAATAGAAACATTTTCTTATAATAATGCAATATCCTGACTGAATATAAATTCAATTTTATGGCTTCTTTACAATGAGTCTGCCTACTCTACATTAACCATTTACTATTCCCTAGCTATTTGGAGACAAAAGTGACATTTCCTTAAGGACCCAAATGTGACCTTGCAACCTGAGAGAAACATGAACCTTGGAAGGAGGTGGGCCTGAGCCCATACTCTGCCAGTATTCTTTATGAGATTATAAAACCATCAAAAGGCTTGAAGGTCACCACGGAGTGGCCATTTTCTGCTCGCACTTTTAATTTCTCATTCAAAGAATCTATCAGGGTATGACGGGACCCTATTGTACATGAGGGCTCAATCAGAGATGGGTCCATCAGAGGAAGGACTACAAAGAGGTTTCAGTATGGGTCAGACTTGACATGTTCTTGTTACTGCTCCAAATGCCTTTAATTAGCTACCTAGATAAATAATTCATTGCTGCATGAAGTTATTCAAGAACTCATTCTTGTCCCTTCTTAGGAGAGTAATGAGGAAATAAAATATATAAACAGGTGTGAAAAAAATAACAGTGACAATATATACTTTAAAAAATACTTTCTCCAAGTTAATGGCTAAGTGACACTGTGGGGATTTTGCTAGCCTGGTTTAACATGTACTCTTTAGCCAGTGAAGAAACAGCACTGTCTCCTCAGAAGGTCAGCACGTGTTCCAAATACACCTGGTGTCTTCCACACCATTAGGAACCTGTAATCCATGACAATGGTAAATATTCTCCCCGAAGAACAGGTTATAAGCTTCACATTTCATCTGTAAGCCTAGAATGAAGATGTACTTTTTTCTACTAAAACTATCAAATGGGGCTAAGATTTCTAGTCTAATACTCATAGCGTATTTGACTAAAATTACTTTTCAATGTAAAAGAGCATGCTAAAAGCTGTTTTAAGTAATATTCACCCATATTATGGTTTAAGTAAATTTCTCAGCGAAGTAACTACCATTTATAACTCTATTTTGGATTTTAACCCACAGCTGGAATGATGAGACTGTATCTTCTCCCCTGAAGCCAGGTGGTCTTACCTGGAGCATTGTCGGTGTATATTTAAAACATTCGACATGAGTGCAGGCCTGCACAATACATACTGATTCTCAAGATCTTTCTAGGGTGTGATTTGATTTCTTTGCAGTGTGGCAAACAAAATCATATAAACAGTCTAGATAACATTTGTGGAAGGTTTGGGTTTTTTTAATGTTCTTAATTTTTTTTTTTAATGTTCTTAATTTTATCACAGAATTCGGTGGATTTTTTCATCAGGAAACAAATTGGGTAATGACTTTACAAATCATACACAATGATACTCAGGTCTCACTGTGATATCCAATGTTCCCAGGTCTATCCTCCAGTCCACTTTGAATGTCTCCTAAAATGTACTACTTTGCACATACTCACAGTGAATGCCATCAACTTATTTTCCAGCCTTCTGAAACTGTGCAGTTTACATTTAATCTATCTTGACATTTTTCTACCAGAGAAAATTGAACATCACTGACAAATTATAGATTCCTTCATATACTACTGATAGATGACTTATGAAAATGTTAACTAGACTACTCTCAGTACTATCTCTGCAGGACGCTACATTTATTACAGAACATAAAAAAAGTTTTTGTGGCTACTCTCCATTGTCTAGCTCCAAGTCAATTTTCTATACATATGAAAGGAGCTCAATTCTATGAAAACTCGTTTTTATTGTCTCTTTTAAGTCCATATTTCTTTAGATCTCTGCTAGTTGGTGTGCAAGTCACACCAACAACATACCCAGCAGCACTTAGATAACATGCTGGTTTTTAGTAGCAGGTTATACACCTTTTAACACTTCACTTTTGAGCTCCTTTATAAAGCTGGAATTTTTCTCTGGCATTGTGACAGTTTAATAAATAGATATGTAGTAATTAATTCATTAATTATGCTTTATAATCTCTGATTTACTTGAGTGTACAATTTCTCCACTACTGATTAATCTTTTAGAGTTTTTAATTCCACTCGCACCTGGAAATAAAAATGCAACTAAATTACAAGACAAAAACATTTAGCAAAAAAAAAAAAAAAAAAAAAAAAAAAAAAAAAAAAAAAAAAAATTGCATACAAAGTGCTAGGTTACCCTAAAATTTGCGGTATTTGACTCAACTAGTTCTATGTGTTGAGAAACTATTTATTTTTCCTTATTTTGGAAACAATAGTTAGTCTTTACTATTCAATGAATTCATGTTTTTCTATTTCCTCTCTTCCTAGGTTGCGGAATTGCCTTCCTCTAGGAATCCTCTTCTACCTTCTGCTGTGAAGCTCATACATATGCCAATACACACAATAATAGTCATGGAAGTTACCCCAGCTCATCTTGTGTTTAATGTTTTCTTTTTCTTCTAGGGATGACATTACCTTTCTTTCATATCCATGATTCAAAGAATAGCATGAAATTTCTCTTTAGACGAACAAAGGTCTCCAGCCACCACCCTTTCTTTTGTGCAAGAGTAAGTATGGCCCACTGTCTTCCTTTCTTTACCCCGACTAGTCTCTCACTGCAAAGCCAGCACTACTCATCTGCCCTAGCCAAAGTCAGCCTCAAATGACAGGAACGGTTTTCTGCCTTAGTTGATTTCTTGCAACTGTGGCCAGATTTGATTTTCCTTCCTCCCTGAAATACTTCTTTCCTCGGCTTCAGAGGAAAACTATACTCTTCTAGTATTCTGCCCACCTATCTGGTTGTCCCTCCTTATCTCCCTTAGGAGATCCTGTTCCACTTCTCTTTACTCCAAGACATTTTCTCTTCTTGCTTTATTTTTAGGAAACCTTGTTAATTCTGTGGCTTCAAGTATTATCTAAGCTAATGACATCTAAAGTCTCTATCTCTAGTTCGGACCTATTCTGGGCTTCAGGTCAATCTAACCAGATGAATGGCATACAGCCTTAAAAATATCTCAAATTAATGTACCTGAAACAAAGTATTACCCCTAAATATGCTCTTTCTCCAGCGCTCCCTGGCCTAGTGAATGATACCACCACCCGCCAGTTCAAGTCAGAAACCTTGGCTGCCTGCCACCCTACTTCTCATCTCTGCACACTGAATCACCAAGTCCCACCTACCACATCTCTCTCAAATCCATCCACTCTCCCCAACCCCACAGCTGCTGTTTGCCAAGGCCAATGTCATCCGTCACACATTATTACAAATGATTGGTCTGCCAACCTCCATTCTCACCCCATTTTTCTCAGTGATGCCAGAGGAGCTTTTGGAAAACACAAATCCAAGCATGTCATACTTCCAAATAAACACTTCAATGGCTCCCACTGCCATAAAGTCAAAACGACTAACAGCATTTGAGGTTCTCAAGACCTGGTGCATGCTTAGCTCTCCTGCCCCGTCCTCCTCATCTGCTCCCTGAATACACTATTCTGATAAAACCACTGCCCTACTCCCTACTCCCCACTCCAACATTTTTCCCTTGACTAACATATTCCTCTCTAGATGCCAACTTGGATACTACTGCCAAGCCTTTTTATCCTACCTACATCTGTCAGGTGTCTGCTTTTTGTATTCCTATAGCACCTGGTGCTGCCCATATCAAACAACTTATCCCAGTGTAATGTAAGTTCCTGTTTAAATGTCCATCTTGCCCTAGCAGGCAATAAACATTTTGACCACAAGGACCGACCGCCTTGTTTGTCATATTCGTCACTGGATACCAAGAACAGGCAGCATAAAGTAGGCTCTCAATAATTATTTACTGAGTGATTTCGGTCCTCAAAATCAAAGTAGATAGTCTGCATTCATCTATGTCTTGACTATTTAAATTCACATCCTTTTCAAGAGGTTTCCATGACTAAAGCCAATTTAACAACAATATTAAAATGAGTTTTTTTCTTTTATACTCTTAAAATACTACCAAATAACATTTTCTTTCTAGAAAAATCGTCATCTTTTCTTGTGTCCAAAATGAGTACAGAGGATAGCATCTTTAACGGCACTCTGCTAAATTAAAGCCTCTGAGAATGAAGAGGTCTATGGCTGTTGCTATGAGGACACTGTCTACTGAAAGGAATCTGATAAGCCACATAATAAGAGTCTGAAATCCCTGTAATACTACAATTCTTTCTCTTCCTCATGTGAGGAATCAGTCAAATTCTATATACTGTATTTTGGAATTTCTCACTGCCCAATTAAGGCTCTAATGACTGACTATGAACACAATTCAGAAGGAGACTGAATTCACAGGAATGATTTGGTCCTTTAATTCCTAAAAAAAAAAACAAAAAAAAAAACCCAAAAAACAACTTAACAACTTACAACTGAAATACTCCATGAATCTCTTTACCCAACACCTTGAAAATACATTTAAAACAAAGTTAATATAAGTATTTGTGTTTTTAGGTTGGGCCACAAATATTCTAAGAATCTCCAAGGCAAAGCAACATCTGCACTGAGGTCCAATAAATACATAAATAGAGTACATCACCCACAAGGCTAACTTAACAGTAAACCATTTTTATACACAACATCAAGAATGACCACTCTTTAGTTTGTTTAGGATCTAAGTGTTAGATTCATTTGTAATTCTTTACTGCCCTCTAAAGGTTGTTGAAAGAACTTCAAGTTTACAAATGTCTCTTAAAGGACGTGACCATGTTTATGCAACTTCAGTCAGAAGCATCTGCTCATGTGGAGATGCACCCAAAACAGCACTGAGTGTTGTTAAAAATTATAAAAGTTTCTTTTTAAAAAATACCCTAGAAATTCATCACAATTTCATAATTACCTCCTTCAACCTGTATATATAACTGATGCTACTATATTTAAAAGTGACTTTATCAAATTATCCATCTGATTTACTTCTCAAGACTACAGATTCAAAGGACATTGGTAAGAACAAGGATTTTCCATATCTCCTGGGTTCAGAATCTCTAATCACCGTGAAGGTCCTCCTGCAGACATCATCTGATGTCCGCCATATAAGCAAGTAGTAACGACTGTACACGCACGTGCTACTGTCCCAAGGTAGCACAAGTCTAAGTGCTTTAAACAGATGTAAACCTGACAGCCCTAGGAGGTGAGCGCTGTCATCATCCCCCCTCCCCAGATGAGGAAATGAAGGCAGAAAATTAGAAAATCAGCCTGAGGTCACAGCCCAATGCTGGTGAATTGAGGACTAACCCAGGCAATGCAGTCCAGCCACTGTGCTGACTAATCATTCAACTTAAAAGTCCAGCAGAGAGAACTTCTTATAAATATATAATTACTGAGGACTACTTACACATCCATACATAGAAAAATGAGACACAAAAAGAAACTTTTGAAGAGAAAAATGTCTACCTGTCTTTAAGTTATTTCAGTAAGTCTGGAACACTAATCACTGAGAAAGAAAAATAGCTTCCAATTAAACTAGCAAAATGTCATTAATAGTCCCATGACAACATGTCACCTACAAGGGAGCTGACTACCTCTCTCACCTCCACCACGATCTATTTTATTTCTAATAAGGATCAAAAAGAAGATTATTTTAATATCACTTTTATGGGGAGGGAGACCTCCCTCCTCTAAATATACAAAGGTTGAGAAAGAATATAAACGAACCTATATCTGTCTTTCATTTTGTTAAACATTATTTGAAATACAAGTTTAGTTGCCACTAATAAAGACACTTTTTTAGATTAACTGAATCTAACAACAAAAACAAAAAAAATCCATACCACTGGACATAAATCTTTAAACCATTTTATTATCAACTGTTTTTTTGTCCAGTTGAATGGCAAATATATAAAATCCGGTATAAACATCTTGGTAGACCATTATCAAAAACTCTTGTCCTAAGCAAATCAGTTTCAAGTGCAACTATTTACTCCAACCCATTTATTTTGATGAATATTATTAAAATGATTCCTAGGGTGATAATTACTGATATTGTACATATGACCAAACCAATCTATCCACATACACACTGTGCATATGTGTAGAACTCCAAAAGTTGTTTATAAGAGCACTTTATAGAATCTTTTTATATTTTGCCTCAGATTTATGTTTGATGGAACATTTCTAAATTTGCTGTATTAACAAGACTATGTGGTTGGTTTCTGTGCTTTAAGTTGCCTGGCCACTAATGACTTTAAAACACTTCCTTATAAACCAAAGAACATTACACTCCAATGAAAACAAGGAGGGGAAATAACGTTTGCATGAAGAAATACAAATGCGGGGGAGGGGGGGAGAGGGAGAGAGAAAGAGAGAAGAAGAATTTACACTGATTGATAATTTTAAGTATTAAAAAAATTAAAATAAACTTCCATTTTCACCTATCAAATTGACGATTTGTTTGAATGTAATATTCAACGTTAGCCAAAAGAACAGCAATGCAGACAACTTTTAAGCAGTGCGAGCTGTGCTTATGGGGATGTAAATTAAATTGGTATAACTTTCCTGAAAAGTAAACAGACAATATGTACCAACAGAGTTATAATATAAATACTAAGTATTAGTAAATATAAAACTATAAAATTCATACCTGTTAACCCAGCAATTCCATTTCCAATTTATCTATTCTAAAGAAATATTCAGAGACATATAAATATACATTGACAAAAAGCTTATGGCATTATTTATATTAATGGAAAAACAATAAAAAAAAGACTACATGTTCAATCAAAAAGAAAAGATAAAATGATATATACACATGAGGCAATATTATAATATTAAAAATATTTTAGAAGAAGTTTTAATGACAGGAAAACAAGATCGTGAAAGAAGCTGAAACTAAACTCTATATGACAGGATCAAGTTATGTTAAAATTTTATAAAAGATAAAATATATAATTTCCCCATACATAGGAAATTGATCAAACAAATATATTAGTTATCTTCAGGTAGAAAACAAAACTCACTGCTGATTACTCAATACAAGAGAAAAGCAAATTCACATAGACATTGCTGAGTCGAATCAGAAAAATGTATCACCACCGGCTAATATTCAAAATTGTTACAGAGCTCAGATTTCCCAAGGCTATACATAATACAGATGTTTATTTTGAAAGGAGAAGAGTGATACAATGACAAAGTATTTGCATCATATTGCATGGATCTAAATCAGACAATAAGAAAGATGCTGGCACAGAGAAGTAACAGCTAAGAACTGCTCTACTCAATAGTATTACAAAGAATGCAGAGAAGGAGCACTGCAGGCAAGCTGAATACCTTACAAGTGCATGCTCAGTGAAATAAGTGAGAAATCCTGTGGCACACCATGAGAGAAGCTCATTAGATCATGGGGAACATGATCAGAGCCAGGAGACAGTGTAAGGTTCTCTGATTCCTCCGCTTTTCTCCTTTCAAGAGGCACCCACATGCTAGTCAACCCACACTTACTGGAAAGTGGATATTAAACCATTACACTATTTAAAAGAAATTATCCCCCCTCACTTCCTTCTCAGCTATTTCAGAGGATCCTATGATTAATTTTCTATAAAATGAATCCAAAGGAAGCTAGGCCAGAAACATAAGAGTATCATGATCCACGGGAAAATATCTGCTGAGAATAGAGAAAACATGGATGCTCAGTAAAAACTGCCAATTCTGTATGTCAACACATGAACAGATATCCTCCAGGCCACCATTATTCTGAAACTTTGGGAGCTGCTCAAGGACAGGCCTTGACCTAGAAAACGAGCAAAGACCGCATATGCCTTTCCTCAAACAATTGCTCCTTATTCAATACTTTCACCAAAGGATTAAGAATATAAGAGTTTAGTTCTTCTTTAGAGACATATTTGTTGAAATATTTTCTCAAAGGTTGACCAAACTCAATTTCAATATAAAGATTGCAAAACTACTAATTGAAGTCATTCACTATTATGACATTAAAATAAAATGACTATCTGACACGAGAATTTTTACTATAGCTTTTAATTATAAAATAATATTATAAAATATTTCTATGTACTGGTTTATGAACCAAAATGAAACATTAAAGCAATTCCCAAAAAGACTTTAATTAAAACACTAAGTGAATGTTAAATGAGCCAGTGATTTATTAAATGGCTTTCTTAAAAAAACAATATATATATATATTTTTTATATTAAAGTATACATATGAACACCAGCGTGAAAAATGAATGAGATTCTAAAAGAAACTTCATGGTCTAAAAAATCCAACTTGACTCAATTTTTTTTCTGATTTGCACTGAAGTCAAGATAAGCTATATTACAAATGAACCTTATCACAAAAGTCCAATCCAAAGCAAAATGATGAATCACTTTTCAGTTCAACTACTTTTAAGAACAGTTTCATTTTTGCTAAGCTGCTGGACACCACAGAGTGTGAAGCTGCTGGTAAGCATAAGCCAAGCTAGACCGTACAGCTCATCCTGACTGCCTTCTGATGGAGGTTTACCTGGCATATTTCTCAGGAGCTTCGCATTGCACATGTGTCCTTTCCGTATATCAGTAAGGATGTATTCCATCCGCTTAGCCCTCCAGAGGAAGTTAAATACTCTTAAGTAGTGGCTCATACATTCTCGAGTAAACACCTGAAAAAAAACAGAAGACAGGCTAATAGTATTCTGTGACATAAAGATTTTCCCAGTACAGGTCTCAATCCTTTTTTTTCCCTTTTTTTTTTTAACAAAAAGCCAAAAAACCACACAATCAACTCTAATAGATTCTAAATAGTATGTAAGCAACTAATATGGTACATTTTAGGAAAGTGTCATTATATAACAACTGCATTAATTATTTATGTGCTAAGCAGCATGTCAAACAAACCCACAATAATAGAAGGTAGATTATTTTTATGCCACTTTTACAGATGGGGAAACGGAGGTCTCAGGTTAGACAGCTAGTAAATGGTGTACAAGGATTTTCAAACCTAGCTTAATCCTAGTCTAAAATGTGGCCTCTTCGCTACAACTCCAAATGTGTAGCAGTATTTTCTACCCTAACCAGATAAGAGAGGGTGATGATTCTCATGAAAGGAAGGCCTAGAAGCATCTCCGGTCTGAAAAAAAGTCTCCGGGTTATTTTAACACATGTATTTATCGCTTCTGAAGATGACTTCACAAATGGACAGCAGTTTCACAACCAGGGAAAATGATCCCTGTGGGGAGGAAGTGTGCAAGGCCTGCTTTTCTATGCCTCCCTCTCTCCTACAGGGGCCAGATTTAGCAAATAAAAACACAGGACATCCAGTTAAATTTAATGTCAGATAAACCACAAATAATTTTCTAGTATAAGTATGTCCCATGCATACAGGTAATAGGGGTTTTTTGCAGACTTCAGCCAAACACTTTTCTGACACATGCGTGTGCAGCACAGAAATAGGCACATTTTCATCCCTTTCTGTATGCCTCCAGCAGAGAATCCATTTATATATGCTACTGAAAATAGCCAGTCCAAGCAGGGCCTGCACACTCAGCAGCAGGTCTAAGCTAGGCATCCAGGAGCACATCCTACAAAGCTTGCTGCTCACCCTTGAGCCCAGCCTTGTTTGTTCACACCCTTAGGCCTTGACTCACATTACTGTCTTGTACTGTTCTATGCCCTAGTCCTTCCTTCTCTTCTGCCCAAATCCCACCTATTCCTCAAAGCCAAAGACCACCTTTGCCTGGTCTCACCAATTTCTCTCTTCAAGCACTTAAGATATTTATAGCTTGATCCACAGCATTTAATTATAGAATGCTCTGCCCTGTCTTATTCTATATATTCTTGGCACTTCTCAGTATTTAGTAGGTGCTCAATACTGATGATTACATGTCTAAATAGGAGTGGTTAGGAGATACTTTGAGGGGACTCCAAAATCAACTATGAATGTTTTATAGATTATCCATTTTGCTGTGCTGCCTAGACTATTAACATTCTTGTAATTATAGAAATGGTGACCAAATTAATTTTACAAATAAATTAGTCTTTGCTATACAAATGGTATCTCATAGGAATTTTTTAAGTACCAAGTTCCAAAAGCACATTTAACATGACCTGATTTACAAAAAATCAGTTTAATCACAATTCTCTAGAATTATTAACTGTTTAAGAGGAAGACACTCATGTTCCACTGCATTTATATAGGGGAAAACATGCTCCATATTTTAGTTTTGCTATCTATATGGTATTTTAGTTCACTGCCTACAACAGAATAAAGTTCAGATAAAATTAAACAAATAAGCTTCCAACACCTCATCTAACATCCTAAAGATCAGCATCAGAAATAAATGGATTTTTTCCTGCTCATTGTAAAAAAGGAAAGATAATCTTTCCATAACCTTTCTTTATAGTTAATAAGAGGCTAAAATTATGCATTATATAAAATTATATATCTAATATATGTACCCATTATAATTAAATTATGTACAAGAATGATAATTTCAATTAATGAGAATAGAAAGAGAAGAGATAATATAATAAACAGGGAAATGTAGAAAAACCATTTTCTTCCAAAATTTGACTCTAAAAGTATATTTTTACATGTAATAGTCCTCTTTTCATCGTTCTAGTGACTTCGCATACAACTGCACAAAATTTAATCTGACAGGTAAAAATTATTTCAATTTCTAATATGAGTGTGAATACCTGCAGTTGTACAATAATCACCATTTAGCTAAAACTATACCAACCCAGGACATAAACTAACTCTAAGACTGGAACAGCAATGACCAGAAATGCAGGAGATCATTTCCCATATGATGTCCCTGGCAAATTCTGCTAATCAATTATAATATTCTTCTCAATTCAGCCCCCCAGGTTGTACCATCAACTCACTGGGGTTGGCATACAAACTGATACCTATTAGTCATAGATAGAAACGTATCCTAAATTTGTTTTTTCAAATAAATCTATACTATAAACTTCCTTTCTTGACTCTTTCTTCTAGAGCTTTTAAAAATCTAGAAGTTTAAAAATATAATATTGTATGATCAATTTTTTATAAGGCAGGCAATGCATGACTAATACTCCTAGGAAGATTTGCAATATTATGAAATAATTAAGTAATTGTATATACAGACTGTGTTCAGTTTGTCTATAACTCAAGGCACTTACATTTTGTGAAGTAATTGATACAATTGTTTTTACTATGGTAAAAAGATACCATTATGAAAAAAATAATATGTAACATATACAATATTAACAAGGTAGATAATATGAAATTTTCTAATTTAAATAATTATTCAAATATCCTGTTTTGTACATTATGATTATTTAAAACTGTTCAGGATACAAGTCAAAGGTGAAAAAACTAATTTGAATATGACCAAAAATTAAATTTGAGAGTAGTTACGCATTTAAAATATGGTAGCTTTGATCTGGTCAAGTCTGAACATTGGTAATTTATCTGCAAAACTAACTGCGCCATTTCAGCTAGCTACCATTTCACAGTAGACATGACATAGAACCATTTGCCAACAGAAAATCTGTTAATCTAAAAGTGAAAAGAGAGAGAGTATGGCTTTGATAAAACTATTCTAGCCAGGGATACGACTTACACCCTGAGAGGCAGAACAACCATGGAGTCAAACTCTTTAAGAAACGCTAGGGAGAAATTTTAGACCCAAATTATATTACTTTTTAATAGAGTATTTTTTCTCAACAATTAAAAGAAATGCATGTCCTTCCTCAATATTTCAGATATAAAAATAACTGAAACAAGTTCCAAGAGGTATCTTAGTCAAGGAGAATTTACGTAAGTCTAAATAAAAGAATGAGCACTCAAGAGGGGGCATTCTAATTGTAGACACAAAAAAAGACAACTCTGCTGGTCAATCTTTTGTGATTTGGTAACTGTTAAAAGAAATAGTACTTTTCTCCTCATGCATGGTAAAAGCATTATGAACAATAGCACAACTATTTCTCGTTAGTTAAAGAGAATACTAAATATCAAATTTTACCTAAGTAGTAAAAATACGACTTTCCTAAAATACACTTTATAGTTCCTTTCATATTATCCTAAATTAGTTGCTGCAGTCTAAGAATGGAACAAAATGAATAATCCATTTAAATACTTGCTGAAATCTATGATAGATCAAATGATATTTTTAAGTATTCTTAAAATAATAGAGCATTTCAGCTCTCATTAATGATTATTTAAAAAATACACACAATTTTATCTTAAGTATTTATTCAATGGGTACGTCCCAGATGTCAAATGATCACTTTAATTAGAACTTCTTAGAGAAGAAAGCCAATTCTAAAACAACAAAATGTTTAGCAATCTAAATAGCTATGACAACTATAAAAATGATCTTACAGTTGCAATCGGTCCATCGACATGGTAATCCAGGCTGAAGACATCCCACCCAGTGTCACCTGGAGACACCTAAGAGCAAAAACAAACAACTGCAGGACTTTCCACCAGTGTTAAGCTTATTATAGAACAACTTGTCTAATTCTCAAAGAACAGGCAGTAAAATAAAGCCCAATTTTTAAAAACCACTCAATAGTTTTGAGTTTTAGCTACATGAGAGCAGAGAATTACATCTTTTTGTCATATCCTGGATCCTCAGCATTCAGACAATGACAGACACACAGTAGGTGCTCTAAAATATTTTGGAATGAATAGCATATTTTTAAATGACTATTATAAAATGTGTTTAAAATTCATCACCATTTCCCTATGACAAAATTCATAGCCTTATATTAAAAGTTAACATTTTAAAGAACTCCCAACAAATTCTGCTATTGGACCTTCTTCATAACTGAGCAAACAGTGTCTGCTATTTATGATATTCATTCTCCTAAGCAAAGTCATCTTCTATCAAACAAACTAAAAACATCTACTTTTGATAAATGTTATTACTATATATTATCTCTATGCCTCCTATCAACATTACCATTAACAGGAACTATATAATATACTAGGCATTCATGATGTGCCACCAAGCACTGTGACAAGGGTTGCATGTTCTTTGTCCAACAGCCCTGTGAGGGGCCCCCACTGTATGGTGAGAACTGAAATCTAGTGTGGTTTAGAGGTACAGTGAGTGGTATATCTAAGATCACACCATAACAAGTGACAGAGTAGGGATTCAAGCTCAGGTTGTCCAGTCTTTCAGTAATAACTCTTACCCATTAGACTAGACTAGTTGTGCCATAAACAACATAGAAAACATCAAGCAAGAATGAATGCCCTGGTCTCAGTGCTTTGTGTAGATTGCTCACTGCTTTGTGCAGATTGTATAGAAGAACACAGAGTTGCAGTACCTCCAGCAGCCTCACATCCAGTCTTTTGAGGATCTCAGGACTGTCAAACTGGGCATTGGTGGCTCTGACAGCAGTTTCGAGAATTCCAGTCAAGTTGTGTTGATACAAAGTTGTAGCTGGACGGACAAGTTCTGGTCTTAACAGATATTTTAAAAGTAAAAGAAAACATTACTTGAATTCTTAATGAGCTGTATAAAATCTTAAAATTATAAAAAGAGTTCAAATTACAAAAACTAAAAAGACAACCATACCAACATTCACATTATAGGGGTACCAGAAGAAGACAAAGAGCAAGAAATTAAAAACCTATTTGAAGAAATAATGACTGAAAACTTCCCTAACCTGGTGAAGGAAATAGATATTTAAGCTCAGGAAGTGCAGAGAATCTCAAACAAGATAAACCCAAAGAGGCCCACACCAAAACACATCATAATTAAAACAGCAATGGTTAAAGACAAAGACAGAATCTTAAAAGTAGCAAGAGAAAAGCAGTTAGTTACCTACACAGGAGCTCCCATGAGACTGTCAGCTGATTTCTAAACAGAAACTTTGCAGGCCAGAAGGGACTGGCACGAAATATTCAAAATGATAAATAGCAAGAACATACAATCAAGATTACTCTACCCAGCAAAGCTATCATTTAGAATCAGAGGACAGATATGAGAATCTAAGACAAAAAGCTAAAGGAGTTCATCAACGCCAAATCAGTATTACAAGAAATGTTAGAGGGATTTCTTTAATAAAGATGACAATATGAATAATAAAATGCCAATAACTACATATCTCTCAACAATTGCTTTAGATGAAATGGATTAAATGTGCCAATCACAAGGTAGAATGGCTGAATGGGTAAGAAAACAAGACCCTTACATACATTATCTATAAGACTCACTTCAGAATGAAAGACACACATGGACCGAAAGTAAAAAGGTAGAAAATATATTTCATGAAAATAGAAACAAGCAAATATGCTGGGGTAGCAATACTTACACCAGAGAAAACAGACTTTAAAACAGAGGCTATCACAAGAGACAAAACATGACCCAGTTATTCCACTTCTGGTTATTTATCCAAAAACTCCAAAACACTACTTTGAAGGGACATGTGAATTCATATGTTCATTGCATTATTTATAATAGTCAAGATATGGAGACAAACTTGGTGTCCATCAATGGACAACGAAGAGGTGGTACATATATACAATGGAACATCACTCAGCATAAAAAAAGAATGAAATCTTGTCACCTGCAACAACATGGATAGACCCAGAGGGTACTATGCTGACTGAAGTAAGTCAGACAGGAAAAGACAAATGCCATATGATTTCACTTACAAGTGGAATCTAAAGAACAAAATAAAGGAACAAACAAAACAGAAATGAACTCACAGATACAGAGAACATTTTGATGGCTGCCAGATGGGAGAGGGGTTTGGGGTGGGTGAAAATGGGGAAGGAATTAAGATATACATATTGGTAGTTATGAAACAGTCATGGGGATGTAAAGTATAACATAGGAATATAGTAAATATTGTAATAACTTTGTAGGGTGTCAGATGGGCACAAATTTATTGGCATGATCACTTCATAAGTTATATAAATGTCTAATCGCTATGTTGTACACCTGAAACTAATATATTACATGCCAACTTTAATTGAAAAATAAAAAATTATCAAAAAATGAAAATACTTATATGTGCCAGGATGTTAACAAATATGAAGTTCTCCAACTTAAGACTAGCCTATAGCAGCATGAAGTATTATAATTTCCTACATAGATCCAATGGGAAGATAGATCTCCATTAAATCAAAACAATCAGATCCAAGGATATCATGATTCTAAAGGCTAAAAACTACTCCTGCATTATGAGCAAACATTCCTGAATGGGCTTCTAAATATGAAGCTAACATTTCTGTGCCCAAGAGCTGACCAAGTTAAGAATACAGCCAATTATCCCCAGGTGTGCATATAAATTCTACCTTCAAGTCAGTAAAATATCGGGCAGAGACACGTGAAAAGGGACCCACAACATCACTGTCACCCAAATAAAACTGAGACAAGCAAGAGATTGATGGCATTCCTCTTTAAAGGCAGAAATTTAAAATATGCCTTTAAGAATAAATTTTTCATTTAATAGCAAAAATGAGGCACTCTAAATATTAAACCCTAGCATAAGGTTTTAATACGTTAAGTCGGCTAAATGATTTGATCTATAATGTTGCCATGGACCTCTAAATTTTGCTTTACCGTTAAACTGTAAGATAAGCCTTGCTAATCTCTACCTGCGTCAACCTGCACATCTATACCTGTGGATCTGCTCCTCCTACATCCTCACATGT
Organism: Pteropus medius; assembly: GCF_902729225.1. Lineage (NCBI taxonomy): Eukaryota > Metazoa > Chordata > Mammalia > Chiroptera > Pteropodidae > Pteropus > Pteropus medius. Next base: position 1,318,872 of record NW_024347855.1, on the reverse strand, counting down.
ACTCCCATTTTAGTCCTATGGCATTTAAAGAACATTTCTCCTTTAAAAACTCATCACCACTCACACTTCCAACAGACACTGACCTCAAGACCAATATTTAAGTAGCAAATCCCTTCTTAGAGTGCAGAAATGCTACTTTGGTAAGTATGATCACAAAGCATTTATGCTTAGCAGATAATCAACTCTTTCATGAGCTAATTAATCAATGTCACCTATGAACATGCAGAAGGTCAGTTATTGCTATGTGTGCCCTGGAAAAACTAAATTATGTTTTATATTGAAGACTGACTTCTAGTTAGAGGTGGGTCTACATGAGCTTATGTGTCTGAAATAGGGGTTCTCAAAACATAGTCCTCACACCAGTAGCATCACCTTCAGGTGGGCCCTTACTATAAATGCACATTCTTGGGCTCTACCCTAGATCTACTGAACCAGACTTTACAAGTGGGCCCAGCAATCCATTTCAACAAGCTCTCTAGGGAATTCTGACGCATAATGAAGTCTGAAGACCAAAGGCCCGAAAAAATTGCTCAATTATCACAGATATGATTGGAAGGTAATATACTATTTTAAGTGTCCTAAGAGGACATAAAAATAAGTTTCATTCTTATACATCTGAGTGAAAATCACTAGTTCCATGCTGTGGCCCACACTCTCACCAGTGCTGCCTAAGAACCCTAGATTGGTATCCCAAGGGTCTGTCTACTCCAGCGGTCCCCAACCTTTTTGGCACCAGGGTCTGGTGTCCCTATAAGAATCTAATGCCCGATGACCTGACATGGAGCTGAGTTGGTGATGCTAGCTCTGGGGAGTGACTGCAAATACAGATAAAGCTTCGCTCACTTGCCACCGCTCACCTCCTGCTGTGCAGCCTGGTTCCTATCAGGCTACAGACCAGCTGTTGGGCACCCCTGGTCTATTCTAGAGCCAGGAGGATGACAGGCTCTGGTACAGAGCTGTCTGCATCTCTACGGATGGAAGGGAAGGACATCCACTTAATTAACGTCATGGAACCAAAGAGTAGTTGTTTTTTGAGTTGTTTTTTTTTAAACAAGAAACAATGTAAACTAAAAAGTTCAGTTTTAAAATATACATTTTAATTTCTTGACTACTTTCACACTAAAGCTAAGCTAATTGTGATTACGTTGTGTGCTCCTTATACACTAGACTATCAGTGCTACAGTATCTGTAAAGCACACAAGCTTCTCCTCTGAACAAAGGACAGAACAAGTAAACAAAGAAATTTTAACATGACAATGTGACAATTTTATCTCTTCAAATTTTATCTTACCAATATGTTCTAGTAAGAGTTCAAAAATTTTCCTCTAATGGCATTTATTCTATAAACGATAATTGTAAGGCACTTTATCATGCTGAAATCTACTGCATATTTATAAAAATAAGAAGTTTTCTTACTTGAGCAAATCCATTAAATGCCTTATAAAGTCTCCTTGACCAAGAAGCAAGTATCGCCTCATGGCCTGCATGTGGTCCAGCAAGCTATACTTTTTATTGAGAACATCCAATAGATATTTGCTGGTCTCAAAATAAGCCGCATCGATTTTCCCCTGAAATGCATTTTCCAAATCTGTGAATAAATCTGCAGCTGTAAAGAACAAAAGAGAAAAGAATACATACATACCTAATTTGTATTTTAACAAGGGAAATATTAAAGGTGCACATGTGCAAAAATCATCGCCAATGCCTACAAATGGCATCAGTGACAGCCCAAATAGATCATGTGTGCGGTCAGGAAACAGCAGACATCTGCAATGTGACCTAGTGGAGGAATCCCTAACGGCCCTGCTCACAATGTAATTAAATCAAAATCTCACGAAAACACTTTGGTGAAAAGTGCAAAGAAAGTAGGGCAGGTCAGTGTTGAATCGCCTGCACATACCTATAAGATATTTTCAAAACCAGTTTCAAGAATAAACCAAAACGGCACATGTAATGAGCTTTGTGAATTGTGAAACTCAGTGTAAAGGTTAAGTACTGTTATCATGCAGCCAAAACAGAGTAAACTCTAGGGAAAGATTTTGACATTTTTCAGGGGACATGTAATAAGAGCAGGTTGTCACTAACAAAGAAGCCTAATTCAGAGCAGTAACATTAAAAAAAAAAAAGCATTTCCATAGCTTTATATTGAAAGAAAAAGCATGTAGAGATTAATAGAGCTTTTTAATACTAATTCACATCTGTGTAGCAGAAAACTGTTTATAAAATATATCTAAATACTTAATTTTATTTAAAAACCATAGTAACGCTTGAGCTAGAAAATAATCCCAATGTCAAGAAACAATCTAGAACTGAGAAAAGGTAGAATACTTATTTAAGGTTAAGCAAGAAGTAAAGTTTTTAGGGTCCAGTTTAAGTCTTTCCCATAACCTGTTACCAATTTGAAAATGTGAGAAAACTTTAAGATTGTTTTTTGTTTGTTCTTCGGAATATGAAAAATGAAAAATCTATTTAAGTATTGCTGCCAGTCCAATTACACATTAATATGGGAAAACCAGGGCGTCCATTGTAAGGGAAACATACCATTTTCTGTAGAAGGGGAAGTCTCATGATGCAGTAACATGAGGACACAACTCAGTGAGCTGTACCATGGTCATATTTTAAGGGGAGAAAGTGTATATTTCTGTTAATCTAGGTGGTTTTAAGAAGGTAAATACTTTTCCCCCAGAAATGTTTTTACTACATCATTGTTTGGGTCATACAGGATTTTCATTCTAAAGGTTTAAAATTAATCAGTTTTAGCCCAAAGTAGATGATTCAGAGCTTCCTTGTACACTACTATTCCTTAATGATTTAGGCATATGGCATGCTCTCCTTTGCAAAAATTTACTATTTATTCTTTAGTCACACTTTTAAATCATCAAAATTTTTCCACATATAAAAAGTATATATTTGACTTCTTCCATTGTTTCTTTTTTATTACTAGCAGTTCTTTAGGGTTTGCATCTTTTATCTTCCCAACTGTACCATAAGCTTAATAGCAAAATAAACCTTCGGCAGACTGCAGCAGTGGACAGAATGACAGGCACAGCAGTAGTCGCTGTAACCGAGAAAACATTACAGCGATAATTTAATCTCAGCAGCCATCTCCATGGAGGCCTCCTGCACAGCAGGCCTTCACAGGTTGCTTTACAATGTTATTTTGCCTCACCAGCACAATCCGTGCCTCTGAGTCTCCACAGTGAGTAGAGGCACACATTACCTGACCTCTCAGGTTGATCTTATTCTCTTGGCACTAAGTAAGAAAAGGTCAAAATCTATCAATACAACTCTTCTCCTGGCTCTTCTTGCTTCTTCTAACTCTTAAACATAGGTATGTCCCAAAAATTTCTACTTGGATCACATCTCTCCGTTATAGGAACTAATCTGAGGTCTACGGATCTCTAAAATGTATATGCAAAGTTGGGTGTACTAAGTGCACTTGAGGAGGTAAGCGGGAGAGGTAAGAGGGAGAGGAGTCTGATGCGGACAGCTGGACCTACTGTTATGCCATGGAGCCCTCTCTTAAAGCAGGATCGTGATACAGGCACTTCCCAATTCTCTACAGCTGGCCCTGACCTTGTATGGATTTTCAGTACATTTCGAATACATTTTAGAAATCTTCTCCAGTGAGTCCTCTTAGATACTAAAAATCAAATTGGGATAACAGGTATTTGAATTGATGCTCAACATCACTAATCATCAAGAAAATGGAAATCAAACTACAAGGATAACAGTTTATACCTGTTAGAATAGCTACTACTAAAAAGACAAGGAATAACAAGTTATGGTAAGGACGTGGAGAAAAGGGAACCTTTGTGCACTACTGGTGGGAATGTAAATTGGTTCAGCACTTTGGAAAACAGTATGGAGGTTTCTCAAAAAATTAGACAGAACTACTATTAGATCCAGCAATTCCATTTCTGGATATTTATCCAAAGGAACTGAAATCAGTATCTCAGAGAGAGATCTGCACTTCCACATTCACTGTAGCCTTATTCACAACAGCCAAGATATGGAAACAATCTAAATGTCCATTCACTGATGAATGGATAAAGAAAATGTGGTATATACATACAATAGAATATATTTAGTCTGAAAAAAGAAGGCAATTCTGCCATTTGTGACAACATAATTAGATCTGGAGTACATTATGCTAAGTGTAATAAGCCAGACACAAAAGACAAATACTGTATGATATCACTTATATGGGAAATCTAAAATAGTTAAACTCATAGAAGCAGACAGTAGAATGGTGCTTACAGGGCCTGAGGAAATGAGGAAATGGGGCGATATAGGTCAAAGGATAAAAATTCTTGGTTATATAAATAAGTTCTGGTGATCTTCTATACAGTATACTGCCTACAGATAACTATATTATATACTGAAAGCACTTATTATTCATACATCTTATTTATCACTTTCTATTCTTCATTATTATTGTACATCTTATCTCCATACCTAGATTATAAATTCATTAATTGCACAACCATGGTGAATTCATATTATCTCCCCTATAGCTACCACAACATCCTATGCAAAGTACACTTGAATGAACCAAAATGACATTACTAAATAACGAATATACTCAAGATCAGAAAGCTAGACATGTTAAGTTGGCCACACAAAGAAATACTATAAAATTATTGAGGCTGGGGCAGGTAGTAAATGGAAAAAATAAAAGATGGCAGTGAATGAGGAAAAACCATAAATCACTTAATACAGGCATAAATTTATGCAGCATTTTGAATGCAATAAACTCTTGTGAATCCTTGCTGATATCTGAATGAGCCTCTGAGTTCCAAAGTATGGTTATCATTAGCAACATTTTGTGATTTATTTTCTTATTTTGGCATACTGTTACTATATTGTTTAAAAAAGTAACACAAATAAGAGTAAAATAGCTATACTTATTCTAATGCTTACTGTTTAACTGTATAAAAATGAGAATTTGAAATTTACATAGTAATGGATGTTTTATACATATCACACTGTGTAATCAGGTATTTTTGGATAATAATTTAGAAAATGGGTCAGTCCTGTTGAATGAAAAATACTTCAAACTACCACCACCACTACTGTCATCATTATCATCATCATCATACCATCTTGCGGTGAGTCTGCAGACTTGGTCACAGCTATCATCTTTGTAGTGGGCGTTTGGTCATGACAAACCTGGTGTAGGAAATTTATTGATTTTCCTATCAAAAGGACCTAAAAAAAAAAAGAAAATACCCTCGAGTTACCTTATAAAATTAAAATGATCCATCATCCAACTACTACAAATATTCATAAGCAACAAATTAACTACTGATCAAAAACTAAACATAAGTACATATGGGATAGGATGAAGTGAATTCTAAGAACTGAAAAGATGTTATTAACAAACACATATTAAAGTCGATGTATTTGATCTAAACTTAACCTCAAGAATGTCAATCCTAAAATTCAACAAAATTTTAATTGAAGATTAGTTTGTCACATGATCCAAGTAAATATAGCATTAAAACATCAAAATCACAAAAATCTCTCCTAACCCTACCTTCCTAGATTGATCCATTGTAATGAATGAAGGAATCATCGATTTCCTTAAAGTATACTTGTCATGCCATAGTCGATCTGTTTTAACTGTTGGATCAGATGCTACAAAAAACTGAAAAACAAAAAGGCATTGAAAGATTAAAAAGTGATATTCATGGCAAAATATTAGCTAACAGTAACATCAAAGAATAAGTTACTCTATAAAGTAAAGTTCTTCAAATAGCAGGAAACTTACCGTTTGTACAATAAAACTTGTTTTAAAAAGCATTTTGGATAGATCTCTTTAAATGCAATAGCATATTCTCCAGACCTTTAAAACCAAAATATAACAAAAACAAGGTTTCTTGAAGACTTATGATCTTTGTTATGAATTATAGCCCCTGCTGTGTAACATCGATGATCTAAGTGTAAGGGCTGCCTAATCTACTTTGGAACTTAGTAAAAACATACCAACTTCTAGAGATGCCTGCTGCGTAGAGCTTTTCTATCTACATTTCTTCCATCTACTTAGCTGTGTCTCCTTCTATCAGTGTGCCCCCCAACCCTGCAGGCTCTCTCTTGCAGATCCCCAAGTCTGGAACACAGAGGAACCTAAGCTCATGTACTCTGCTCACAGACTATTGGCTACAAGTAGACCATGATATAAGAATGGCCATGCACCAGTCTACCGAGTGGCATTGCAGGAACTGACCTTCTCTTAGTAGCCCTTCCTAAGAACCACCCGTGCTCAAAGCTTCTCCCTTGTCTACTGTGCTTCTCACCTTTGCTGTCCCCACCAACCAGCTTGATCACTGAAATCTGAAAGAACATGGAAAAAACTAAATTGCTATTGTTTCCTGTTAATTTGCTATTCCAATGAGGCCATTATCATTTTTCAGTCATATGCCCTAACAGACTGTGTGTTATTATTTCTATAAACTCAATTTCTAATAGCAGAACTGCTGAATCAAAGTAGCTTTTTTTTTTAAATAGAAATGCCAGATTTCCTTTCCACATAGCTACATTAATTGATATTCCTACCAGCAGGATGGATGCTCTATATTCTACATCTTTGTTCATTTTAGATTTTGTCAGTTAGGTGAAATGGTTGGTTGTACTATTTTATGGATGACAAAGGAAGTAGGGCCTATTTTTATAACACTAATTGCCATTTGCTTTTCTTCTGTGAATTGTCTTTCCATATATTCAACCCATCTCTCTACTGATTTTGCCTTTTTCTTATCTAATGTTTGTTATATTAGGGATAGTGACAGCTTATGAATCATTATTACGAACTGAATATTTCCAAGTTATTGATTTGCCACTGTTTATAGTATGTTCCATGCTTATGTTTTGTTCTATTTTTGGTTATATAGGTAAACATCTTCCTTTATGCCTTCTGAGTTTCCTTCTTAAGATCATCCTATTCCTAGACTATAGGAATATTTTCCATAATTTTCTTTTAGTATTTACATTATTTTTATTACTTAGATCTTTCATCCCTCTAGAATTTATGTTGGCTATAGTATGATATAGGGGGTCTATGTTTCTCTTGGACAGCATTTTCTCTTTACTGGCCAGGTAAGTACCTTTACTTAATACACCATCCTTTTCTGAACTAAAATGCCTCATCAAAAACTATCATTATAATTCATTATATTAATAGATTAAAGGGGGAAATTTTGACTATATCAAGAAATCAAGAGGATATATTTGATAATGTCTTTCTTTACTATCCTCCACTGGTGACCAGTTTTTGTTTTATCATTAATGACCATTGTTTTAAGTTCATCTACTGTTTCAATCTGTGAGGTATTATCCTTATTGGAGCTCTAGGTTTCCTATTCTGGGATGATAGGAGTGTCTTCAAGCTGGCTCCTGAGTCCTTCAAACTTCACCTGAGTTGTCTTCCTTGCTTCTGGTATGGAAGGTGCTCTATACTCATCTTGTTCATTTCTCTTCCAGACCCAGAATCAGCCAGTTCTCCAAGGAGCTCTAGTTCCTTTTAGGGAGAAATAGTATTTGAACTACAATACTACTTGAACCTCAGTACTTGGCAGTATTTTCAGTTAGAAGCTGGATGGTTTGACGTTCAGCACTATGTTGCACATGGCAAAAGGTTCACCAGTCAGACTATAAAACCCATTAAGTCATAACATACCTAAAGTGTTTTGGTGCCTCCTACATAAATCCAAATCATCAATAGGTAAACAACACAAAATCTTGAACATGAGGGTGTGATCACAGATGAAATGGATTTAAAGAACTTAAAAAAATATTGTTAGTATTTATATAGCAAAACAAAATCAATGGTTTCCAAACAAAATGTAAATAACCAAAACTAACCCAAGAGAGGGGACTCTAAAAAGAGAGTATCTGTAGAAGAAATCAGAAATGTAAAATGCTATCACTAAGCATTTAAAACCCAGACTTTTAAAACCAGAATATAATGAAAACGAATTAAGGGCTTAACTTAAAAAATATATCATTCTCATGTTAAGGTATTCTAGACTACAGAAAGATATACAGTTTATTTCATGTCTAGTATAACACTCGCAAAACCTGACAATAGTTTCCACAAATGGAAACTATAAGCCAATTTCATTTGTAAATATAGATGAAGAAATTCTGAATAAATATTACCCCTGCATTACTGGGATAAAATATATTTGGCCAGGGCCCATTATACTTCTAATACACTACTAAAAGTCTAAAAGCAAGAGGATATTTAATGAATTATAAAATATTATCATGTAGTCATTAAAAAAGTTTGTTCTTAATAGTCACAAACTCTTCTGAGCATCTGATGAAAAGTATAGATCTTTTCCCAGGAAAACTGCACAGATCTACAAATACAAAGTTTTACGTACTATTCAGGGGTGTCACAGATCACAATAAAGAATTGGTATAAAAGAATAATGTTTAATAACATGAAATTATTTTCATTGTTTACTTCATGTAAAAAAAGTAAAAGGTTACAAAATACTATGCATGGCAGGACACACCAAAATACAGAATACACTCAAAAAGGGAGATATATAAAAATATTAACAGAGGTGATGTTTATGAGATTACTAAATTTTAATTTTCTCTGTTTGTAAACTCAGAAAATTTTTAATTACACAAATATTTTTAAATCAGGAAAAAAAATACTATTCAAAAGGACTGAGTAATTCAAGCCAATGAGTAAACATATAATATCAATAAAAAATTTTTTAGTAACATCATTTTCCCAGGGCAACCAACTAAAAAAGATTTTTCTTCTGTTCACAGAAACCCACTACAAAGGGAAAATATTTAAGGAAATAAAAATTTTAAAGATGATCTCTGTAGAAGTCAGGACTAGATGATATCACTTATGTACAATCTCCTTTATAAGGAGATATTTGAATAAAGGCCAACATTTTTATGACCATCAGCATGAGATTCTACATTTATTTTCAATTCAAATTTCTTATCTTTAGGTACCAATTTAAATTACTAAAGTATTTATTGATCTTTTTAGTTTTTGATTTACATTCCCTTTCCAATTTTAAACACATAACTAATGACTGCTTTGAGGGATAAACAGTACTACTCTAATGAGACTATCATCACTTTAACATATACTTAAGCTATCCCTGATAGAAATAAAAACATGTTATAAGCACACCAGGAGTACTACACTAAAAGTTTACTCAATCACCATGCTATGACTGCTCTGGAGCTTGCCACTCAACTGATTAGATTAATTGCATATAAATTATATTTATTTGTTACTCGCTTGAACAGAAGAGCTAGTTTCTATAGACGACACACTAATTTATCCTGATAGATGGAATACAGCTGGATTTTTTATCAGTATAAACAATAAGAAAATATAATTTAAAAGATAAAAATCTGACAATTCTGTCTTTAGAAGTTATGAAAGGATCACTTCATCTGAGGGCAAAGTAGCATGCAATTACTCCACTAGCAAACATCTAGTAATAAACACTGAGAGGAATAGGTACATCTTAGAATTTAATTAATCCTGTGAAAAACAGTTATAGAGGAAAAAAACCAAGGTCAGAATATAAATGCAATATGCTTTCATTTTATTGATGCATTTTCCACTCAAGGTTCTTTAATTTTCACCATTATGTCAAACACAGAAAGAACTGAGGAAAAAAATAAAACATAATTGTACAATGATTTCTCATTAACTGTTGGACAAATGCCAAGGTCTCACTACTAATAACAGAAATGAAGAGGGTAATTTTCTTAGCAAGCAATTTAGTTTCTAAGAACCAGATCCATTAATGCATACCACAAAAGACCCCAACTTCAACCTGTCAATCCTGCAGGTAAATACCAAGAGATCCACACCTAGAGAAGCTGTAATGGCTCTGGACCAGAGGAATGGGTGAAAAGGGAATTGACCAGGTAAAGTGACAGATTACCATGTGTGGGCATAAAAATATCAAAACAATAAAATATTTGTAAGGTAAACTTTTAAATTTCAATAATTCTCAGCAAAAGTAATTAATTCTAAGCAACGTAATATTTATAAGGTAAACTTTTAAATTTCAATAATTCTCCCAAAAGCAGTCCCTGAATTATCTCTAGTTCACTGACCTTCTAATTCAAGGATGTAGATTTTGGGGGCATTACTAGTGCATTTAAGTAACTATTTGAAGCAAGCCTGAAACTTTCCAAATTTTGAAAGCAAAAGAATTTACTTTTAACTTTTCCCTTCTTTTTCTGCTCCTACTTGGAGCCCCTATCCTTTACAGCTCTGACAAGTTTATCCAAAAGGCAAATAAGTAAAATAAACATTGACCTATACTGTTCTAACATTGAACATTAGGAATAATTTGTTATATCAGTTTATCTGGGAGAGAACCCATGTGAGCTACTAAAAAGCCTGATACAGTTTCTCTAGATAGTAACAAAATATAAAAATTTGGTTTTCTTTTATAGTACTTTGTAAGAGCCAGAAATAATTAGAAACCTTTCCCCCAGTGTTGAAAGTACTTTCTGCACTCATCATTCAGAATATCTGTAAATTCATATAGTCCTGTATTTTTGCCTGCCTTTGCAGTTCATAATACAAGATAAAATAAAAGTTGGGATACCAGAACCTACACCACTGGGCTAGGAGATATCTTTTTAACAATTTAAAATGAAATCAAAACCAGTGGATCCAGAGGCAGATTTTAATGCCACACCAGAAATAACAAAGCTCAGAGGCCACCTGCAAGTTATTTCAGACAAAAAAAGTAAAAACTCATCCTTGGGTTGCAAGTTAGCCAAGGCCAGAGACAGCGAAAGCAGGACACTGAGCACTGCTCAGCAGCTGGAGAGGGAGAAAAACCTTTCCTGGAAACAGGTAAACTTGGGCATTTGAAAGAGTTTCCTAGAAGGACAACAGGATAAAGCTACTTTACACCTAAAGTGAGCTCCGAGTGGCCATCCACACGGAGAGTCTAATTCAGGAAAGTGACTGAGGAGGAGCTCAAAGATAGGTACAGAGAAAGAAGGTCCAAGAACCCTAATAAGGACAGCAACGGTTCCCTGTCTCACATCTGACTTCCATTCTACCAATTCTGAGTCAGGAAAACCTGAGATGGATGTTCACATTCACGCTTGTGATAACCACAGAAAACTAATTCCATTCCAGTGTCAGGACCAGTTCATGACTTTTCTTGTATGTTTTTGTTCTAACTAGGGGTTTCTTGACCTGGGGTCTACAGGCACAAAAAGTGGAGGGGGTCTGTGAACTTGGAAAGAAGGTAATTATACCTTTATTTGCACTATCCTCTATCTGAAATTTAGCTTTTCCTTCCATTATAAGAGCAAATAACAAACCACAGTTCCTGTGACTTTGTCACCAATTCCTATATTTTCACATCACGTTAAGTTGTTGCACTATCTTGAAATAGCCACTAATCCTTCTTAATGAATGTGAATAAAAACATGTATTACTATATTACTAATTTAACATTGTTTGGAAATACTAGATAAAAGCAGAGTTCTTTACCACAGAATATCTCTAGTATGCAGTATTTCCTATTCTTAATTAACTATTAAACTTTTTTTTCCTTACAGAAAAATGCCCAAGAAAGTATTCTACAAAGAATTGCTGGTGTGGAGTAAGGAGGCACTCTGAATTCGTCTCCCCTTCATCACCTCCACCCTTTAAGTCAAACTCTACAGATGTCCCACCTGAAACTGGTTGGTGGTACAGGGGATCAGAGGCTGGGCATATCAGGGGTCCTCAAACACTGCTGCACATCACAAACACCGTGGGTTTTGGGAATCCTCATGCCCTCGTCACAGTCCATGTTACAACTCCCTACGAGGTTCCCAACTGCAGTCACAGGGATATGAAGATTGAGAACCACTGGGCTCTATTTAGGCACAGTAGATGCATGGTGGATAGCAAGAACTCCCTAAACCAGCAATGAGGCAGAAGACTGAGCAAATGAACCAGGAAGTAAGTTAAATCTGAAGAGCCAGATGTAGCTGGCACCCCTTCACATAACATGTCACCAATTTAACTATTTTAAAATGTGCCACTCAGTGGTTTTTAGTATTATTCACAATATGGTTGTGCAACCATCACCACTAATTACAGAACATTTTCATCACCCAAAGAGAAACTCTACACTCATTAGGCAGTGATCTCCCTTATCCCTCTCTTCCCCTAACCTCACATTAATCTGTCTCTATGAATTTCCCTGTTCTGCACATTTCACATAAATGAAATCATAAGACATGTGACCTGGCTTATTGCACTTAGCCTAATGTTTTCAAGATTCATCCATGTTGCACATGTCAGAATTTCATTCCTTTCTGGATGAAATATTCAAAAATATTCAATAATATTCCATTGTACAGATAGACCACATTTTGCGTATCCATTTGACAGATGATGAGCATTGGTGTTGTTTCCACTTTTTGACTTATGATTATGAATCATAATATGCTATGAATATTTTTATATGAATGTATATATTGAGTATATACCTCGAACTGCTGGGTCTATGTTTAACTTTTTGTGGAACGGCAAAACTATCTTCCTCAGTGGCTACACCGTTCTATATTCTCACCAGGAATGTATGAGGGTTCCAATTTCTCCAAATCCTCACCAACACTTAATTAGGATTTTGGTTTTTTTTTTAATACCATGCCAGTGTGTGTGTGTGACGTGGTATCTAACTGTGGTTTTGATGTAACATTTCACTGAGGACTAATAATGATCAGAATCTTTTTCTATGCTTACTGGCCATTTGTATATCTTCTTTGGAAAAATATCTACTCAAGTACTTTGCCTATACTTTAATTGGGCTGTTTATCTTTTTAAGTCACGATAGTTCTTTATATATTCTGGATACTAGACCCTCAGCACATTTGCAAATATTTTCTTCCATTCTGAGGGTCGTCTTTTTACTTTCTCAATAGTGTCCTCTAATGTACATAACATTTTAATGATAATAAAACAGTGTATTTTTTCTTTTGTTGCTCATGCTTTTGGTAACATATCTAAGAAACCACTGACTAATATATAGTTACAAAAATTTATCTTTATTTATAAACAGGGTAAACTTCGTTTATAGCTTTAGGTGTATGATGTATTTTGAGTTAATTTTTACATATAGTATACAATTAAAGTCCAAATCCATTCTTTTAATGTGGATATCCAGTTGTCCCAGGATGATTTGTTGAAAAGACAATTCTTTCTCCATTGAGTGGTCTTGGCCATTTGTTGAAAGTCAACTGAAGAAAAATGAATGAGTTTATTTCTGAACTCTAATTCTACTCTGTCAATCTACCAGTCTATACTTATGCCAGCAGCACATTGTTCTGATCACTTTGCACTTTAATACGTTTTAAAATCAGAAATGTGAGGCTTCTAACTTGTCCCTTTTATAAAGAGTATTTTAGCTACTTGGGGCACTGTGCACTTCCCTATCAATTTGAGGATCAGCGTTTCCATTTTTGCAAAAAAAAAAAAAAAATACACTAGAATTCTGATAGAGATTACACTAAATCTAAAGTCAAAAAGTCTTTCCATTTGTTCAGATCATTTTTCATTTCTTTCAACATTTTATAGTTTTCAGTGTACAAGTCATACTTCCTTGTTTAAATTTATTCCTAAGTGTTTTACTGGCTTTGATACTACTGTACATGAACTTATTTTCTTAATTTTTAGATCATTTATTACAAGTGTATAAAAATACAACCGATCTTATATGCAGTTAATCTGGCAAACTTGTTTATTAGATATATATTGCAGATACTTAATTTTCTATATATAAGATGATGTCATCTGTGAACAGAGATGATTTTACTTCCTTTCCTATCTGGATGTGTCTTTTAATTGTTTGCCTTGTCTAATTGCCCTGGCTACAACATCCAGTATAATGCTGAATAGAAGTGATAAAAATGGACATCCTTGTCTTGGTCCTGATCTGAGGGAGAAAGCATGCATTCTTTCACCATTATGTATGATGTTACTTGCTAGTGTTTCATAAATGCTCTTTTGTAGGTGAGGAACTTCCTTTCTGTTCCTCATTTGAATGTTTTTAACATAAGTGTACTGAATTTCATCAGATGCTTTTTCTGTATCAACTGAGTTGATCATGTGGTTTTATTTTCCCTTCATCTATTAATATAGTGTATTGCATTGATTGATTTTATGTTGAAGTACTACTGCATTTTTGGTTTAAATCTCACTCAGTTATGGTTTACAACACCGCTGAATTCCCATTTTTAGTAATTTATGAATTTTTTTTACATCTACATTCATAAGGAATACTAATCTATAGTTTTCTTCTGTTGTCTTTGTCTCGCTTTAGTATCCGAGTAACACTGGCCTAATAAAATGAGTTAAGAACTGTTCCTTCCTCTTCTATTTTTTTGAGTTTGAGGAGGATTAGTGTTAGTTCTTTAAATATTTGGTAGAATGCACCAGTGAAGCCATCTGGTCCTGGATTCTTCTTTACTGCTAAGTTTTTTAGATTACTGGTTCAATTTCTTATTATAGGTCTTTTCAGATTTTCTATTTCTTCATGAGTCAGTTTTGATGGTTTGTGTTTTGAGGACTTCTCTCAGGTTTTATTTATCTAGAAATATCTTCATTTCTCCTTCATAATTTTTGAAGTAGTTTTTATAGAATATAAAGTCCTGAATGATAAAGCTTTTTTCTTTCAGCACTTTAAATATATCATCCTACTGCCTTCTGGCCTCCAGGGTTTCTAATGAGAAATCAGCTGTTAATCTAATTGAGGATCCCTTCATTTGATGCTTTCAAGATTTTCTCTTTGTCTTTCCAGTCTGATTATAAAATGTCTTGCTGTGATCTTTTTTAGTTTATCCTACTTTGAGCTTAGTAAGCTCATTGGCTGTGTAGCATAATGGTTTTCATCAAATGTGAGTACCAGAGGTCTCTCAGACTCTTTTTTCTTCCTATTTTGCTGTTGATCAGACTGGATAATCTCAACTGATCTATTTTCAAGCTGCTTATTTTCTTCTTTACAAATCTGGTGTTGAGCCCCACTAGTACGTTTTTTCATTTCGACTATTGTACTTTTTCATCTCCAGAAATTCTATTTGGTTCCTTTTTACAATTTGTTTATTCATATTTTGTGCTTTCTTTTGATTATAGAAAGTAGCATTTCCTTACGCAGATATTTAATAAACTACTATTAAATGAGTGGTTACAAAGCTCATGTATAGTCAGAGTTAACTATACACACACTTAAAGAAATATAATTTTACAACCAAGTTATAACTGATTATACAAATTGAGAAAAAATTAACCTATGTAAAAGCTGAAGAGACAAAAATTCCCAAATTTTAATTCCATAAACATGAAAATTACACAACGTAATTGTCTATCAAATTCTTATGGTAAATATATTATTTAGAATAAATTAAGAGAATCTCCAAAATTAATCAAAGACTTAAATTATCTATAAATTTAGGGTTCAACAGAGAACAGAGAAGTGAAGTCAGAAAACAACTCGAATAAGAGAAAGGCTACAGATATCTTAGGGCCACTGGATATTCAAATTTTATCCAATGTTCTTATATTAACAGCAGATAACATACTGCATGCTTACTATTTGCCTGACTCAATCCTCACATGTACACAAATCCCATGAAACAAGCACTTCTATTCTGCACATATGAAAGATGCGGAAAGTAAGGCTAATATAGGCTAAATTATTTGCCCAGTATACAGAGCCAATAGAAACTGAAGCCAAGAGTCAAGCCAAAGTCATGTCATTCTAAAATCTGAGCTCTTAAGCTCTACCCCACAGAGATAAAGCAGATAAGTTATAAGACACACTGTTAATTGGTATAAACCCACTGGCAAAGCAATACTAAACATGGCAAGCCTATAGCAAAAAACATAAAATACATTATATCCAGAAGGATTAATTTTACCTCTACTGATCACAGTGCATTTCTGAAAAATCCAACAAGCAAAACTAGTGAAGCAAACAAGAACATCTGAGGTATAAAGAAACTATTTGAGCAAAATACTAGCAAATAAAAATTTACGAATCTTTAATTTCCTAAAGCCCCATCTAAATTCAGACCTTAACCATGACTATCATAGAATCTTTAAAATATAGAATATACATATATTTTAAAATAGATAAATTTATTGCAGTAAAATATTAGCATTCAGGTAATCTGAGGAAAGAATACCTGGGAATGTTTTGTATAATTCTTTCAAATTTTTCGGAAATCTAAAATTAAATAAAAGCATTTAAAAATAAATAACTTTACCAATGAGGCAAGATCTGAGATAAGTTGTTAAGTGATCATTTGAGCTACTAATGCTAATATTGTATTCAACAGATATGAATACTTATTTAGTATTTTATCTTTAAATAAATAACACTTAAAAATTTGCCTGATACTTATTCTATGAAACAAGAGTTCTTCCAAAAAAAGTATCCCAAATTTAAGCTACATTAAAGAGTATGCTTTTGTTTTATTTCGGTGAATCAATGTTCAAAAATAGTAAAGAAAAAAGTCTGGAAGAAAATCAATTTTGAAGTTTCTGCTCAATTCTCTCTACATTTCCCATCAATTCTTGAGTCTCATAATTATAACAAAATATCAAATAAATAAATAAATAAATAAATAAATAAATAAATAAATAAGCAAGCAAGCAAGCAAGCAAGCAAGTCTGAATAATACACAAGGCAGACAAATAATAAGGAATTGGTACTTTTAAAACTATTTTCAAAACACAGGTGCCTCTAGGGAACAAGTGTTATAAGTAAGGACTACTTTAAAAAACTGGTTGCTAGAAAATGCAAACTAAATTATTCTCAAGAAAAAAGTCAAAAGTAAAAATCAGGTACTAAATTTAAAAAGATAATTAGCCAGTTTGTGGCTTTAATTTTTGTTTTAATTGGTCGCAATATATATCCCAGACAGTAATTCCCACCCCAACCTCTGAGGAAAACCAGGTTCATCGAGTCAACTGATCAGCAGTTATTAAAAAAGTTCATATCATCTAAATTTATATTGTAATTAGCATACTAATTATTGGATGAGGGAGGAATTGGAATACAGATATTTTCTTAAATAAAAAGATACAACTTTTCATCTTTTAATAATCCTAATTTTTAAAGGCTGTCTTGAAAATCTTTTTTAATATTATAGGTACAATTTTAATGGGTGATAAACAGGTAAGCCTCAGAACTGAAAATAATAATATACAGAGCTTTTTATTTTTGGTTTTACAAGTTGGTCAAGCTATTTCTCATAAATTTACATAGTAAGCATGGCTCATCATATACAAATTATAATATAAAAAGAATATACATCCTAAAAAGAACATTTATTTTTTCATTTTCTTAAGCACAAGATAGATCATTTAGACTCTCTTAAGCTCATAAATGACAAATTTCTAAAACTCAAGATTATTTTTCTTATTGTAATAATGGTCAGGAGACTGAATAAGCATTGTAAATAATCAATTAAATGGGTTTTTACACAGCTTCCAAAATTTACCTCATCCTGTAATTATAGAATAATTAGACCTCAAATGAATTAAAAATAAGAAGTTTCACTCTACCAAGGAAAAAGCATTACCCAAGTTTCATTATCACAAAAGTGATAATGAATAAAAACTGAATTGTATAAGAATTAAAATTTCCATTTAATCTTGAACAATTAAGTCTGATTTAAAGCTCTAATTAAATAAACGACTTTATGGCACTTTCCAGAAGGGGCAACTAAAATTAAAGATTCATATGTAACTACGATGAATACAAAGAACGCTTCCCATCAGATGGCATGTAATATGTATTTTAGCATATACAAAATCTGACTCCACTTACAAAAATTTAATTAAAATAAGACAAAACTAAGTGTGGTGTTAGAAGTGAGGAAAGTGTTTACCTTTAGGGATAAGAATGAAGATAGTGGCTGGAGTGAGGAGACAGACAATGGGAGTGATAAGGTATCATCCCGACCAGGATGGTGGCTCATTTTGTAATAAGGCATCAAGCATTAATTACTTTTTTGATTTGTGTACTTTTCCACATGTATATCTCAATAACAGGAATTATAAATGAGCTTGGTGGTAAGGAATACCAGTTAAACATAAGAGATATAAGTCTAAATATTTGATATAAATCTAAAGGCAAAGTAAAACAAATGAAAATCTTGAAAGATGAGGCAATTTTTACAAATTGCATATAAAAAACTGAAAATAACAAAATAATAAAATAAGGTAGCAAAAGCTATAGAGATTAATGCCTGGCAGAAAAGCACCTGGGGAAGGTACAAAATTCTATATCTTAATGGAAGATAAACAGCAGATTAAAGAAACCAGTTTATTCTTGACCTTAGCATTTAGAATAATGTAGGTGAAAGAAAGTTCTGAAAAACTTAAAGGTAACCATTAGTAAAATAAAAACATAATACCTTTCAAAGCTTTCAATTCATGTTCTTTTAAAAATAGTTCATTTAACAAAAGGAACATAGAAAGCATAAAAACATTTCTACTTAATCTATAAATTCAATGCGTGATCCCTATAAATATAAAAAAAGAACTTTTGGCAGAACTGACAAACTGATTCTAAATTCGTATCTAAGTAGATATGTGCAAAACAGCAAGAAAAATTGTGAAAAGAACAAAGTGCTCCTATCAGATATGAAACCATAAGCTATGGTTATTTAAATAATATTTACAAATAAATAGCAAAATATAAAAATCAGAAAAAAATACAGTCCAGAAGCAGATGTATGCAGAAATTCCCAATGAAATATGGCAAAACTAACATTTAGGGAGTCTCAGTCAAGGCTATGATTCTTTGTACTACTCTAATTCTGAAATAATGTGAAAATAAATAGTTAAAAGAAAAATAATTAAAGGAAAAAGGTGCAACTACAGATACAAGATATCCAAAAATAAAACCATTCTATGATTCAATTCCAAAAAGACAAACAAATCCACACACGCAAATAAAAACTGGACAAAGGATATGAATAGCAATTAGCGGAAGAAATAAAATTAACCAATAAACATGAAAAGCTGGTCAATCTCACTAGTAACCACTGAAATGCAAATGAATACCATAGGAGATGCCACATCTCATACATTAAATTAAAAACACTTTCATTAAAGTTGGGTAATAGGGAGTGCTGACAAAGATAGAGGAATAAGAACCATAAGAGAAAGCTGATTGTCAGGAAAACTGGTAAAGCCAATTCAGAGATCAAATGGCAGAATCAAAATTTAAAGTATGCATTCCCCACAATGCGGCAATCTCACCTCCTAGTACTTACCTTACAGAAACTCATAAATATGCAAGAGAGGCACATATAAAGATGTTCGTTTTAATAATGTTCATAAGGTTTAAAACTACAAAGAACATGATCATCAACAGGAGAGTTGCTAAGTAAAATATGTATTCATACAGTGAAATAATACGCAGTAATGAAGTACAACTAGAATACTGTCATGGAAGGAGCTATAAGACATTGAGCGACTTGCACAATATACATGCACACACAGAATGCCATTTATGTGTTTCAGAAACACCCACAAACAATACCATATACGGTTGGTTCTGCTGTCATGCTTGTTTTTAAAAGAATTTGTTACAGCACAACTGATAATGAGGAAATAATTTGAGCATAACACAAATTTCATGATTGCTTAAGTGCAATTTCAACCATGAGAAACCAGGTGAAAACAACAACCCAGCCGCATGAGAATCCACAAATTACACACACAGACACAGCTCAAACCCACCAGCTACCTTAACTCATCATGTATGTCAGCAGCCACAACCTTCTGTTCCACTTTAGATAAGCCTCCTCTGACCAATGTCCAAAAGCCAACATCAGGGCTTTTTCAAGGTAAATGCCATATTTATTCTAGAATTTACATATTTCTTAACAATTTGATGTGTTTAAAATTGTGCTACAGCTTCTAGTAAGTTCCCATATTTTTAAATTTAATGTCACTGACAGGATTTTGAGTGTGGTGCCCCTTCATTCTATTTTTCGTCAGAAGTCTTGTGGTTTTTACTCTGTAATTTCACATAGTACAGTGATTTTTTAGGAACACATATGCTGTATTACAGAAGAACTAACTAGTTAGTTCAATAGGTATATCTACAAATAACTTGTTTCAATATAATCATCAGCACCGTAGTTAATCAAAGTGATTTTAGAGTTTAGTTTATACAGTTATCATGCAAAGAAACAGAACGTGTAATGTTCTGCTTGGAAAATTGGATTGACTTAGGAGAACTAGTTCTAGCTTTGCCGTCAACTTACTATTGTTAGTAAATGTAGACAAGCGATTTGACCTTGCTGAGATCCCCATTATTAAAACTGAGATAACAATTTTCCCCTAACCAAATACAGCTCTCAGCAGATTTCAATGAGATAACTGGCTTTCAAAGCACTGTACAAAATATGTATGGCATTCAAATAAAGTATGGTGGCATTATTGTTAAGAAAAAATAGTAATCATGAAAAAAAAAAAGAGTAATTGAGGGCCCATGCTTCTTAAATCCGAGTCTGAGAATCGAAGTAGCATTCCTTACTTCGTGGTAAGTGTCCTCAAGCTCCCCGTCGTATATCCAACGGTATAGGAAGCTCAGGACGGGATGTGACACTAAGCTGAGAATGTGCTGCACCAAAGACCTCATGTAAGGGTCTCCCGTTTTTGTGTAGGCATGGACGGCTGAGGCCAGCTCACCTCCTTTCCTTCCTGAGGGGGAATACATGGAAAAAAAAAAGATTTAGACTCAGTAGAAAGCAATAACTTAACACTAACCAAAATGGCCAAGTAATCAAGATAGTGTATGTTTACTTTCTTAATACTACTTTGGATATATAAGAAGCAATAAACGTGTCATGGATTAGGAGCTAAGAGAGCCAAGAGTCTACCCCTGGCTTTATGTCTCAGAGTGAGTTACCCATCTCTTCATGACCACTACGAAGTTTTTCAGTAGCAAAAACCTTGACCTCCTATATGACCTAGAATATGACTTTTCACTTTTGATTAAGACACACATTAAGATGCACACTTTACACTGCAATCCGATATACAAATAAATATGTATATAAAGTAAAAGTTTTACAAAACAATACTTACACTTTAATATTTTCTATTTTCTTCCTTTTTTTCTTTTGACATAATATGCTAGTCTCAATTTACTAATCTGAAGTCATAACCCATTAATTGGTTGCTACTTAGCTTGAAAAACACTGCTCAGTATGATGTACTGGGAGTGGCAAAAATCAAGTCCAAAAATATAAGCACATGAAGAATTTATGTTAAGAACTCAAGATTTTATTAAACTGCTTAAAGATTTTAAGAAAAGAACTAACGTGATCTGATTCTTCTGGCATGTTTGCACAAAAAGGGAGGTGAGTAAGACTGAAGAGAGAGTCGGTGAGCAGGTTATTGCAACAGCACATAGAGAAGATAGAGAGGCTTCAAAGTGTCCAGTTTGCGGACACTGATTAGGGAGAGACAGTGATTTGAAACATATGAAGGAGTTACAGGTACCAGGACATCAGTGGCTAATTGGACACTGAAAGATTAGGGGGTGGGGGGGATGCGTGGGACTGGGAGAAATATAAAGGAGGAGTCTGATAGGAATCTAACTATGGGGGAGTTATCTTGATTACTTGGCTGGTAATTGGAGGAATCTAACTATGGGGGAGTTATCTTGATTACTTGGCTGGTAATTGAAGGAAAAGGAGATATTTATTCATTGCGTTTGACTTCTTCCTTTTTTTGAGGGGAAGTTTCAGGAGGTGGGGGAGATAAGGCACAGATGACATGATGAACTCAGATTCAAACACGCTAAAGCTCTGATCCTTATGAATTATCCAACAGGAGGATGGCATTTACCACTGAGCCATGAAATGAGCAGAACACTGGCTTCTCGCATCTCACTTGGTGCCAATAGTTCTAAGAGGTATAGACTATTAGTGTCTCAATGTTATAAAGGCAACTAGAAATATAGACTGAAAGCCCAGGAGAGGCCTAAGCCGGACATGCAAACATGGGAACTTGAAGCATAAGGCAGGTGAACCCGGACATGGACCATAATCTCGAGGGGAGTAAAACTTTAAGAAAGCCTACTGGTTAAAAGACAAGTAAAAGAGGAATATAGATAAACAGCTATAACACCAAGGACTACAAAAAATAATAATAAAAGAATCTTTAAAAACCTCCTCCTTTCTTCCTTCATTTCAATGAAATCCTGAGTTTCTACAACTATAAATATTTGGCCAAATTGGTAACTGATTATTTCTCCTCTAAGTTCATATCTATTAATTTGTATTTAATCAGCATACTTACAGCTATTAAGAATCCAAAAGAACGGGGACAAAAATAAACCTAGATGATACTCCCTAAAACCTGTTTTGAAATAAAGCAAGTACATGAGATGCAAAATGACCTTGGCAGTGGTCCACCAGGGCTGCAAGTGTCTTCAGTCTTATCTTGGGATCGTATGTCCAAACCAAGAGGCGTCGGAGTGTTAAGCTACTCTCAAGGCCCAAATTTACACCCTGATCATCCTCTAACTGTAGCTGAAAAACAATAAAGATATAATGTGTAAGTATAAGTCACTAATTATGTCAATCATTTCTTAATCCACGTAAAGTGAATATGGAGAAGGGAATTAAGTCTCATAAAAATGAAGCAAAACCCTCTGAGAAAACAAGTTATAAGTGATCTGTTTAAATGGTAGACAGGACCCTAAAAATTAGTAATTAATTGGCTCTGGGGTACAGTGAAACTTTATAGATATCCAGACCTTATGAACAGTATTATCAAACAGATTTTTATCTTTTAAAAATGATATACGAAAAAGCTTTAAAATTCTATATAGCTGCAATTTTGTAACACTTCAAATCATGAAGAAATTAAAATAAAAACAAGGTTTTTACCTGAGAATGCAAAACAGAGAGTAATCGATAGTATTCTTTGAGTTCTTGGTGCAAGGCAGCACAAAAGCTCTGTGCAGAAAAAAGTAAATATAATTAAAGCACAACACAGTCATCACACAGCAACTCATTTGAACTGCATAGGCATAATGCTTTAAAACAAAGTCCTATGTGATTTAAATTCTGTCAATGGTCTTCTAGCAGGTTTTAACCACTACAACATATATTTAATGGTAGGGAAGTGTTGTCTTAGCATAAACTTTGCAGAAGAGAAAAGGAGAAAACAATGTTTTTCATGAAGCTAAAAGTATGTTCACGTCAGAAAAGTATTATTTAAAAATTATGTTCCTTCTAAATTTTTAGAGTTAAAGTGTAATTTTCTCTAATGTTTGTAATTGAAAAAAAAATTTTAATTAGCAACTCTATGCCAATTCTCCCCACATCCTACCAATTATTTTTTGTTTGTACTGCTCATCTTTCCTATCTAACTTATTAAAAACTTCTTTGTAACTCTCTTACTTTAAATGCTAAAAAGGTGTCAAATCAGAAGCTGTAAGAAGGACTTCCACATAGTCCTGTGACAAGAACTTTCTGAACTCTCAGATATAAACCCACAGATACTCAGTGGGAAGCTTTGGTTTCTGAGAGAGCCTATAATATACAGAACTTAGAAAGGATAAAACCTGTTTTCTCTAAGTATCAGGCTCCACACTTTTCTGCTCATGTTAAGGAAATACATAATCATTCATCTATAGGTTTATTTTTACTGTATTTATTTATGTTTTGTGGATCTGATCCAATAAAAACAATTTCCTCTTTATGAACTATAAAAATGCACATAAAACCTACTAATTTTGCAGACTCAAAGGAATATTTCAAGTCAGTTTTCTTAACATTCACAGAGAAAACAACATGACATCTTTTCAGGCACTACATCACTTTTTACAAAAAACACCATCCCAGTGCCCGTAGCAGACACACAAACACATAAAAGTTAAAAACCAAACTGCTGATCAGTAGAAATAATCAAATTATAATCGATTACATAATACACACACACACACACACACACACACACACACACACACACACACACACGCAAGGAGTATACAAGTCAGCCAATAAGTAGTCTCCCACCAAAATAACAGAATTCCAATCTGAGTATTTCAGCACCCTATGTATTCAACATGAAAGGACTCAGTTAACTGAGGCTGTTCTTGCCTTGATTTATTAAAAAGCAATATAAGTTTCAGACTTAGGAAACAATGTCTTCTTTTAGAAATAAGATTTTGTTCTATTTAGTATGTCTAGAGACAAGACACTTCTGAGAGTAAAATGGGGCTAATCAGTAGTACACTAACTGCAACTTATGATCGTTCCAACGACAGCACTCAATGATTCTTCTAATAAGCATTTTAAAACACTCCTTTTTCAGTAACTAGACAGTACAGAGCAACGATTTTAAAAAGCAGAAAATAAGAGCAGGATAGAAAGAACAACAAAGTAGAAATTACACGTTATATTCTAGTCCCACATCTGCCCACCACTAGTCAGGGCAACATGAACAAACTGATTAACCTTTCTGAGGTTCAACTTTTAATATCTGCAAAATGGGGACAATTACATATGCCTTGCTAATTTTAGAGGGCTGTTATTAGAATCAAATATGAGAGAACAGACTTTAAAATCCAGTACTATAAAATACTATATGACACTACTATAGTGATTATCAATCAACTTGTTGGAATAAAATATCTATATAATAGCTTGTTTAGTTTTCCTTTATTTACTTTATTTTGCTTCAGATCTAATAAAGTCAATAGGACATATCAATGGAATTTGCATTCATGAGAAAATGATACAAAGACATAATAAAATGGTCTTTTTTGAAAAAGGTGTAAGAACTCACAGAAATCATAGCATGCTGCTGGGAGGGAAGGCCAATGAGCTCACCTGGCTTGCAAGCTCCATGAATCGTTAATGCCATGTGGAGTCCTGAAGGCCTTGCTCCTCCCTATCTGCATTACAGTGAGAGGGAAGGGTCACTGCCCCGCTAGACTGGTGAATGGTATTAACAGCAGTGCTAGGCTTGGGACAGCAGCTTTCTAAGCACTGTCTCCTAATGCTCATCACCTTGGAGATGATTATCATCTTGCATATTATCACCACCTCCATTCTGTATACACAGAAACAAAGGCCAAGAGGAGGTAACTAATGCAAAGCAACATACCATTAAAAAGTGAAGCCAAAATGAGAACCCTGCGTGGTCTCACTTCAAAGCCATGCTACTAACCACAGCCATGCTGCTGTGCTGTGCAGTGCTTACAGTGTAGTTTACTTTTAAATCTCTCTCTCCCCACCTCAATAATTTTTTGAAGATTTCATAAGAATTATTGCCCAAGAATCAGCATGAGGGCAGAATCCTATGCTGCTAAACCATTAAAGAGCTGGGATCTGTAAACTTTACTTTTTCTTTGTCAGCTGTTTCCTGTCAGGTTCTAGAGGCAAGAGGAGGCAAAGGACCAGTTAGGCACTGCCACAGTTGTGGCCATTCAGGCCAACAGCAGCAGTTGGTTCTTGCTTCTAGCTTCTGCAGCATTCCCAAATCCAGTCTCAGGTACCAAGGGTACCACAGCAGCTAGAAATGTCCCTGCTTACAGGCCTGCATCCCAGACAGCCCCGGCTCAGAAGGTTATGTCTGCTGGGAGCCCCTCTTCTGAGCTACTGGATTCTGATAATCCAATGCCTTCTCTGCTCCTCAGTTTTACCTCTGTTTTAATAATTGTTTGTATTCTTTTGCTTTTATAATCCTCCAACAGCTATGCAAACAATTTGCTATATTTGATTATCTTTGTCAATACCTACTGTGGTTTCTATTTTCTTGGGGGATCATGACTTATACAATGTCATTATCAAAACTTCTTTATTTAAGAAAGAACCCGCTTAAGAATTATTTTCATGAAATTTTAAGTAAATTAAGCATTTCCCAAAGTGAATTGCACCCCAAATGTTCTAGTAATAATGAACATACCTGACCTACAAGTCCAAATGAACGGTCTAGACTCCGCTGGTCCGTATATTTTCTGATTTTATTATGTAACCATCCCAACTCAGCAAGTCTGACTGTCGTATCCCTCAAAGATTTATTTAGGTTTGCCTAAAAAGGAAATACATCAAGTTAAAAATTAACACTATAATTTAATTATTTTTCTCAACCATTTGTACTTTTAATATTATAAATCTAAGGCTTCAACATATGAAACCAAAAAAATAACTAATATATCATAATTAAAGTGAAAACAATGAGATTCTGGGAAACAAAAAGCATCAGGTGATAGGGAAGTAAAATACCTCCAAGTAAATGTTAAGCTCGAGTAGCATCACCTCCAAGAGATTGGCTAGGGTCTCCCAACATGGCAGAGACAATCTATGACATCAGTAACCTTGTGAAACAGCTGAGAATCTCAGAAGGACACAACATCAACAAGAAGGGGCTGTGGGAAAGGCAGATTCTAGAAGATGAAAGCAAAACCGAGCAGAGGAACCTCATCTAGAATCTTGTATCAATAGCAAACATGCCAAGCCACACCAGTCCCTCAGATAACCTCTGACATTACCATGACTGGATGCAGAAATCAGCTAAATGGGGTAGCTGCATCAGTAAAAACAAGGAAAGAAAGCAAGAAAAAGGAAGCAAAAGTATGGAAAAGGCTGACAAAAGGCCCCACAACAAGATTACACAAGTCACAAACTACACAAAGAAATATAACCCAGAATTTAATAGTGCAACTTGACTGGTACACACAATTTTGGAAATCCAGCCCTCATGATCTCAATAACACCTCACAAATTAATAGCTCCTATTTGGTCTTAATCAAATTTATCTTTTCTTTCTGAATATTTTAGATGAGGTTTTAGCTGCTGTACCTTCCCCTCCACTTTGTAGCAGTTCTCAGTGTTGCTCATCTTGATGTTTTTGCCATCTATGCCTTGGAATACGTACAAAATGTCTCTGACAAGGGCCGCTTCAGTAACTTCCATAGTACCTGGAAAATGGTTTTTATAAGAGAGTAATCACTGAACAACACATTTGAAGATCAAATTAATTTTATGACACAATTAGTTTCATATTATATATCTGCAACCAGAACAAAATTTAAAAACTAAATGAGCTTAAGTATGATGTTATTAGAAACAAAAATTTTCTGAAAAGGATATAGAGATCATGTAATTTCTCATACAAAAAAATATTTCTAAAAGACAATGCAGTGTGTGGAAACTGAATATATAACCGAAGAGTAGCACAAACCATTCACAAAGGGATGGATAATTATTTCATAAATAGTATTTGGAAAAACTGGCTTACTACATAGCAAGCATATAAACCTTGGTCCATTCCCAGCACCACATAAAAAGGAGCTAATACAGCAGAAAAGTTATTGATAATTTCCATAAACCTTAGAACAAAATCTAAGTCAGAATTTTAGGTGTTACTCAAAATAATGATGAGAAGGCAATGCCTAGCAATCCAATGTATCAGTGAGAGGAGAAACAATCAGAGTGTACAGTTGGTGATCAGCACTCTCAGAACTCAGCAGAGTCAGAGTATTCAGTCAGAGATCAACACTCTGAGAACTAGGCCAGTAAAGTCAGAAGGCGAGGACAGGTTTGTACTTCAGTCATGGGATATTATTCTATACAGATCAATTACATCAGTTTGCTAGTAGTATCATTTGACTCTTACCTATTGTTATTGACCATTTTCATGTACTTCATTTGAAGCTCTGTCAGTAGGTAAATATATATTTAGGAGTATTATCTCTTCCCAAAGAACTGCTCTTTTTGTTATGAAATGTCCCTTTGTCTTTGGTAATACTCCTGCCACTGTATACTTTTCTATTAATTTAGCCACTCATCATTCTTACGGTTAGTGTTCACGAAAGGTATTTTTTCCAATGATTTACTTTCAACCTATATTATGTCCCTATTTAAAATGTGTCTCTTGTGAGCAATATAATTGTCAAAATAGCATTTTTAAAAAATCTTTTAAACAAAGTATCTATCCATATAAATTTAATGTAATTATCAATATGTTTGAATTTAAATTTACCTTATTCCAGTATGTTTTTTAATTATACCACTGTTTATTCTTCCTTTGTACTTTTCTTGCTCTTTTGGCATAACTGAGTATATTTTTAAGTCCTTTTATCTCTTAGCTTTGTATAGAACATAGGTTTGAAGGCAATGGTTAGGGATCAGGCATCATAGCAAACAGAAAGAAAAAAGGCAGAGAATAGCACTCTGACTCCATATAGAAACTAGCTTCTAAGCCCAAGAGCACACAGCGGTCACATGTTGCAGGACAGACAGAGGCTGGTAAGTATGGCTACACAGAGGCAGGCCAAGCTATGTCTGAGATGTCCTCACAAGTCTGAAAGACACCTCTCATCATCCTCCAGCCTATGCGAGGACAGAAAATAGGTAGAGGAATTTCAAAACCAGTAGATTACGAAGCAACAATAAAGCCCATTCTTCTATTTTCAGTATACTCATGCTCCAAACACTGCTATTCAGTGTTCCCATGAAAGAAACCCAAACTTTCTTTGGAATATAAGAGAATTTTAAAACTCTCAATGAGACATTCATTCAACCATCAAATCCTCAGTGAGTTTCTTCAATGTTCTAAGCACTAAGCTAGTTACTAGCACAGTGAAAAAGACAGAAATGGCCTCTCCTTTGTGGAACTTAGTCTGCGGTGGAAGACAGTCTAAGAGAGCCTGATCCAGCCTAAAGACTCTTTCCCAAGAAGAAAGGCAGAATAAAAACAGAGAATGTACACGTGACAAGAAAGAGAGATCCTGATGGAGGAAACCATTTAGACAAGGATCTGAAAAATGAATGGTGCTGGGGAATACACAGTCAGGGTAACATGGGGTGATAAAAGCCAGAATTCCCAAGGTAACACAGACCATAGTTAGGATTCTAAACCTTATCATGAGAAGAAACCACTCAGTTAAAGTTGTAAGCGAGGATTCCTGATCTATATTTTAAAATAAGGGAAGTATAAATTCTAATTGTTCAAAGAAAAGCTACATTAAAATATAATCTTACTCACCACTTGCATCCCCTTCTCTCCTTGGCCTTGTCACATTGCGAGAAACAGTGCTAGGAATACCTTTTGAGGTAGTGGTTTGTAGAGAAGGCTGGCTTGCAGTTAAAGTCCATGCGAGACGTGACCCCAGCTGCTGTCGAAGACAGTCTCCTATTCCTGCTGCCTGATGAGACTGTCTGAAAAAAAGAAAGGAGCATTTTATATCATCAAATACCCAGGTTATTTAATGAAGAGACAAAATTACTTCCAGAAATTTTTCTTATATTACTATATGGAATTATATAATCTTATAAATCTGAGATAGGTTAATGACTTAATCATATCCAAATATATCAACAATGATCAGTCCAAGCTGGCATTCAGGCTTTTACTGCCACCTCCACACATATTTCTTACCATAAAAATCAAAATCTATTTGACTTTTCTTTACAAACACAAAATATACCCTACCCATCTAAAACCACTTTGAAATTCACTAATAATTTTAATTTCAATATTAACACCTTTAATTCAGTCAACATCTGTTGAGCATAGGAGTTAAAA
Organism: Pteropus medius; assembly: GCF_902729225.1. Lineage (NCBI taxonomy): Eukaryota > Metazoa > Chordata > Mammalia > Chiroptera > Pteropodidae > Pteropus > Pteropus medius. Next base: position 1,289,282 of record NW_024347855.1, on the reverse strand, counting down.
AATCTGGAAATACCATCCCTTCCCTGTCCTCACTTGTCCCTCAGCATTTATGGTGCTCAATATGAAAAGAAATACCTAATTTGTAATTAATTTCAAAAAATGTAGAAACAAGACTTAAGGCAAAAAAAAAAAAAAGCACATCTAAAGTCAAGTTAGCTTTTAATAATTTGGAGACTATGTTAAAGATACTCTTTAAAGATCTAAGAACCTGATAGCTGATTTCTAATGACATATGTTTTGATAACTATAACAAAACTATCACCTCCTGGAACTGCGAAATGCAAAAACAAGAACCTCAATGGTACTATTGTTTCCAAATGACAGAGCTCTGATTTCTTACTGGTATAATACTGGTGGGTCCACCTATATAATCCACTGATGAAAGAGAGGAAAGCAAAAACCTGAAACAGCCTTTATATTTTCCTATTTTCAATGGGGAAAAAAGTCATCAACAACAACTACTAAAGCTGTCTTTGAATACAGTTCTAAATTTAAAAGAAAAATTCTAAAAGACCACTTCAATTCAAAGTTCTCTATATAGCTTTTTTCATGACAATAATCATTTCAAATTTTAAGATGAAAATGAGAAAGTCTGTTTACTCTCTTAGAATACAAGTTTTGCGATTAAATTTGTAGAAAGTATTATGATGTCTTTCTAGAACTCTAGACTCCTTTTATAATCCATGTGTGTGGTATACACATCCTATTTTCTAATAACAAACATAATTTTCTTAAATCACCCATGATTTAAATTATATTATGCTCATAGAGAAAACAACATTTGACAGTGAATCCTTGGTCACTACTTTGGAAAAATATCTACTTTATGATAATATGCTTTAATGTGATTTCTGAGAATTAACTATACACAGAAATGTGTATATAAAAAAACAAAGAAAAACAAAGTTCTAAGTCCATTAATGCAGTGACATCTGCTTTATTCACAATCAAATTCTCTAGTTCCTCAAAATGTAGTAGATTTGACAGCAGGCAGAACTGCAAAGTATGTAACATCTTGGTTGTGTGTCCCTATAGTTCCTTGTATTAATTCACTTGCACACAGATGCCATAATTCTTAAAGACCTCAGTACCTAAGGATAAGACAGCTTTATTTTATGTTATTTTTTTTTTTAATTCAATGAAGGCAGAAGCATATATCAATGAAGAGGCAATAGTCATTGAGAGATAAATAGGAAAATATAGCAAGAGAAATGTCAAATCGGTTACTTCAAAGTGACAGGCTCTGCACATCATGCTGATAAACTAGGTCCTATTTGCATTAACAGGTTTGAGTGTTGGCCAAACATCTACAGTTAACTAAAATTAGAAGTGGAATGAATTCCTATCTGAAACAGTTTTTACAAAGAGCAAAATCCAAAGAGAAAGCATATCAGACACAGCATATCTAGAACATTCCTGGCACATATAAGCTTCTAACAATAGTTTCGGTAAACACAAAATGCCTAATTAAAAGGCTGAGGATTTTCCTGTTTCTACTATTTCAGGAATCTTTGCATATAAGCTTGATTTACCCTGGAAGGAGAGACTGTTGTGTCGGGGTCGGGCCATTTAGGGCATACATGCTTATACTGCTGATGCCACTGCTTCCCATACTGCCAGAGTTGTGTGCTGATTGGGTGCTGCGATCCTGGTAGTTCAACGGGAGAGTCTGAGGCCTGGCGTAGTAATAGGGAGTGGAGTGAGCATCTCTTGGTAATGCCTGAGCAAATAACGTGGCATAGCTAGAAACCTAAGAATAAATTGAAATGCATTAAGAATATATATGTAAAATTACAGAACACTTGCACAGATCAACAAGGATAATTTATATTCAGATTTTACTTCTATTTCTGTAATTGAATTTTGTATTTATTAAATATATTAGTTAATATACTTTTAAATATGTCAGAAATGATAAAGTTTTAGGAAGTTTTCTGAACCCCCAAACCCCCACATGGTCTGATAACTAAATACTTTATTCAGAATTCATGCAAATTAAAACTCAAATAATTAATCAAACATTTTAAAAGTGTGGCATCCTTACATAATGAAAGAATGCTCATTACTCAGAACAAAGCTTTAGAGATAAATATGACTTTCACTTACATTCTTCAACTTTTTAAGCATTCAAATTTCTATAATAGAGTGTTTTATTGTAACAAACTCTCTGGCACATGGAGCAGCCAAATTGTTTTTTCAAATATTGTACAGATCAGAAATTGAACCCAGGTAACAGCAAAACTTTCACTGGTATAACAATAATTAATAATGTTCATAAGGATATCTGAAAACACAGGAAAATCCTAAAAGGTCTTCTAACTCAAAAACTGATACTTTATGCTCTATTTAACTGAACACTGTTATATTTGAATAACATAATTCTGAAAAACATCTTACAGAAACATAGCACACTGACTAAAATTGCCCTTAAAAAAATTTCTTAGCCTTCCATGATTGCCCAGAAAACTAGATCAGATTCTTTGTTTTATTCATGTTATTTTAAGTATAGAAGCCCATTAATACCAAAATTAGGTATACCTGTACCAACAAAAGATGCAACATGTCCTTTAAAAAGGCACTGAGCTGCTAAAACAGCCTCTCACCTTGTTTGGCTGCTTGCGTGGATCTTCACTAAGGCTTAGCAAGAGGTAGAGAATAGACCATTTATTTTTCAGAACTCCCTGTTTAGAAAGAAAACATTAATAAAACAACTTTGTACTACATTCCAGTTTTATCCTCCTCTCTTCTAAATTATGCTTAATTCCAAAATAGAATTGCATTTTAAAATTCACATGGTAACATCAAATCTAAATTTATTCATCCTTCAGGCATTACAAATAGCACTATCCATCAGAAGGCTAAAGATAATGTTCTCAAGAGGTTAATACTCTTGGAATCTTCAACCCAACACCCTGAAAACTAACTCCAAAGTTTCTAATAAGAACATGCTTTTTATATTACTCTCTAAACTTGAATAACAATATTTCTCTCTTGAAATACTTCTTATAATAACCAACTTCCCAGTGATTATAAGAAAAATGCAATAAAATATTGTGATGCTTTTTTCTCCTTTATCAAGGTCCCATTTAGTTCACAAAATAGAGTATTATTAAAAAAAAAAAAAGTCTAAAGTGCAAGATGTAAGCCTCAGCATCATGCATACCTAAAGGTTCTGAAGCTCTTTGTTGTCAGAATAACTAATCCTTAGGTTTCTATGTAAGATTATCCTACAGATTTCATTAATTTCCAATTACCTATCACTCTGCCCTGATTCACAACCATTGACAGCAGCACATCCTCAATACGTTTCATTCCAAAGTTACAGAGCATTCTACTCTATTCACATGGCCTTACTATTTGGATGCACAACTAAAAAGTTCTTTGCTATATAAAATATTCCTTTAAAGTTTTTTTAAAGAATAAGCTCATCCTAGATATTTATCATCTAACTTAAAAAACTAGTTTAAAAAGAATTTTGCAGAAACAACAAACTCTCCACCTGGGGTAATACAGGCAAAAAAAAAAAAAAAGGCCCAGCCCTGACAGAGTACTCAGTCCAGTGGTAAGTAGACAAATAGGCAAAACACTCTGATGTGATAGATTACATTTCAGACATAGGAGGATCACTCAAATGCTCCAGGCTTAGGAAAGGACTCCCAGAGGAGATGTCTCTTAGAAAGAGGGTTGATGCAAAGCCAGAAAAGAGAAATACGCATGGCCTCCTCAAGGAACTGAAGATAGATAAATTTGGCTAAAAGGAGGCATGGGCATGGAAACTAAAAATGGAATGAAGGATCAGATCAAAGTGTGCCTTGTATGCTACACCAAGAAATTTAGATTTTAAGCTGAAGACAACAGGAAGCCTTTGAAGGATTCCATGGAGGAGAGTGACTGGACTCATTGGCAGTCCCACAGAGGATGAACAACATGGGAGATAAAACAAGACACAGAGGGCCGCCTCAGGAAACTGCACTCATTTGGAGGGAAAATGACCAGGGGCTGAGCTGGGATTCAGTGACTGAGTATCTGCCAAGGTAACCTTGACATCCCTCTGTAAGCTGGGTCTCTGGGGCTAAGTGACTCCCTTGAGGCATGGGACCAAGGAAGCAAATCTTGTCTGCTTGTCTCCAAAAAGCTGCTCTCTTCCAATTCCATTTCACTTAAGTATTAGAGGGTAGTCAGTCAGCAGTAGCAGCAGCTACCATTTAAAGGAAGACTGCTGGGCCGAGTCCTTACTTACATCATCTCCCACAATCATCACAACCCAACTGCAGCACAAGCTTTATTCTCTCCATTCCATAAATGAAAGAGATGAAACCTAAATAATTAATCACAAAAATATAGGCCAGGATTCAAACCAAGGTCTGTTTGACTCCAAAGGGACAGATAAGAGGCATACCTAAGAGGAACAATCATTAAGACTTGGCACAGAGTGAATTTGGGGAGAGAGGAGACATCAAGATGACATCAGGTTTCTAGTCTTTGGCAATACATGAATGGTGCTATCATTCACCGAATGGGGGAACACAGAAGAAAAAGCAGGTTATATGTGGGTGGATGTGAATGGATGCCTAGAAGTATAAAATTTAAAAAGTATGCTTCTTTCAGTTCCCAGGATGTTGAGTTACAAGCCCCTGTGACAGTTTCCTAATGGATGTCTGGGTAAAAATGCCCAGCAGGGATCAGGAAGATAGCAGATATTCTACCTGTGTACAAGAGTCCTAGGTTAGATTCCTAGCTGTTTCAAAAAACAAAGATGCATACAGAGTGGAGTGGAGAAAGTTCCAAAAATGAACAAAACTATGCACAAAAGAATCAGAAAATGACATTTAAAAGTGGTGGCAGTATTCTTTTTTAACACAGAAGAACAGGTATTAAACAGCCAGGATTAGTCTGCTGAGTAGTGTCTGATAGAGGAGCTGTGCACTGAGGTGTGTGTGTAACTGTGGACAAGGATATAAGAGGTGGTGAAGCAGGCAGGGATCACTACCAGCAAGGCAAATATTATCAAAGATGGAAAAGCATACTTAAAATAGTGAATTCAAGAAAGTCAAGTTGAATTAAGGAAACGAAATAGTCAGTATATAAATTTAAACTTATTTTTACAAAGAAAGAAGACATGAAAAAATGACGAGTTTAATTATAGCAGCATTAGACACAACTCAGTGATTTTTACTGTTGTAACACTAACCTAATATTTGTTGAGCAAAGTATTATACTCCTCTGGATTTCACTTTTGTCTCTATAAAAGGTGGGAAGAGCAAGACAAACGAAGTTCCTTCATAGTCAGAATCACAAAAATCTCACTCTATGACTCAATAATTTATTGGTGTAGAAGGTGGCAGTCTTTTGTAAAAATAACAGGTTAAAAAACCACTGTGTCCAAGTATCAACATCCAATCACAAAATGTTCAAGATCAATTTTTAAGTTATTCACTGTAACAGTACAAATTAGGACTTCATGAAACAATAAAGTGTATCAACAAGTAAGTTTCTGCTATTTTATCAATGTGCTTCCTCGCAGTAATGGAATTAAGGCTTCTATTATACACATTTATTGTGTACATGATTCCGATTACTTTCTCAATGGAGCTTCATTCAGCTTGATAAGCAACTGAGCATTAAATATTGCTAAAACTTACTTCTAACACTGAAAATCTTTAAAAAAAGATACACACTATCTACAATTAAAAACCATTACTCAAGATAGCAAAGTTTACCACAGAAAAATGTTCAAATGTTCCCAGATCACTCAACAGCCACGCCATTACTGGAATGGATTTCAGAATGCTTATATGATACCTGTGAATGAAGTTTTCTGTGGAGTTCTGAAAACAATGCAGCATCTGCTTCTCTTCTTTGTCGAATAACTGTAAAGTCAGAAAAGAAAATAAGCATGTTAATAACATACATCAAAATTCATTTTTATGATACTATTTTACCTACAGCAACAGACAACTCTGAAGTCTGAAAAGAATCCTGAGCTGAAGAACAAAAGAATGAGTGCCACTCAGGCAATGAGTGCCATTTCGGCTCCATGAATTTGGTCAATTCATGTAATCTCTCCGACATCTGTAAAATATGGACAATTTTAGGCTGCAAGCAAATAAGTTTATGTGAAAATTAGCTAAAGTAATAGAAATGATGGGATCTTTCAGATTGTATCTACAAATATTAATAAAGAGCCCGGTGAGGTACACTACCAACAGTTTAGTTAATAATGGCTACCTGGAGGAAGGGATGGAAAGTGAAAATACCTTTGGAATCCTAAATGCAAAGAAGAATAACAAAAAAGTATACTATTCATAATAGTATGGCTTAAAACTACACATTCCAAGCATTTTTGTTAACACATACAACAAAACTAACAGTCAATTACTGTTTCAAAATCAAAATCAAAACAACTTATCTCGTTTCATCTACTAATTCATTCACTGGTAAACATCTTCAGATGCTTGCCACTACACTGACAAGTTTTCGGAAAGCCCCATTTACCAATAAGAAGTCCATGCTCTGCTCTGTTCCATGAAGGAGAAGACATACACAGGACTGGGGTCCCCTGAGAGAGGAGACCTCGCTCACCCACATCTACAACACTGCACACACCACCTGTGCACAAGTGCCTCTCAAACAAACCATTACATCCATGAGAAAAGGAACCACTTTTAAAAGCTAGCTTACAGCTTCAGTAGTCTCCAAGGAATCTCTGTGTTTATCTCAATTTAATAGGACTGTTTTATTAAAATTTCATCAGCCAAGCTCATTTAGCTTTAAATGTACAAATCTGTTTGTAGAAAGACAATGAGTGACTTGATGGCCAACACATTTTCATATTTATCAGCTAGAAAAGAGTGCTGGTATCATGTACTGACTTATGATCCACATACCAGAGATTACATCATCCTAATCACATCTGCACTTTCAGGTCTTCCTATGCCGAAAGGTAATGCTATCTTTAAAATGTATAATTACAAAATGCATTCAACAAAACTAATGCAATTAAAATTTAATATACTTTACTGTCTTTTAAAGTTTATATAAAAATATTACAAATAAACACAACCATGAAATTTTTTTTTTTCTATAGAATGAGACCAACACTACTTCATAGATATAAAGTTAGTCATAGGACAGAACAATAGTAAATAATACCAATAAAAATGAACATAGAATATTTACCAAAAAAGGTTCATCTAATAGATTGCTGAACAAAGCAAAATAAATCTTGAGTTACAATGTACCCCACTAACTGATGTGAGAAATTAAGAAACTAATAGGTTTTGCAATTTGTTTCAATATAAAACATGCTAGCATTTTATACCTGAAGTCAGCCATATAAAATGGAAAATTAACTTTTGTGTGTTATTCCAGAGGGCTGAGAACTACCATAACTCAACTAATCTACCCGAAACTGTAACTGAATTTCAAAAATATTAAAATATAAAAACTATGTCTAAGAATTACTGAAAACTGATATATCAATGGTGACCATTATATGAGGGGACCATCAATAACACTCTACCAACTAGAGCTGGACCACATCAGAACTGGGGACTCTGGGAGATGTGCTGGTAGGGGTACCCAAAAGAAGCTGTGGACACCTGGTGAGAACAGGCAGAAGAGACAAACTGCGTCAATATACAGCAAGTCTTGTTTCAAAAACAAAGATGATACACAGGAAAAAGACTATACATGGTTATAGTTTTCTTCTTAAAAAAAGAAATTTTTTTATTATTATTTTAAATATTTCCTTGCAATAATATTCACTGCAATGATATAGTTGCCAGTTTTGGGGGTTTTTTTTGACTCTAAATTTAGACAAACTTTGTTTTTAGCTACTACATATATGTGTAATATGCTCACCAGTAGGCCTTAAAATGTAAATTTGTAGAGAATGGTCTGTTAATACAGTACCTAATAGTTGGGGTTCTCACTAATAATCTAAAATGTAAAATAATTTAAACTCTAAAATATAAAATTAATCTGAATTGTAATCACCAGGGTTCAAGAAGAGAGCACTGTATTCTCATGTTCGGTTTTACAGGCAAGAAAGGAAAATAAGTTCTTATAGGATAAACACGGCATTTTTGCCCCTCTACCTTAAATAAGACATACACACTAAGTAACATCAAGATCTGACTTACATCAGCAGATGCATCATTTCAGACTTGGTTTGCTCATCGAGCTCTATTTTTTTTTTAAACATGCAGGTGTAGCCATAGCCAGATCCAGTTACTCTCATGCCACAGCCTCAACTCTATCACTGGCTATGTCACTACCCAGCTCAGTTACGCAGCTCTGAAACAGGACATCCACACTGACCACTGGCCAAATATAATTAATAATGCAACAGCTGGAGGTGGGAAACTGTGCCATGAAGAACAGATCTCCCAGAAGGTGTCATTACCAGTTTGCCAACACAGAAATAAAGTCAAAGCCCATTTCATTTGGGCAGTTTAATAGTTAGGCCCCAGCAGGAAGATCACGGACCTTCATGGCAAGGCTGCTTTTCAGGCAGCTGGACCTGGGTTCATAGCCTAAAAACTGTGCAGAGGAAGGAACTGGCCACTGGAGAAAAACAACTCTGCAACTAAGACAAGAGCAATTCTCATTCGTGGGTCCCTATGCTCAAAGCCTCCCTCCCTTAGACATTTCTGGGTACAGAAGGGCAGCAGAGCCCCACCTTACACAAAATGTGATAGTAACCAGGTGTTAATAAATGAAAAGCTATCTTCTCTAAGATAACAAGGTTTAAGAAAGCTTTCAGTATCATCTGAGAATTAAAAAATGTTCACATGGTAAGTTCTAATGTACTATAAGTTTGTATACTGACAATCAGTAGAAGCAATATTTGACTCACTAAGAGCTGTTTACTACCAAGATAGTAAGCGTTGTATGCTATCTGGTCAAATATTGCATAATATTAAATACTGCAAATCACAAGATAAACAGGAAGTTATATTAAGCCTTTTCATCTTCTTCACACTCAAATCAAATTGTTAACAATAGTATTTGAAATAATCTTCTTGCGCTATGCTTTAACAAAAGACAAAATTGAGTCGACCTTATTTTTATATATATGTAACATTACTTATAATTAAAATGATCTTGGGAACTACATATATGCATTTATACACTATATGTACATGTATGTGTGTGTGTGTGTATATATGCATACACGTGTGTGTACATATTTAAGCTTTGACAAGTTTAAGAATCTAACACAGGACAACATTTAGGAAAAATACGTACGTTCCTTCTTGATTTTTTCAGCTACTAGAAATTCATCTCTTTCAACAGTTGGGGCAAAGTTGCTGCCAATAACTCGCACAGCATACTGGAACTGTTGGGCTACATCAGCTGGAAGGTAAATAAAAGAATGCAAATTAATGCGAATGAAGTTAAGTTTTAATCACCTAAAGCTTCTAGTTCAAAATAGTGGACTGGGCACATGTATCTACCTTCTGCTTTCCCAAAGTTTTAACTGAGAGGATGAAAAAGCTATTAAAAATTGAAATAAAATAAATGAATAAATGAATGAAGTAACAGTTCTATAAAATAAGAGAGAGAGATAGCAACAGGCCAGAATATCTGAAAAATCCTAAGAGACAGAAAACAAAGTGGATTGCTAATCAGAGAAAATGCGCAGGAACAGTCACAGCCCAAAACATGATGCATGAAAAGTAAGCCTGCTCAAAGACAGCCTCTGAGAAGCTCCAAGGCTCAAGTCGACAAATACAAAAAACCAGAAGTGGGCAGCGAAGCAATCAAAATGGACAATTAATTTATAAACTGTGTTTGCATTTCTAGATAAAGATGATTATTTAAACCAGATGTTTGCCTCCACTCCCTTCATAAAACCCACTAAATTGAGAATAAAGGGTTAAAAAAAAGAGGGGGAGGCATAAACCAACGAGGGCAAACAAACAAGGCATAAACACCATCAAAAAGAAGGCAAAAATCTGAGAAGCTGGAAAGCAAATGGATTGGTGGGAACTGATTCAAGAGGACAGTGAAACCTGAAGCTCCATGCTTGCTGGGGTAAGAGGGCTGGTGGACAAAGGCCAAGAAGAAACACAATTCCCACTGCAGAAGCCCAGAGAGGCTCCAGAAAACCAGGAAACTTGGTACTTCAAAAGATGTGGATGAAGTAGTGAAGAACAAAGACTGGCTGGAAATCTGGATGGAAAACAGACTCCTGGGTCCTCTACCCCATCTTATACAACCAGACAGCTGCTAATTGCCCCACCCAAGTAAAGCAAAGAGAGTCTGGATGGAACACCAGGACAGCAAAGAATATGAAGTAAAAGTAGAGGACTGAACCTAAAGACCCGGCCCCACCTCCCAGATACTGGGAGTCAAAATTTCTACACCAGGGAATGCTAGCCAAATGCAGCAACCCTACTACACCTTCCCACTAATATGCAACCGCTCTACAGTGTTCTGCCCCTTTCTACATCAGGCAAAAACCAATAACAAACTAAAACCTGAGGCAGTCTCCCAGGTTCCATTGTGAGAAGTGCCTTTCTCAGTAATCAGAAAAATAAGCCAAGAGAAAGTCAGCCAGGATATAGGCTTTAATACCACTGCCACCCAACTAAACCTAAGACTTACAGAACCTTCCATCTTTAAAAAAAATACACATTATTTTCAAATGCACATTAAACATTCATTAAGACAGAATGTATGTGGAGAAGGAGTCACAAAATAAGCCTTATTAAATATAAAATAATTTAAATTATTGAAAGT
>NW_024347855.1:1264848-1275550 GCF_902729225.1 Pteropus medius | reverse complement strand
TTAAAAAAAAAAAAAAAGCAATATATAAGGATAAGGAAATGTGAAATTAAAAAGCAAACTAATAAAAATTTTAAAAATAGGCTAATAACAATGGAACTAGTAAAGGGTAAATCAAATTTAAACTGGTAAATGAAACAACAAAAGACAACAGTTAAAATTCCTTAGGAAGAATTCATAGCAAAATTTTTCTATAATTAGACAGTCCTCATATTAGTGATAATCCAGAAAAACTTTTAAATCTCACACTTAGACCAAATTTCAGAATACTAAAATTATATAGAAAAATTTATATGTAGCAAAATTTCATAACATAAAAAATAAAGGAAAATCATAAAAGTTGTCAGACTTAGCTTCAAAAGAGTAAGAATCAGATTAACATTGAACTCCTCAGTAATGAAGGAAGACCTTCAAAGTGGACAGAGAGGAAAAAAAACTTCAAACCAAAATTTCTATATCTGATTGATAATTCAAGAGTATAGGGATAGGGGAGAGGGAAAATTTTCATACTATTAAGCAATTATTCAGATCAGTAAATTCTATTTACTTCTAAAAGTATACCCCAATATGATCATTCTATAGCTACTATCCAATTGCAATAACTCTAAGAAGCTGGTCACCTCGCTTCTACTTTTGCCCCCTTACAATAAATTATCCACACAGTGGTCCAAGTAGTCTGTTTAAGATATGAACAGTATCATTACTCTGCTCAAACCCTCCCATCACACTCAGAATAAAATCCAAACTCCTGAGGACAGCCTACATAGCCTGGCCCCTAGATACTTCACCAGTATCATCTCCTGCCTCTCCTAGCCATACTCACTACACACCTCCCGGCTATGTTCACTACACGTCTGCCACACTTTATGATCTTGCTATTCCTTGAGTTCGCCATGCTCGCTTCCAACTCAAAATGCTGACACACTCTTCTCCCATTCCATCACTTCATTTGGTTCTCAATTTAAATGTCACCTTCTCAGAATGTCTTCCTAGCTCAAGCAGACATACCACGCACAAGCATGCACACAGCTACACCCACACCCAAGCACACATACAGTCTTTCCTAACCACCACTGTATCAACAGAATGTGTTCAATAAAGGTAAATGCATACTTGGGGGCGGGGGAGGAAAAAAAGAAATAATCTAAAGTGTTTTTGTGGAGTCATAGAATTGGGGGGTAGTTTTTATTTTCTTCCTTATATTTTTCCACACCTTAAAAAAACTTCTACAGAGTATTTATTAATGTTATACGTATTGAAAGTGGCGACTATTACTCACTTATTCTAGTTAAAAGTTATTTTTAGATTACCATGATCCTGAGTTTTATAAAAAATAGTTAATTAACATACTCAGGTACATGACAAAAATCCCCACTCCAAAAGTTTCATCCAATTTTAAACTTCCTTTTACCAAAAATTCAAAACACCTCAGTTCCAGAAATATTCTCCTCTTCCTTTTTCTCTACACTTTTTCCTACACCTTTATATATCATTTCAGTTCCAACTTTTCAGGAACACTTTGATTTCCCTATCTGCTTGTCAACCCAAATTTCCAGTTTAGTTTTCTTGCTGATTATAAAATATTTGAAAAATCCATCTGCTGTTTCTTAAACTAAATCTACCTATCCTATGTTTCAAAGGTAGAATCTTTTCATGCATAGACTCCTGACTACTAAATAAATGAGCAGTGGCAATTATTCTTTGTTTAGTGAAACTGTAGTATTAAAATGCAAAATATCAAACGATGTCAACTACAAATTTCTAGTTTAATATTCCCAAAATATTGTTCAGTTTTTTAAGTAAAACTAAACTCAGTTAGTAATTCAATGAATTATTCCTAAGCACCTACTATATATCAAACACCATAGGCCCAAAGAATAGAATGGAATAGAAAAAAGAAATAGTGGTCAACAAGGCAGCCTTAGTCAGAATACAAAAAAAAGAGGCAAATAACTACACAAAGTAATTAGATTGTGGTAAGAGCTACTAAGAAAATAAGCAGGATACCATGATGGCAAATAACAGGAAAGACTTCATGAATCAGGTTAGTGAAGGAAAGCCTCTCTGAGGAAGTGATCTTAAAATAGGCAGAAAGAAGGCTGCCATGTGAAAAGCTCTTAAACAGGTGGAAAGGATGCAGTAATGAGATTCACAGGGCTACTAACTTTGTACACTGCTCCTCAAGGGAGACCAATGTCATTGGATTCTAAAATTCAAATCCTAAAAGCCAAAGTCTTTCCATCAAGAATCCCACATGAAGAGGTCCAGATGTAGCTCTCTGATAATCTGGCTCAATCCCAGACTAAAAATCAGAGTATTCAATTTTTTGACCACAAAGTACCAAAGGAATGTATTATACCCTCACTTCCGATCTGCTCCAGATTTGTGAGGGGTGGGCAGTTATCGGGAATATGGAAGAGTAAGTAACACTTCTCACCAAGCCTCTGGAAATGGAAATATTTATCTGAGGACTAGACACCAATGAATTCAAGGATACACTGTCTGACAGGTACCAGGGAGCAGACATTGTGCTGTTCACATAAACACTCTAAAAACAAGCAGGTGAACGAGAGAGGTGAGAGGCCATCCCACAGACAGGGCTATGACTTTTCTACCTCCATTCATCACACAGAGAAATAAGCCATCAGATTCTAGATGGAAGAGTAGGAATGAGTTAATTCAAGATAACAGGTTCTGGAATCAGAGACCTGGGTTCCATGTTGGCCCTGCAATTCACTAGCTGGGTGACAGTGAGCAACTTACTTAATCTCTCCAAGTCTTAGTTTCCTCATTCATAAAATAAATTAATAATAATTATTCCAGGGAGGGGAACACACAGTGTAAATATATATATGCCTTACTGTTAAAATGTACAGCTGAAACTTATTGGATTTCGTTAACCAATGTCGCCATAAAAAATTAATTAAAAAAATAAAATAAAATAATTATTCCAACCTCCCAGAGTCATTGGCGAATTAAATACACTATCTCACTATGTAAGCACAGTGTCTGACATACATAGTAGTTGATAAATGTTGGCTATTTTTATTATTATTAAACTGAAAATGTCATTTAAATGCTTGTTATGTCTACCATAGCCATTAAAATCACAACTCAATAAAGCACCGTTTTTAACTTTAAGCAAGATAATTTGGTCTTTATCCTGTAGATTACAGATAGGGAACAAATTAAATCTCTTCAAATCTGATTAGACCTGTTTTCTAGAAAGGACACTTGGCTGCAGAGTAGAAGAGGAACTAGCGGAAATACAAAACCAGGGCAAAAAACACAGTTGAACTGCAGGATCTCAAGCCCAAATGTGAAGCTTCCTAAGAATACTTAGATGTGGGCCCAAAAGTTTTAAATGAAAGATAGTTGTCTTTTGTATCCCAAAAGGGTTATACATACATGCAGGTAAAAGAAGACAACTGAACTTAAAGATGCAAAAAATAAGCACGGCTCAAGTGAATACAAAAACGCTATAGTTCTGCGCTTTCTAGGAATCCAGAAAATGATGGGTAAGTTGAATTGTTAAATAAGACGTTAAGTTTCCACCGTCCTGCATGGCCACTATATGTTGGCTTGTCTGCACACGATGCTGTTTTCCTAAAGCAGGGGTCCCCAAACCCCAGGTCGCAGACCAGTACCATAGCCTGTTGGAAACCAGACCGCACAGCAGAAGGGGAGCGATGGGCAAGCAAGCAAAGCTTCAGCTGTATTTGCAGCCACTCCCCAGCACTAGCATCACCACCTCAGCTCCACTTCAGATGATCAGACATTAGATTTTCATAGGAGCATGGGTCCCTGATGCCCAAAAGGTTGAGGACCACTGTTCTAAAGGACAGGAGGACAACAGGACAAAGCAGCTAAACCACAAATGCTCTGTCCAGCACATAAACCATTAATTCCCCACTCCAGATACAGGTCACAATGGCTGACTGTGTGTTTTTGTTTCAGATGCCAAGCTCCCGCAGAGACCTACACGATCAGAATCTCTGGAGATGGGGCCAACAATATTAATTTTAAGTATCACATTTAGAGAATTCAAACGGAAAAAGTCTTAACATTAGATATAGTAAAAAAATCTTTCTCCCTCAAGCCACCAGTCTAGTCACTAGTTCCCCTCCCCACAAGCAATGTTGTCAGTTTTCTGTGTAATCATAGGTGATCTTGATGCACAGCTCTAGATGAAAAACAATGCTCTCAAACAAAATAAAAAACATTGCTTTAAATGTATGGTTCTCAAACTTTTTAGCCTCAGGACCCCTTTGCAATCTTAAGATTGAGGAACCCTAAAAGTTTTTGTTTATTTATGTGCACTACATCTATTGATATTTACTGTACCCGAAATTAAACAAAGATAATTTAAAATACAATTTATTTAAAAATAACAATAAACCCATGAAATCAACTTTCAAATGAAGCCTAAAACTTTGAAATTTCAATACACGTTAATAGACATTTACTGAACATTTCAATATACACTTAATATACATTTTAATGTATAATTATCATACACTGATTTTCCAAAGCATGTAATCAAGGGAAGACCATATTTTATTTGGAGTTTCATCAAGAGTTAGTCACCATTTTGGAAAATCATGAAACCAACAGCAAACACCACTTGTGGTCCATGAAACACCAAGACAACGTTCTTTTATCTGTCTGCATTGTGGTTCGTGGTGTTATAGATTAGGGCAATCACCTTACTTCAATATGTAGTGTACCACTGTCATACCTAAGCATTTATATTGAAATATTATCTAATGAAAACTTTTCTTCTTTACCTCATAGCTAGAAAGAGGATTACAAAGTATGTAAAGGAGTGTTGCCTCTGACACAGTTGAAACACTGTAACATCAAGCACATTATTTCCAAAGACAGAAGTAATGACTATCCAAAACTATAGTAAGTAAAATGTACTCTAGAAGAGGGGCAGGGATATTCAGAGAGAATTTTACTGTTACTGGCTGGCAGTATGTGTTGTAAGCCAGGTTCATGGCTGTTATAAGCTAGAAAAGGTAGAAAATAATGGTTATACTAACTTTATAAAAATGTCAAACACCATTAAAGTTAGGTGCTTTGCTTCTGAAAGCCCCATTTAAAAATTTCAACTGTAATTTTTTAAAATACTATATGAAAAATTGATCACAAAAATTAAAAAATTAAAAGTAACCAGTGTCTATTATGCCTCAATTTCATAGTATTAAAAAGCAATAAACTACAAAAACATAAGGCCAATTGTTTGTAACATGTCATTAGAAAACGAAGTAATCAAATTTTCTACTTAGTTATCAGGTAAAATATCCATTAGTGAAAATTTTTTAAATTTCAAACACTGTAAAGGCAGCAACATTGCTCCTTCGGTCACTAAAGTAGAACAAATTAAAACAGAACGAGGCAAGCTATTAAATACTTATAAATTCTTCAGTACATAGTAGCATTATTTGGAATTATGACTATAATAATTGTTTGGCAATCCTAGCTGTCAAAAAGAGAGCAAAAAGAGCATCATCTGTAATAGATTTCGTTCAGAAAGAATCCCCTCAGGCTCTCACAGAGAACCTATTTACTCTTAACTTAGACACAATTCTAAATGGAGAAATGCAGAATTTTGCTAAAGTGTTTCAACATCCTGAAAGGAGTGAAGCTAAGTCAATCAAAACGAGTCTCGAATTTAAAAAAGAAATCTTTTTAATTGAAAAAACATCATGCTACTTCACAATGAATGGCCTCCAAAGTCCATTTGCGACAATGAGAACAGATAAACGAGTGGTTTATCCCTGGAGGAAAATTTAGGATCCACTGGTATAATAAATACACTGATTTGAAAGTGATTGCGTTATAATCAACGATCTTAGCTCTCTGATTTCTCCCATGATTAAGAACATCCAATTAGAAAGGTAATTCAGAGGGCTAGAGATGCACGTACAGAAGAACCAGATACAAAAACAGAAGACAGCATACCACGTTAGCACCCATCTTAAGGTCATTGCACCCTCTACCTGGAATTCTCTCCAGATATCCACAGGGCCCTCCCTCACTCCATTCAGGTCTGTTTAAGTATCTCCTCAGAGGCTTCCTTTCACCATTTCCCTCAATATCCCTTTAGCTTACTTTATTTTTTATCACAGCACTTATCACTAATTAACATTATACATTTAACTACTTTCTCATGTCTCCTCAACTAGAATGTAAGATCTATTAGAAGAATGAATCACCTGTGTATCTTTGCATCACCAGCACCCAACAATAGTGCTTGGGGATGGGAGTGCCCAAAGATTTCTTAGATAACTAAAGAGATAGTGAAACTTCATAAAATATAGCAAGGAATGTATGACATCAAGAAACATTTAAGAGACTGACCCCCCAAAATGCATCTTTGGCTCCTAAGGTTATCACAGAACATCAAATAAATTAGGTACGCTACTTGTCATAAATTATGAAAAGTCAAAATACAGTCTCAATATTTTGAATGTAATTTTGTTTAAAGTATTCCCGCAAAACTGCACAATTTCTTCTCCACACTGTGGTGCTTAAGGAATAAGTAACCCAGTTGCTTCAATTACCCAGAAAATTCTTTCACGGTGTATACTCACTTCCCCCTCCCTCCTGCCAAAGCAAACACCAAGAAACGACATATCTAAGTACCACTAAGTACCACGACCACGGAATGGCTTTATATACTGTACAGGATTGAGTTTGGGTAGCAGTATGTGCTAGGTGAACTCTCCAGGAATAGCTCTATACCAAATCCCACCCTCAGCCGTTTATAATAGGAAAAAAGATGGCAGGTAAAGGTCGTAAACACCCCCCTCGCATCATAATCGAATCTACTATACTTTCCTAAGGGAAGGGGAAAATGATGTGGCTCGCCACCACCTGGCACCCCGTCCGGGCGTCACCCTCAGCGCAGTAACAGACGTGTGACTGAGGACCAGTCCCAAATAAGTGCGGAGGCGCCCTGCCCGATGCTGTGACTTTATAGAAGGTGGACGCGTTCGTGAGCTGACATTTTCCCGGGCTTCTCTCTCGGAACCAGAGTGGGGGATGACTCAGCCCGCTCCAGACCCTGCCCTCATTCCTTCCGCCTCGAGGGATCCCGGCCCTCTCATTCCTCCGTTCCGCAGGCTGCAATACCCTCCAGGCCGGCCGCGCCCCTCACAGTTCCACTACCCTCCTGCGGAATCTAGAGGCCGCCCTGCCACGACCCCGCCAGTCCCCTGAACGCGCCGGAGCTGCACGCTCAGAAAGCGGCCTCCAGAACGCGCCTTGGACCCCGAGCCAACCGGCCCAACCCCACTACCTTCGCTCTTGCCCAGGATCCGGCAGCACAGGTTCTGCAGCAGAACGTTCGGCGACTTCTGGTCAGGCGTCGCCATCCTCGCCAGGGACTGCTCACGGGGGCCCAGCGGAGCCGCCGGCCCGAGCCTGCCCGTCCCGAGCTCTGCGCGCTCAGGAGGCCCCGCCGTGCCCGGTCGCCCGCGCCCAACCCGCGCCCCGCGGGCTCCCAGTATCCCCAACAGGCTAAGGCCCCGCAGGCAAGGCTGATGAAGAGGGCGCCATTTTAACGGAACCCGCCGAAACCGCGGGCCCTTCCCACAGTGCCCCGCTTCTTCCGGGCGCTTGGGGCCACCAGTGCGCCGGCCTAAGGGTTCCCGGCGCCTCGTTGTGTGTTTTCCCCGACCACCTCCTTCAAGCCTGGAAAGTTCCGTCACCAAGCGCCTCAGCGGCTCCCTGCATGGATTGCTCCAGGTGCTCGGATCCCTGAACTTCGCGGAGGTTCAGGAAGGCTCAAACTCTCAGACTACCCAGAGGCTCAGGACAGCCACAGACTTTCTGTGAGAATGCTTGGTGCCCACTAGCACCTTCATAGTCCATAATTTTTTAAAAAAGTCATTGGTTCGAGTCACACTTTTGGTATAAGAAGTCTGTTAAAAGGAATACAAGAGTTTTAGCATTTGGTTGAGCACTGATACCTGCTATATTATCTAGCTTTTCATAAGAGTGGTGTGTGGCTTCTCACCATTCCCTATACCTATGCCTCTGTCTCTTAATCCCAGGTAACTATAGTCAGCAGAGAGTTAGTCAGATGAAGAGTAAGAGAGGGAAAAGGCCTAAAGAGAAGATAAATAAGCGCGCAATTACAAGTCATTTTAAAGACAATTATAAACGCTCGCACTTGAGTGCCGGAGTAGCTGCAGGCACTGAGAACTGCCCAATCCAGAACAAGTGACCCAAGCCACACATCAGCTGGTCAAGATGTAGGATCCTGGCAGCCAGGAGCTATACAGGTCACACAGCTACAGTATATTAGACCAAGGGTGAATATTTATTCCACATTGAACCACCCTAGTTTCTTTCCAGGAAATTTGGAATTAAGATCAAAAGAATGTATATCTAAATGGCCTGAAAAAAAGTCACCTTCCAACAAGCAAGTAAGCTAAGTAGGAGAGAAAACACTACCCCTCCCTTTCCAGAGTGAAAGAAGAATGCCAGATCTTACAAACGACCACCTGAGGTATCCCGCCTAATGATCTGAGGTGGAACTGAAGCAGTGATGCTAGCACTGGGGAGCAGCTGCAAACGCAGGTGAAGCTTCTCTTGCTTGCCGGCTGCTCACCCCCTGCTGTGTGGCCTGGTCCCTAACAGACCACAGACCAGTACTGGTCTATGCCCCGGGGTTGGGGACCCTTGCCCTAAAGGAACCCTACTCCTTTGACTGACTATACATTTAAACACTTGTCTTCTAGTCTTCTACCATTTGAATTCTAGGAATAGAAAAACAATAAGAGTCACAAGACAGAGGCCAAAAGAGTCTCTGAGAGAGGCAATTGGAAGGCCAGGACTTCACATTAAGAGCAGAACTGCAGTTTCAGCTAGTAGCAAGTGTTCATAGCTTTTCTACTTCCCAGCCCTCTTGCTATACTTGCCTGGGCTTCTAAGGTAACAGAACTCCAGTTGCATTCACGATAGTAACATGGCAGGATGCAGCAGTGAGAGATACAGAGAGGAAGGAGACTAGAGAACACATGGTACAACATAGTGGACATTGTACTAGTATATCATGACAGCCATCTCCTGTCATTGAAACTTACCTGAATGTGTCTCTGTTTTTCCAATATAAAGATGGAAATAAACCACAATAGAATGTGGTGGACATGTAACAGGATCAGTTCATTAGGAAGACACAATTATAAATGTCTGTGTGCCTAATGACAGCTCAAAATACATGAAGTTGGAGGGACTTCTAGAGAAGGTGGGTGAAGATGTAAGAACTATTCACAAACAAAAGTAAAAAACTGGAAAAACTTGTCAAGATGAACCAAGGCAGGGCACTATAAATCAACCAAATATAGCCCACAAATTGAGAAGCATTTATTCCTAAAAAAAAAAAAAAAATCAAGTTTCCAATGAGAACAACGGTTGTGTGTGGTCTTCTTTCTAGGACTTCTCCAATCCCCACCACACAACTTGATCAGAGAGAACAGAAATATTCTCAGGACAGGGCTAGCTGTCGAACTCATTGGCTGTGCCCCCCAGGAAGGGCAGGTTTTATTTAGGGCAGGAGGTAAAAAGCCATGACTCATCAGCTAAGGGGGCTTGATAGGAAATGAACAGGGTGACACTCAGTAGCCCAGTCTTGGAGTTCCACTTGGTACAAGTGGCAGACCAGCAAGGATTTTAATTCTGTGAGGATTAGTTTTGTGTGTCAACTTGGCTGGGCCATAGCACCCAGATGTGTGAACAAACATTGTTCTAGGTGTTTCTGTGAAGGTGTTTTTGGATGAGATTAACATTTAAATCAGTCACCTTTGATTAAAGCAGAATACCTTCCCTACTGTGGGTGGGCCTCATCCAATCAATTGAAAGCCTGAATAGAGCAAAAAGACTGACCTCCCCGAAGCGAAGGGGAGGTCAGATGACCTTCAGACTTGAACTGCAACATTGGCTCTTCCCTGGGTCTCCAGCCTGCAGCCTGCCCTGCAAATTTTGAACTTTTCAGACTCTACAATCATGTGAGCCAATTCCTTAAAACAAATCAGTCTCTTTCTCAAGATAGATTAATAGATAGACAAATGAAAGGAGAGAGAGAGAGAGAGAGAGAGAGAGAGAGAGAGAGAGAGATCTTATTGCTTCTATTTCTCTGGAGAACCCTGGCTATTACAAATGGAGAAAGCCAAGAAATGAGAAAGTCAACAAATGGCTAAGATCAACTTCCCACAAATATCTGACAGGAAACCACGTGCACACCTGGGAGAGATCCAAGCGACCCTAGTGAAACAGTAAAGTACAGGAGAGACATTGAGAACCTTTTTGAGTGTATTTCCAACCCACATGAGGATCCATCTGCAGAAGATGAAACTCTCACAAATCATTGCTTGAGCACTACATTATGCAGACATAGGACCAAGCCCTAACAAACCAAGTTAAAAGAATAAAAGTGAGAATTTAGAAACTGAGCAGAAACATCAGCAGTTGCACACCATGGGGGAAACACATTACACAGTTTAAATCCAGGCAAGTTGCACACACACATACACACACACACACCTCTCAGAATTCAGGATTGCTATAACATGCTATCTTAAATTTATAATTTCCTACAAAGAAAATTTACAAAACTTGCAAATAAACAGAAAAATGTGACCCATGCTGAAGAGGCCCAGATATTGGAGTTAGCAGAAAAAGACTCCCTCTTCCT
>NW_024347855.1:1211278-1264670 GCF_902729225.1 Pteropus medius | reverse complement strand
TTGTCCCTTCTTCTCCTGTCCCTTTCTCTCCACTCCCACCTGTCCGTGAACACAGAGGAAAGGCCATATAAGGACAAAGCAAGAAGTGGCTGTCTAAAAGCAGAGAGGTCTCACCAGAAACCATCTGGCTGGCACCTTGACCTTGGACTTTCAGCCTCCAGAACTGTGAGAAAATGAATTTCTGTCGTTTAAGCCACCCGGTCTATGGTATTTTATAATGGTAGCATAAGCAGGCTAAAACACCCAGGAATGTAATAAGGCTGGTCGAACATTTGAAACTGAATCGGTGTAAGATATTAATAGACTAAAAAGGAAAAACTGTGTGATCATCTCAATAGCTGAAGGCCCTTTGACAAAATCCAACATCCATTTCTAATAACCATCCCACTCCACTCCCTAAAAAACCCTCTACCTGAAGTAGAATAGAAGGGAAATGCCTTAACCTGGTACAGGCATCTACAGGAAGAACCAAAGTTAACAAAATACTAGATCCTTTTGCTTATGTATTGTTTCTCATTCACACAATAAAAATTAATCAATCATTTGAGGGGACAACACAGCGTTATGGAAAACCAAGAGAAACAACAGAAAATAGAAACACATTTACAGAAGTTACAGATAATGCACTATGAATAACATGTCCAAGAGAAATCAAAGATGAGAAGTTTTGCCATAGAATTTAGAGAATGAAGAGAAACCAATGAAAATTCTAGTATTAAAAATATAATTGAAATTAAAAGTCAATGAGTGTGCTTAATACAAGTTTAGATATAACTGAAAGGATAATTAATGATGAAGGTAAAAAGGCTAATTGAAGCATGCTGAAAGAAAAGGATTTAAAATATGAGAAAAAGCATAAAATACATAGGAGGCAGAGTAAAAATGTCTAACATTCATATAATTAGAATCCAGAGGAGAAGAGAGAAGAAATGAGAAAATAATAGGAGAGATAATGGCCAAGAGCATTCCAAAACTGACAAAAGACAGGTCAACAATAGAAGTGGTACCAACTGCGACCATAATGCAGGAAAATCGTACCTAGGCAAATCTTAGAAAAATCCCTGAAAACCAAAGACAAAGAGAAAATCTTACTAGCCTGAGAAAAGGATAGAGATTACCTTCCAAGGAGCAATCATTAGCCTGAATGCTAATGTTTCAGCAGAAAGAAATCGAAACCTGATGAAAAAGGCTGAAAGAAAATAAATGCAAATCTAGAATTTGATAGTCAGCCAAAATACATTTTAAAAAGAAAGAGAAATACCTTTTTAGAAAAATAAAAATGTAAAGATATGCTAAACTATATCATTTAGGCACAAGGAAAATGTTATAAGAAAAGGTTGAAATTGAAAAGAGGAATGAACAACAATGTATAGTGTGAATTCAAGGTAAACATGAATAAATATTGATTGTAAATGTACTTACAGTATTCTGATGTCTTTAAAATGTCTTGAAAAAAGGCAAAATACTAATTTATATCAGACTTCAATAACTTAAGGACAGTTGTTATGATTTCTAGAGAAACCACTAAATGAAGAGTAAAAATATTGATGATTATCAAAGAATAGAATATAGAAAATAAAAATTTTTCATGCATCAATAAAAATAAAAATGAACATAGAACATGAGAGATGAGAGAAAACATGATAAGGCGGTATATTTAAACCAAAATATCTCTCAAATTACACTCAATATAAATGCGCTAAGTCCACAGAGGTAAGGTACAATTCTAATTCCATCGTATCAAGGCTGCATTCTATCAATGTGACTTTTCACTGTTGGTGTTGACCTTGCTCACCCGGCCTCAGGTAGTGTTTGTCAGGTTTCTCCAATAAAAGTTACTCTTTTTCTTTTACTTTCCATACTGTACTCTTGGAAGAATGGCACTATACAGCACCCCCTTAATGAGTGAGTAGTTATGCTCTACCTCCTGAAGCATGGAAAGTCTACACAAATTATTTGGAATTCTTCTGCATGGGAGATTTGTTTATTCACCCCCATTTATTTATGTATTCAATAATTTCCTTATATTAATATGTACTCATGGGTATTCATTTTATACTTTGGGTTACAATCCAATACTACATTACTTATTTTCTTGCTCAAATTGTTCCAGGCTTGACCCTTTGAATCTCTTTCAGTTGGCTCCTGTATTCCTTTGACATTTCCTCATCATTGTGAGTTCTTTAAAAAATAATTAATAGACTTTACATTTTATTAGTCCCATTTTAGATTTATGGAAAAATTGAGTAGATAATACAGAAAGTCCCATATATCCATCCACCCCTGGCATGCAGTTTCTTTTATTATTAACATCTTGTATTAGTGTGGTATATTTGTTACAATAGTAAACCAATATGGACACATTATTATCAACTAAAATCTGTGGTTGACATTAGTCCAGTGCTTCTGGGTGATGGGATATTGTGGTAAGACTATGAATTCTCTGGTCATGCACCACTGTCTCATCTTTGCCGTAAAATGTGCCCCTTTCTCTGAGGCAAAGTTGTATGGGATACCACAGTAGATAGTCTCCAGATCTGGCTGTTCTTAATCCTTTCATCCTTGTGTGAGTACGCTGCTCCTCACAAGAGTAGGGCAGGTCTGTCTCTCTTCTCCTTGATGTGGGCTAGTGTTAACATTCTTTTATATTCTTTCATGCCACACTTGATATTGTAAGAAAAAATTCATTCAAGCTGCCTAAATTAGAAGCTTTATGATTAATGAGGTTATTGGTACCCACCTCAATTATTATAAAGATCTTCTGATTGATTAACTAAAACTAGTGAACGATTTTTCAAATTACAATTTATAAATTGATGTTCACTTTTTTCGAGGTCATAATGATTTATTGTTCTGACATCAGATCAACAGAAGGAAACTCTAGTTAGGCTTTGAAAACTCATACAGTTCAGGAAAATGTCATATAATGATTGTAAGTAGATGAATAAATTACTTTAGAAGTCAAGAAGTCTTTTGAACCACTGTCCTTTCTTTTATCTTGTTTTGTGAGTATGTAGTGTTTCTTATAAATTTTTAAAATGGAAATTAGTTTTCAAAGGTTAACATTTGATAAGGCTTTACTATAAATATCACTAACATTGAATATTACTTTTGCCTGTCTCTCCATATTAGCAAGCAAAAGCCACTACTCCCCCTTTTCCGGAATTGTTTTTGCTCGCATTCATTCATCTTATTACTCGGGATTATGTATGTACATTTTTTGAAGCATATTGCAATTTTTAGTACAGTGTTCAACTGGAATGTTGCTTCTTTGATTCTAAAAGTATTTTTAATTTTAAAACACTATAAAAAGAATACAAATGGCTTTTCATAATGATGATGAAATATCCTTGTTTGGGTACAGAATTCTATGACTAATATTTTAATCCTTTTCTTATCTTGTTGCTTCTTGTATTTCCCTCATTTAACAGTGCACTTGCCATGAACTTCACCTTCACAGTTCACTCAAAAACTGGTTGAATGTTATCATTCTATTGTCTAGGGATGGGGTGGGGATAGACGAATTCTCTTTGTAGAAGACTGAACAACTTTTTAGAGTTTCCTCAAGTCTGAAGAAAGTAGTAGTGAAGAGTAAATGAGGTGAAAGCAAATGAGGAAGGATGCTGCATTCTTCTAGCTGGAATGTAGGGATGTGAGGGTGGCATGGGGTGCCGGGGTCTGATTCATTTGGAAGATTAAATCTACCTCCAAAATTAAGAACAGAGCAACACCTTTCAAGTCAGGTTGAAGGTAACAGTTGGCCTGGCCCTCCTGATTAGCCCTTTCTATCCCCTCTACCCTTACCTCATCATTCTCATGCATATGAAGTGGACTTAGGTGTCCATTCTTTTAGAGGCTTATAAACCTTTGTTAAAGCACTCACTGGACCAGGCTTCCGGCTTCCTCTGAAACATTGTTTGATTTCCATAGCAGAATATTCCATGTGCCCAATAAGTCTGTTAAGATTCTCAGACCCAGACCATTCCTGTCCAAATTCCTGACTCCCAAGACCCCTTAAGGCCACCTCTGCAGGGAATGCTATGTTCTTGAAGTTATGGGTGACACACTTCAATTGGATCACTAAAGCCATTTCGTGCATCATTGCTATTTTACATCAGCTGTGCTAGCTGCCACCTACTGCTCTTTTTGTCAAGCTCCGTATATTCGCATCTCTCATCTTCACAACTCCACCCCATTTTACAGAATTGGAAACTGCAAACTGAAGTTATAAATAACCCATCCAAGATCACAGCTAGGGGAAGACTCAGGGTTCAAATCCATGTTGCATGCTCCCAAGACCAGAGCTTTTCAATGTTACAAAGGCACCTCTCCTTTAAAAACATTTTGATTGCTTAATATATTTTGATAACCATTCTCCAATGTCTTCAGTCCTTTAGTCCTGAGGAATTCAAAAAAAAAAAAAAAAACCTGCAAAGGAGAAATCTGATAACGCACTTGAAAAAATAAAAAAGAAGTTAATTAGTTTTCCAGATGATTAGAATGCTTATTCCCCTTTCGCTTGAACAAATGCTTCACTGACTTAATAATGTGGCTATAGGGAGCCTCTTTCAACCACAAAACCTTCAGCTGCAGACTCTTCCAGGAGCCCTTGTGGTAGGCTGAGGCCTCACAGGCATTTTGAATAAGACTCTTTTTCCTGTGCACAGAGCTTTGTGTTCAG
Source organism: Pteropus medius (assembly GCF_902729225.1). Lineage (NCBI taxonomy): Eukaryota > Metazoa > Chordata > Mammalia > Chiroptera > Pteropodidae > Pteropus > Pteropus medius. The sequence goes on along the minus strand of NW_024347855.1, from coordinate 1,259,989 downwards.
TGATTGATTCGAAGCACATGAATGACTGGATGGCTCATTTATTTCTATAAATATCTATTATAAATTACCTTGGCAGCAGCAAAATTCAGTTCATCTCTGCGCAGTAGAGAAAAACATTTGTCCTTTGTCACGTTTTTATATTTGCTGTGCCTCGCAAAACAACTGAATAGACTAGCAACCTATTATGCACAACCACTACCGTTCGTTCATTTCCCATCAAAGTAGCTTAATGTATTTTTAAAGATACAGCTGGAATATAAAAGACGAGTCTATAGAATATGAAATACAGAATCAAAACCATATGCCCCCACCCTGTGTTTTACACATTAACTCTTTAATTTACACAAATTCTATTCTTACAAAATCCCTCACTAACATTCAGTATATAATGTAAATATAAAGTTACTGTGTAGAGACATTCCCAAGGCAAGATCTGCATTTTAAAGTCTCATCATGTGCAAAGTCAATTTACAGTTTAAAAGCAACCGACTTAATAAAGTACAGATAGAACACTGAGAATAAAGACAGGATGCCTCTGCTGCTTACAAGGGCAAATCATTTAATTTCCTCTAGCCTGCTTTCTGATCTGAAAAACAAAATCTGTAGTATTTTATTAATTTCAGATTCTTGTTGAAAGAACCAAATAGATCATGTCCCAAACTTTGACCTCACCTCATCATTAAATGGCAGGTTCTTCCATCAGCGATCACAGATTTGCACACCAAGATAACTGCTATATTACATCTTTGTGTTTCCAAAGCTGTCTTTATGTCATAAGTGGGTTATTTCAGAATTCACTTCACTTAAAACTGGGTAAGTCTTTGTTCTTTCCTGATAATATTTTTAATTGTTAATTCTCTATATTTGATAGATTTATTTTGCTTTGTTTTTAAACTCAGAAGCTACTAAGAATTCAATGTAACAATCCTAAATATTAATAACATCCACAAATTTACCATAATTAACTCTTTTGTCTTTGGTTTATAGAATGGGTGAAAGGTAATATGTGCAAAAAGAAAGGAAAAGAAAGCAGGTAATAAGGAGGAAGGAAGGAAGACCAAGAAGAAGAGAGGAAAAGAAAGGTTGGTTTTGCTTGCCTAACAGGAATTTTGTTTTGCTTGTTGCACGCCAAATGTTTACACTCCAACTCTCTTTTCTTAACTATAAAACTGTCCACCTTTCTATTCAGATTAGTATTTCTCCCTAGAATCCTCTAGCAGATTTCCAGGCAAAAAGGTCACTGCTTAAGCTTTAATTTCCAAAATTTCAAAAAGTATTTTAGTGATAAGATAATAGGATTTTCCATTTTCTTGTGAGACTACAATTCAATCAAATTCAGAGCTTTGCTCTAATTTCTATCAGGTCCTCATAAGTTTTACTCCACTTTCCTTACTATCTTGGCATTACGGCTCTTAGTTTCAATTAATGAACTCTTTTTAGATTTATAAGGTTTTCTTTTGGCTTTTTTTTTTTTAGTTTGGGAAACTGTCTCCATATATTAACCTACAAAATTTTTTTATTTTATTGACAATATTATATACACACAAATATTTAAAAATTGATTTTTGTGTGTTTCCAAGGTAACAAATGTACATTGAAAAACTGAGAAACCATAACAAATATCTAAAGGAAAAAAAAACAGGTATAATTGTACCGATAGATACAGCTACCATTAATGTTTTAGTTCCTATACATCCAGTTTTTGCCCTGTATATATGTACGCAAATACATGAAATTGTAACACACAGTTTTTTAACCTCCCATTTCACTCGATATTATATCTTATGAGTTTTTTTTTATGTCATCAAATAAGCTAAAGCCTGACTATTAATGGCTGCATAATATTCTATCTTATGGACATATTACAATTTATGTGATTAATTTCCCTTTAATGTTCTTAGGCAGCAGTTTGTTTTCTAACTTTTTGTTATTATATATAAAGAATATTAGAGCCACTCTAAAGATAGATTTGGGCCCAAACCATTGGCCTAGGTCCATTTGCAAAGCCATGAATTTGGAGCAGACAATCGCTCTAAGTCTTTATCAAAAATGTTTCCTTGAAGATGAAGTTCTCTTTTCGTCAATCTCATTAGAAGTTAAAATGATTTGGGAACAATTCTAGTCTTCATATCCCCATGTTGCCCCTCACAAATTTGATTAGGCAGTACCATGAGGTAGAAAAGGAACAGGATTTGGAGCCAGAAGGTAAAGCTTCAGATCCTGGCTCTGCCATCAAAGATCTGTGTAACCATCGCAAAGGCAAGTACACGCTTAAAATCGTGGCTTTCTGGTCAGTACAGTGGATGGCACCTGCACTGTGAAGATAAATATACTGATAAGATGCTACACAAACCAAACTCCTGTTAATAACACTGAACATCCACCTTTGATTTTACTCTTAACAAAGAGCTAGGGATGAGATGATTTTCTTTACCAAATCTCCCTGATGCAGGTATTAGGATCCCTGTTCTAGTAATAAGGAGACTGAGGCTCAGAGAAGTTGAGTGCTTTGCCAAAGCTCACAAAGCAATAAATGGCCAAACAGAGGCTAGAAAGAATTCACGTCTCTCCTAGGCAGATGGATGCTCTGTTTGCCATAGCTTTCTAGCTCACTACCTAATAGCAACTTTGCAATAAAAATTTAAGTTACCAATTGGAATTTAATTTTAAAATCTGTATTTGAATAATGAAGGTCTATAAAAGATATTAATATTCCTAATTTTAATTAAAAATTAGGAGATAAAAACTCAATAAAAAATGATATAGTAAAAAAAATTGCCAATTGACTTTTACCATGTCACAAAGCTGCTATTTCTGTATGTTCTTAAGAAAAAAGAATTCAGCACTTTTTTTTCCTTCACAAAAGTCCCTGGCTTATTATACAGATATTTAAGGTCCTTTGTAATTCTTTATCTATCTCCCAGAAAGTCATTTGGAATTCTTGCCACAGGACATACAATCAGAAATATGTTTGAAGACAGCAATCAATACATTTGATGCAGAAAACAAAAAACAAAAAACAAAAACACTCCCAATTACTGACAGGATCACTGTATAGAATAAGTTACTTGAGAAAATGTGTATTTGGTTCAGAATTTTCTCAACTCTTTTCTCTGTCCTATAAACATATAGAGTAACAGAGAGGAAGCCTGGAGGAGAGAAAAGGGCACCCCCTTTCTGTCCTCATGCACACTAGGCCCTTCATGACAATAGTTCAAGGCTACCAATGCCCATCAAGGAACTGAGATGGACTTTACCAGGTAATGAGAAGAGTGAGACCAAGTGATGGCTGGTCGCTCGCTGCTCTGGACCTTCCTTCATGAGCCAGCCTAGTGCTGCCCTCTGCTGGCCAGAGGAGCTGAATTGCTAAACTGAGACATGAGTACTGCAGCTTAATCGTATCAACTGGCTTTAGAGAATAAATCTAGTAAGCATTATATTGTTAACAGAATTCTCATAATTCTACAAATAAGAATTATTTTTGTCTTATTGAAAAAAGCTATTATTGGAATAGTCTGTCTCATTTTCAAAATGCTCGTAAGACCTTAAAACTTGGCCACAGAAAGAGAAGTAGAAGGAAGTCAAGTGTACTGTAGTTTTTCAGAAAGCTTTGGGTTCAAATCTTACTTTTAGCTGTATGACTCTGAGCAAGTTATTTCTTTGAACTTCAGTTTTCTAATCCCTAAAATCAAATGAACATATTTACTTTGCGAGGTTTTGAGAAGATTCAACAAGTTAATGTTTAAAAAATACCTAGTAAGCATTTGAAAATCATAGCTGTAAAAGAGGTTATAGAATATCTATTAGTAGATTTCAATATTTGAATTTTTCAAGATTACATTTTAAAAACCAACAGGGAGATTCATTTTCTCACACTGAAGCTATTTAAAAATGAAACCTAATTCAACATCCCACATACGTGAATATTATATTCTTTCATGTACTAAAAATTAATCAAAGATAAATTGTAAAGTAGCAAAAGGTCTAAATAGTAATCGGTGAGCAAAGGCCTGGACTGTAGAGATTCGTTGATTCAGCAACCAGAGAGTTTTATTTACATGTCTCTAGAGCAGTGGTCCTCAACCTTTTTGGCACCAGGGACCAGTGCCCCTATAAGAATCTAATGCTTGATGATCCGACGTAGAGCTGCGGCGGTGATAATAGCTCTGGGGAGCAGCTGCAAATACAGATGAAGCTTCACTCGCTTGACCACTGCTCACCTCCTGTGTAGCCCAGTTCCTAACAGGCCACGGACAAGTACTGGTCCTTGGCCTGGGGGTTGTGGACCCCTGCTCTAGAGCATCACTGTCCACTTGAAACATGTGACTCACAAATGAGGTCACATATATAAGGTAAAATTTCTGTAACCATGTTTTAAGCATGTAAAGTTAACTATTTGTTAATTAATTAATTGTGTTCTCTTGCATCTTATTTTCTGAAAGAGAACATTCTGGCTTCAGAGCCTAAAGTTCTAAGTTTGATGCTACGTCTGGCTAATGGGCAAACACCTCTCAGAAGCTGGAGAATTTCTTTGAGGAAGACAAACATCTTAACTCAGTGGGCACAGGAGACCTCAGGCAAACTGTCACTACCTGGCATTAAGTCAGAAGGCCTCCATTCCTTCTCTGATCCCAGAACTGCTCAGTTGCTCCTTCTTTTCTTGGCCATGACTCTGGTGTTCACTTGGTTCTTGATGTCGTCCAAGCTAACACATGGGGTATAATCTACATGTCTACTTGAGTTTTCATTTCTCTAAATACAAAATGAATACATGCTTAGTAAAATTGTGAACCTTGCTGAAACACGAAGCAGACCAGAATAGCATTGAAAGGGCCCTGAAAACTAAATTGCCATTGTAATTACAGTTCACAAAAGTGCGGCAAGCCTTACACACTAAACATAACCAAGGGTGACTTCCTGATAAAATAGGAGACTTGAACAGGATTAGGAGTCTTCTAATATAATATCTAAAATATACAGGATACAAGTGAAAATCACGTGTCATAACAAGAAGTAGGAGAAACACAACTTGAGAAAGAAAAACAATGAACTTGCATAAACACCACACTAAATCAGATAGTACAATTGCCTGACAACGTTTTTAAAACAACCATAATGAAAATGCTAAGACAGTAGATCTTAAATGTTCTTGCCACACACACAACAAAATAGTAACTGTATGAAGTGATGGATGTATTAACTAACCTTAATGTGGTCATCAGTTCACATATATATCAAATCATAATGTTGTATACCTTGAACTTACACCATGTTATTTATCAATTATATCTCAATAAAACTGGAAAAAATAAAGGATACACAGAAATTAAATAGGCAAAATACATCCTTCGGATTTATTTTTATTATTTAGAATCCCGCTGTTTCCTAACATACAGTTACATGCTCCTTTCTCTCTATAAAATACACGATATATCAAATGAAAGGAAAAAGTTGTCTTTTATTTTAGGTTAGATGAGCATTTTCTGGCTTAGTAAGTGTCCTTCCTATCCACCTCAAGTTCCTTTTAGCATCTAGTTGAGATGAAGAGAAAATGGTCTTCTGATATTAAATCAATATCAAAACAGGATAGAAAGAATGTTTTATATCAGGTTTCGGTAATGCCTGTGTCGACTATGCGATAATGCTTAAAAATGACGCTGTGGTCCCTGCCAACAATAGACTCGGAAGTGCAATTTTGGCAAAATAAATAAAATGATGGTTTAAAAAATGGTTTTCTTTTGCAGTGATCTCATAGGTCACAACATTGAAATCAAGGACACATTTCTTGCAAGGCTTGCAAAATATATAGGAGATGTTTGAAAAAAAAAAAGCCATTTCATTTGTTCAAATAATGTAGGAGGTAGTAAAAGAGACGGAGAAGAAAGGAAAACTTATTGTGTGCCCACTAAGTGCCAAGAAGATGACATAAATTACCTCACAACAATCCCTAAAAAAGTGCTAACTGACTCTTCAATCCCATAGTTCTCCTGGCTGCTCAATTTCTAGAAAAGTTCTTTCAAATAACATTGGGATCTCTGGGGTTGGGCCCAAGATGGGTGTTTTTAAAAATCTCCCTAAGTGATTTTAATGCACAGCAAAGCCTCATTCCTTGGGATAACACAGAGATGCACACACCCTTCTGCCCTCTATTCCCTACCCCAACCTCAGGCTTTCTGGCTCCCATTTTTTCTTGATAACGGACTTTACTCTTACCTGCCTCTGGGTTTCGACTCTTCTTCCTGATATCTGACTCATGTTTTGCTAAAGAAAATCCTGCATGCTTCTTGTCTACATGTACCTACTATGCAGTGTCCCTAGATGTCACCCCCTTTGCCCTGTAGCACTGATACCTCCCTCACCACCATGGCCCCAGGGTGTGCTCTCCCAAGGCCCATCCTCCCTCTGAAGGCCACCACCCTCCCCATGATGACTGCACATCTCAAATACCATCTCGTCCTTAAATGTTTGGGCAGGTCATTGATATTTAACCAGGAAAACAAATAGGAAAAACAACTAAAAAGATAGCTAACAATCTTTTTTTTTTTTAATTCAGCACTTCTTTTTTTTTTATGGTGGACCATCTCTATGGAAATTGGAGATAAAAATAGCTGTCCTGTCTATCTCATGAGGCTGTGATGAGTATATGGTACAGTAAATGCAGAATGTTTTTGTAAGTGCTAAGATGCTGAATAATTGAGTTTTGGCACTCACTCCAATGAATGTACCTTCATTAGCAGGCTTCACAACAGAAATGTCCACATAGGCAATACTTTCCCGACTCTCGTCCTGTTCTCATCCTTTCAGACAGCCACTCTACTGGCATTGTTCAGGTCGCCCATGATCTCCTAGTTGCCCAGATCTTCTAGAAGCCTCATCCAACTTGAGCTCTCCCTATCACTGGCGTACCCTCTTTTCCTGGTGTCAGAAACTTCATTCTTTCCCAGTTCTATGAATCTGGTTGATCACTGTTTTGTCTCCTTCAGTGGTCCCTTTCTTCATTAACCTCTGGAAGGGATCTCAGGGGTCCAGGAATAGTCAGCGACAGGGCAAGAGTTGGGCGCTGTGAGCACCCTCTGAACAGAGCCCTCACCACTTATTGTGTGATTTATCCACTTGACTGTGAACTCCTGGAGGGCAGAGGCCACATTTTATTAATACCCATATCCCAATATCGATATATTGCCATTCAATAAGTTCACTATGAATAAATAAATGAATGCTGATTAAATATGATTCAAAAGGTACTTAGGGGAAAGGCCATTTGTGAATCAAATATTTAGAGAAAGGGCCAAAGCATACTTAAGCACTTTACTAGGCTAAGAAAAGATACTTTTACCCCTAATTTTGGCCTTGTGAAATAACATAAGTGATGTGTGGTATTCATTTGTTTGACATAAAACCAATAACTTGAAAATGTTTATTTCTTCAAATTGACAAGGATTTCAACCTTCCTTAAATGCATGCAGTTTCCCTGGACATGGAGGCAGCCTCTCTCTGTGAGGTCTCTTAAGTCATCATTTGCAGTGTCCCAAGGCCAGCTAGCCCAGGGCTCTGTGGTCTTATGATGACGGTATAAGAATAAATGTGGGTAGTGTGATTGTTCTCACTGCTAACATCAGATGGTTAAAAATCCTCCCTTAAAAAAATACAAAACCCTTTTCTTCATGATTTTTTGTGTCTTGATCAATTTATTTAAGCTGTTTAAATATTCTTATGGTTAATTATAAGATAAGAAGTTTCGTGAATTTACTTACTATGAAAAACGAATGCCTTCTTTGAAAAGTAGTAGATTTTCCTCTTCCAAATTAAAGGAAGATTTCACTCTAATTCTGGGATCTTAGGTTTAGCAATCAATCTGTCCCATATACCTCTGGTCTTCATGGTTTCACAGAATTCAGTGTTGCCCTTGAAGTGTCCTATTTCCAGACTGATAACTGTCTTTTTTGGTCTATTTTTTTTCCAAGAAGTGACAATTGCAATTGGTTTTCTCTCAATATTTCTCTTGCTTTCTCTGTGCCTGGAACTTTTCCTAGCATTTCTGAAGTGGGCTTAACATGGTTTGTCCTAGAGTATGCTAACGTGTTACATTTATCTTTAATATCTTTTTGGATGACCTAGGGCATTTTACTGTACTCATTGTACTCTTAAACTGTTGTTGATAAAATACCAAATACGGAGTGTTTTCTATAATCTGAATTACCTCCCACCACATATGCAAAGCCCATCTGGACTTTCAGTTTTCCAAAGTGCATTCAGAGTTGAACCTTCCTTATTTCGAGTGGTGGAGAAACTGTAGAATCGCAGGACTAGAAAGGACCTTGACAATCACTCTGATCCATTTCCTTTCCTTCAGAAGGACCTATTTAACCCACCCCAGACAGGGAGAAATTATTCCTATCTTTAAAGTCCTACAGAGAAGGCGATTCTACATCCTTCCCCAGCAATCAATTCTTACTGGAACATCTCCTTCATGTGACCTGAGTACATCAAACCTATCTTGAAGAATCATTTCTTCCAGGAAACTTCTCCCAACTATAACTTGAATCCACATGTTTAGTTCCTCTTGTCCTTTGCTAAGTCAGGGTGCAGAGCCCCTCTCTACTACCATATGTACCAGGTGGCTTTATCAAGCCCAGTGGCTGGGAGGTGACGTTGATTGGCTGAATTCCAACAGCTTCATCTGTCTTTGCTGGAAGGTACACAAGGCTGAATGTATACACACCACTCCTATTTCAGATATGTGCTCCTCTCTCAGGCCTTGAGAGTCAGGCAGAAATAGAGACCTGGGACATCTTCACCTTGCTGCAAGATCTTCTATGACCTTCTCTACAGCAGAAAACGGATTAGAGGAGAAGCAATGAACAGAAGATTCTGACCAGGCAGGTGGCAATGGAGGTCTCCTGGAGCCCAGACTCTACTGCATGATAAACATTATCCTTGGACCCCATATGCTCGAGCTTGGATGAAAAATTAAGAATTCATGCCTTCGAGTCTGGAGACACTTTACACCCATCCCAAGTAAAGATACAACCCTAAGGACTTCACTCAGTTGCCTGTTTGTTGCCTTTTTCGGACACAATCATCCCAGGGACTAACCTTCCACAAGGGAGGCATCCTACAAAGAGGTCTCTCTCACAAGAAGTGCAAAAGGACCATCTCAAGACAAAACAATGCTGGTCGGTGTGGAATCCCCAGTGAACGTGACTCACTAGTTGATTCCCCAACACAATGCTTCTCTTTACCCGTCATGACACACCACGTTTATTGCAAACTCTCTACCCATTGCGTCCCTATTAAGATGTGAACTCAGGAACTGAACAGTCAGCCAATAAGCAATTACTGAGTGTCCACCCCATTTTAACTTAGGCATCATAAGAAATCCAGCTTGGGGCTGAGCTCAGGGAAGGATTTGCTCAGAGTTCTTTGAGTTTCCCCATGCTACCTCCTGGGCGACTCATCCAAAGTTGCCTTAGAGGCTAGAGCTGGCCTTAGCAACAATATTATAAAAGGCATATCCCCTGGACCAAGCCTATGGTCTGTCTTTGCTAGTCATTTGTCTCTGAGGCCGCATGGCAATGAATGAGCAAAGGGGCTTGGAGCCAGACTTGCGGTTGTTGGAAGTCTGGGTCCACCATTTTCTGGTTGTCTGATCCTGGGTGAGTTACTCATCCTCCCAAAATGAGTGTCCTCATCTCTAAAGTTTGATGTCTCAGGATTGTGATAAATTCTAATGGTTTCTACTGCTATCCTTCTAAAGATTCCTTTTGATGCCAGTTAGTACTCTGTGCACATGGTCATTTTAGGCTGAGTGCTGTGATTGTCCTTCTGGACACAACTGCACTATCAGTGCCTGATTTTTCTAAACCTTCAAGCTTTGTGCTTATTAGACTGGTTGCCTTATAAAATAGTTGATATGGACTGAATTACATAACAATAATGAAATGAATATGGCTCTCTGTCATTTCATATTTTAATGAGAGTCATTTTAAGGAATGTATTTACATCAATGATTCGGTATTCTTTATTGCTAAAAATTAAAGAATAAAGATCCTTATATTTTAGAGAATGCATAGGTAGTCATAATAGCTAGGTATGTCTTTATGTACCAAACACAGTTCTAAATGCTTTATGGATACTACCTTTTTGACTCCTCACAATAATCCTAGGAGGTAAGAACTATTATTATTCCCATTTTAAAGATGAGGTAACTTAGGCACAGAGAAACTAATTGAGTGCTGAAGGTCAGACAGCTGGAAAGGTCAAATCCGAGCAGGCTGGGTCCAGAGTCTATGGTGACACTCGATGCCTCCCTGCTTAGAAATTGTGGATCTTTCTTAGAACTATAAATCCATTTCTAATAAGGTTCTCTAAATCCTTTCTTATTATGAATGTTCTGAATAGATAGATCGTGCTCTATTGTTGAGGGCCCAAGAATACTATTACATGATGCTGTGCTTCTTTTCCATGTTAATTTGATAACATTCAGCATATTGCAAATTATCTGAATAGCCACCTTAAAAATGAATATTGCCACAGCCCCACCCCATCTGTACTCATCATTGTACTTATGACCAAGTATGCAGAAGGCAGCATCCTAGAAAGACAGTGTTACCTGCTTGTATGGACTAAGAACGTCTTTCCACCTTAGGCTTAACTGTTTTAAATTCAATGGTGATCCCATTCTTATTGTGTTTATGCTTAAACCTTTGACAAGTTAGAAAGTCAAACTTATTTTTGCTATTAAAAGACACTTGCCTAGGGCAAGACTATGTCATCTTAGTTTATTTAACAAACTTTGATTTAACATTATTAAGACATCATGATATGATAGAATAATATACCTCTTTAAATGTCAAGCAATAATGAAAAAGAAATAGAGATAAAACTAAACATATAAATGAGATAAACTCCAATAAAAGCCAAAAACCTTCAAGGTATACAATATGAAATATGGTTTCACAAGAACTTGAAAGAGAATCAACTCGTTTTGTGTCACAAATAGATAGGAATTACAAAAGTTTATAAAACTGAATATTAGTTTTATAACATATTCATTTTGTAAGTAGATATCTTGTGTGGATTTTTTTCTTTTTGCTTGTGCTAACACTCATAAAAGCAGTTATTTTTATTTTCAGCATTGTGTTTTGATGATAATTATTAAATGATTAACTCATCTAAATAATGAATCATGGTAAAATGAATTTGTTAAGAAAAAAGAAAAATATAATCATGATGACTCAGATAATGGTGTATTATGCTCACAATCAGAAGAATTAGTTGGGCCAGTGAAGCACAAAACATGCAAATTTATTGGTATTTTAAATAAACCAAAACAACTCATCTATCATGAAAAAGGTTAATTAGGATTATATTGATTTTATAGTTTGTCTTATTTTCTTTGCTATAAATATGAATTCATACATAATTTTATACTTGTACATATTTAAATAATAGTATAATTTTAAAATACTTTGCTGAAACTGTGGAGCCACAGTATTTTTTTCTTTCAAGTGAGATCCATATATTTCTCGTTTGAGAAAAATATAGTTTACATTTATGTTGCATTATACTTATAATATGTGACATATATACATATATATAAATGTTTGAAATATTAGTTCTAATCTGTCTGTTGGGATTAACAAATTTCAAATTTTTATTCCCGAATGTATTAATTAATATTTATTTTGTTTCAAAGTTCTGCCTGCTGCTAATTGAATGATCGATGCAATTTAATTTTGCTAGGATTCAGTCTACCTATGGGTAGTATTGAGACAATAAAGCTGGAGTCATAGAGAGGTGTAAGCCCTTATTTTACAATGTATGAGAAAGTCCTCACAGAGTCATGGCATAATGTGAGTTCTCTGTTTGTGCACATGTATGTATTTTTTTAAATTCATTCATACCAAACTTAACTATGTATACCCTTCAAGCTGTATGCAAATTCTTCACCCTTCCTGATCTGAAATTAGGTAAACAAGAATTTGCTTAATCTATTCATCATTGTATTTTCCTAACATGTGTCTTTTCCTTTGCTTATTTTCAAACTGGAAAATAAAACTTTTTCCTCCATCAGTCTTTTTATGAAAAATCTCTCTCTTTGCTTAAGAATATTGATTGCCTGCTGGGCTTTTCCTAGCTTTATTATTTATTTCTCAAGTCTGGCAACCAAAAGAATATATAGATTTCCAGGTGCAGAAATTTGTAGGATGATATTTTCTGCTCTCTTTCCAACATCCGCCTTGATGATGCACAGCAATATTTTGTTGACGTTTATGTTGACCACAGCAATACATTGGGTTTCGATTTCATCTGCCTGGGCTAGAATAATTCACTTGAATGCTTCTCTTAACCTCAAACTCTACCTGTCTGCAAATGAGCCTCATCATCTCTCCCATCTGCCTTCCTGCATTTGTACTTTTGTCCTTCCTGTCACTCAGTCCAGAAATCTTAGGCTCATCTTTGACTCCTTACTGACTTCTTGTCATCAAATTTATCCATTCTTCTGAGTTCCTTCCAAACTCATTCTTTTCTTACCACTTCTATTGCTAGAACCTCAGTTCATCCATCATTCATTCATTCAAAAGGCTATTTAGTAGCTACAATATGTCAGACACTGTGCTGGTGCTAGGACTCCAAAGAGAACAACTGCGATGTCTATCCTCAAAGTCATGAGTTAGGCAAGATAACACACAGTTACTGAATAACAGGATAACTGGTATACCAAGTGTGCATAGAGTGCCAGCAGGTGCAGTAAGAAGAAGGTGTTACTTAAAGCTTGATTTATTCAAAGAATCCTTCCCCAAAAAGGTGGTTCCTGATGATATAATGATGAGTATTAGGAACCTTTGAGAGGGAGAAGGTAGAAAAGAAAAAATATGCACAGAAGAATCTGCCCCATTTATCTAATCTACAAAACTAGGATAATAATAGCTCTTACCCACTGAGATTGTTGTGAGAATTAAATCTAATAAAATAATGCGTGCAAAGTGTTTAGTATTTGGCACAGAGGAGGTATTCCATACCTGTTAACTGTTATTATTATTCAAAGAGTATACAATCTCATTAGGAACATAAAATATAAAATCATGAAAAGTTTCATGGAGATAAAAATATTTAAATAACATTCTACTGACAAAAAAGGGTAAAGTGAACACTCCGCCTGTAATTTATCTCTATTTTTTCTGCTATTTATTATCAACAATAAACAGCTCAACACCTCTGTCATTTACTATCATATTCCATCACCTCTATCATATACACCATATCAGAATACATGCCTGCCGTGATCTTCAGGCTTTGCTAGATGCTTAACATGGGTTGTTTCTAATCCTCACACTATCTGTGATTTCCTAGTTGTACATGAGGAAATTAGACCTCAGCTTGGTAAGGAGCCTGCCCAAGCAGGTATATCTCATTAGTGGCTGGTTGAGGTTTGAACCCAGAACTGCCTGCCTCTAGGGCACACTCACTCACTGCATCTGTACGGTGAGACCACAACTTAGAAAATCGCACTTCATCAGACTGCTTCCTCTTGGAACCGCCGAGGTAGGTGTCACTGTGGGATGCTTCATTCAGACAATTCATGAAACTGTTAAGTGAAACTAGGTATGACAATGTCCTGGCAGTGACCCTTGGGAATGACAGAACCACGACTCAGTCAATAATGGATCAGGCCGTTCTTGGGAACGCTCGAAACTGAATCAATCTCTCCAAAAAGTAGAAGGAGAACTGAAGAACAGTTTAGCTAGAAGGGCAGAAAACAATTTGAACAGGCATGAGGGGAGCCAGGTGGCAGGAGAATGTCCTGGTGGGCAGGGAGAGCATGGCATGGGGGCTCCCTGGACCACAGCCCGAGAAGAGAGTTCTGGGAGGACAGGCAGCATCAGTCTGATGGAGCCGTGGGGAGTAACTACACCTTTGAGAAGAAAATCAACTTCGTACATAAGGAAGACACCTAAATAGGCAAGGTTTTGCCATCCTGGCATCATCTATATCCTCTGTCAAGGGTTCTTGTTGCCTCTCTGGACTGGTCCCCATGTTCCAGCCACATCCTCCACTGCTACGTCCTCCTCTCCTCTAAGGCTAGCTGTTTTTCTTCTGAATGCCATGGCCCAGGGCTGGACAACTCTCCCGTCCTCTTGAATTTCAAGAGACGTGGTTGAGATTTTCAATAAAGCTTTTACTATGGAAACCTAGGGAATCAAAAACACAACAGCAGCAAAGAAAAGAGAAAGGCATAGCAGCAGCTGAACTTTCAGAATATACATTTCTTACACTCTGGCAGCTTAAGTCAAGCTCCAATTACAATTACAAAAGCCTGTGTTGTTTCCTCATCTCCAGCTGAAAGGGCACACTTGATATGAAGCAGTTTTGTGGTTCTCGGCCGAGTAATCAACATTTTTCATCAACATCACTGGGATAATTGCAGGAGAAGTCTCTATACTGGATGGGCTGAAGAACTAAACACATGTTCACCAGTGTGAGATGGGGTGGGCCCTTACACATTCTGCCTTAGCCTCACTCCCCGGTAAGGAATGCAGGGCACTTCTTTTAAGAAGGCAGATAGCACCCACTCCTAAAGTCAGCGTCTTATTGATAACATGCAGAGGGCCAAGACAGGGACCCGGTTACCAAAAGGGGCTTCAAAAGATGACTTGGACATAAGGCCCAGGAAGCTGGTTATGAATGCTGAAGTATGGGGTCAGAGCAGGGTGGTATCTAGGCTCATTTGGTACCACGTATGGGAAGAGCCAGTGCGTGACCAGATCTCTGTCAGGGCTACGGCTGCCAGTGAGGGCTCTGGGCCAGCTGTCAGGATGGGAGGAGGGAGAGGCAGGGAGCCAGGTGGGCTGCATGAAGACAGCCTCTCAACCACACTCTTGAGCCCCTCATTTCTCAAGGACACATTCATACCAGTATGGCTCTTGGCCCCACAACGTTAGTTCATCCTCAAACTCAACCCTAATTCCTACAAATTCAGCCAGAGATTAGAGCTCACCAGGTTCCTAGGGCCAATCCTGAAACTAAAACTGTTTTTCCCAGCTCTTCTTGTTCTCTTTTTTCTCTTTTCTCTTGATTTTCATCTCTGAGGTCCAGTAACACTCACCCTTGAGCCAGAAAGAACCAGTGCAGGCAATGCATGACTCTTCTCTGACTTTTTCAGGACAAGGTATTGGGTTTTGAGTTTATATATTCTGCCCAATTTTCCATATTTTAGTAGCTTGTGGGGAAGGGAAGTGACAGCTTTAAGATTTTATCTGAAACACAAAGTGCTAGAAAATTACCAATGTATATTTGGTACTGTCGAAATAAGAGGCTCTCTTATTCTGGATGACAATCCTATCTTTTTAGACCAAGTCAAAAACGAAAACAAAAACGAAACCTACATAGGTAAAGAAAAATTCACTAGGCAAACCAGGACAATGTAGAAACACCCAGGGAAAGCTTCCAAGCCCACCCACCCTTCAGGCTAGAGGGCTCCACTGTGTCACAGGTACAGTTTCCCCTGAAGTCGGCACATAAATTCTGGTCTACAAATCTGCCCTAGTTCTGAGTTATAGTGGTAGGTTATTAACTTAGCATAAACAAATAGTATTATATTTCTCGAATGTGAAAAGTTGAGGGCTGTATACTAAGCCCTAGTCACTCGGTAAGCACAAATGTCTTGTGAGGCCAACAGGAATAAGCCGGCAGGTTAACACGCCCGACTATAGATCCCCCGCCCCCACCACCACTGACGTTAGATGCCAAGATCACTGTGAATGGCTCCAACTGCACTGTTTATTACCCAAAAGTTGTTTTCCCATGATCCATGCGAAATAATGGCTAGAAAGGCATAGACTCACAGGAATGAGTGGAGTGGAAGATGGAGAATTAAAGTAACTCGGTCAGGCTTAAACAATATCTCTGCCCTAAAAGATCAACCCTGGGAAAATAGTGACTTTGTCTTGGTTTCCCTAATGCTCCAAAAGGGTCATGGTGGCCTCCGAGCTGCTTTCTTGGCTTTTTGAAACATGTTTTTGTGGCCTATTACCCATTCACCCCTCATACAGGGAAGGGCAGACCTGTGCTTAGCAGAGAGTCTGGGATGGGGTACATACCCAGTAATTATGGGATGAGTGAATGAATGCATCAAGGAGAAAATTCATTTTACTTATGAATGTAAGCTTTATGAGTTTCACGATGAATTAAGTTCTCCAATTACTATAATTGGAGAGAAGGAGGGAGAGAACTTATTTCTAAAATAAGTTGTACAGATGACATAGTTTTTGAATTTTCAACACAATAGAAATAGTAATTTCTTATTTGTTGCTTTAAGTGTGTTACTTACTTTGTGGCCAAAGGAGCTCTTTCAAAAAATAACTAGAAAAGAGCAAAGATAGTAAAAAAGAAGAATGATTCTCTTAACCTTCTGTTTGCCCACATTTATTTGATATATGAATGTTTTCATATGCACTGGCTCAGAATAAAGAAACAAATCTATGTACAGCCTCAAAGAAAATTTTGTGCACCCAAGGCAGAGGCTGACACCATCTAATCTGTCCTGTTGACATTGTTTGACTCAGGAGGGAGAAGACTTGGCAGCAGTGATCGCCTGCTCCTTCCATGGAATGAATGTCCAGTTTCTCATGGGGCTCACTGTTTCTCTTCTCTCATTAAGTCTCCTTTTTTTCCCTTAACCAAGAGTATTTTGTTACCTACACAAAGTCAGGCACCTCTGGCTTTAAAATCACTTCCGGAAGCAGCAGAACCTTATAATTAAGCTAGTGTTGTTGATGTGTGCGATTGAGATAATTTCATGAAAAAAAAGGTATTACAGTGGAACATCATTGTGGCTCTAGTGAAGGTAAAATGTTACACTAAATTATCCCTTGAACTAATTTTTGATAACCAACTCATTAATAAGAAAAATGCTTTAATACTATTGATTTCCGGACATAATTTAAAAATTCGAGATTAGATTTTTACTATCAATCTGCATTTGAAGAATATTTCTTTATATCTTATGGTAACATTTATCATGAGGGATTCCAATCAAATTATTTTCCCACTTTCTTAAAGCTGTAAAGACAACATGCAGGGATGTTGTTGCCTAAAAGATTAGGCCAATAAAAGAGAGGGCATGAAATGTTGGGTGAAAAATTATGAAGTAATAACTTAAAAGCATACAACCAATACCATTTTTCTTGTGGTGGGGGAAAGAAAAGATAACTGGAAACAGTAGAGGCAGAAATGGAGGAAGCATGAACTAATCTTACATGAATGTCCGGTTTCAGAGAACTTGCCGTTGGCATTCAAAAATAAAAACAGATGATGCATAAATATTGTTTAGAGACTAATAGCCCAAGACCAAAAAAAAAAGAAAAAACAATAGGTGGGAAATAAGATGTTTATCAACCTTCATTCCTGACTTCACTTTTAAACCACACCTATATCCCTTAGCTCACCTGCTTCAGAAACCAGGTATTTATTACTGATTAATCAGAAAAACCTCATCTGAAACCATTGTACAAAGAAGCATCAATCTATATTTTATTCATTTGGAATGAAAATTGCTCATAGCAAGTGTACACAGTGTTCTAAAATACTTTTCAGGGCTTTGCAGCTAATGCAGAGATTCATGTTTAGTGTATTAATTTTGATTATGTTCTACCTCTAGTATGAGAAACCTGGTGTACATCCTCTACTGGCTTGCATCATTGGGGTTTAACAACTATATCAGTTGAGGGTAGGGTCTGTGATGAGGCAGGAGCAAATTGGCTCCACGGCGCCGGAGCAAGCTCGATGTTGACTGTGCGAATTGCCATTGAGCTTCTTCTTTTCTATATAGAACTACGGCTGTACCTTAGAGTTGAGGGGATGAGAAAGGTTCCTGATGTGGGGACACAGCTTAATCATTCTAAAGGCCCTGGTGCCAAGACTTGTCATTATGGGGGGAGGAGTTTCCTCACCTGGTTCCTGGCATCAGGGTTATGGGAAACGTCACAATAGGTGTCCCTTTTGGCGTTAGGCCTCTTCTGACCCTGGAACTAACCCCCATCCCTGTGCTGCCCCCTATTTAGAAGATTGAAGAAATGAGTTCTCTTGCTGAGGGTGGGAAAAAATACAAGTGAGATGTGAGAAGCAGGACAGGTATGTCCAGGGATAGCCAATGCATTACCCTCAAAAAAGAAAGCCTTTCTAAAGAAAAGACCAAGCCCTCAAACTAGATGTCCCTTGAACAGAAATAAACAGAAGTTAGGCATAAAATAGAGAGCATCTTGGGCAGTAAGTCAGAATTTCTGGTTCTCACCTGCTCTGCATATGTATATAAAGGTATTGATGCTCACTGAACATTGGTAAAGGTTAAACCAGATAGATATGTGAATGTCTATCTAACAATCTATTGATTGATTGAGTTTATTGTATGATGTCTGACAGGGGAGGTTTTTCAAAAAACATTCTCTGTGGCCACTCTCTAAACCTTCTGTGATTTATATTTTGGTTATTGGGCTTAGGAGCAATTGGGCTGAGAGCAGTGGGAAGCTCAGGGCCCAAGGATAGGCTCAAAGGTTACAGATGGAGAACTGTTTGGGAGTTAGGCGTCCATGAGAGTTCCAGTGGTAAATTGGCTTTGGGAACCGGAGGAGTTTGAGGGCCCAGAAAATGCCAAGTGTCTGGCAGCATAAAACTCAGAAGTAGAAATAACAAATATAAGTCAGGCAAGAAAAAAAAAAAATTAAACCCTGGGTGTGGGGTGGGGGGAGAAAACAGAAATCTATGCTCAGACAGAAGAAGCTAGGTAAAAACAAAAAAGGGTGTTTGTATGGAAGATTGCTTACCTTTCACCTAGATAGAGACATGGTCATGATGGCGACTATGTGAAGAAACACTCCTGTGTGTCTCCCCTACTTTCAGTACTTCACTTCTGACACTTTGGTCACCAAATGCATGTATTGTGAGGGGGGAGGGTTCCCCATAACAAGGAATCCTCAGATTCTCTGGGCACCAGCCAGGTGGTCCAGCATTTAAGTCATTCTGACACCATCTATCTGGAGACAGAGTCAAACTCTACAGGTTAAGGGCTCCCACTTTAGATGCCAATTCTAAGTCCAGGTTGTCATCTACGATGCTGACCAATAGGCAATCATTCAGAGGTTCCCATAACCCCTCTTCAGGTTCAATTAATTTGCTCGAACAACTCACAGAACTCAGGAAAACAGTTTAGTTACCAGATTACTGGCTTATTATGATGGATATAACTCTGGAATAGGCATTTGGAAGAGATACATAGGACAAGGTATTGGGAAAGAGCACGCAGCTTCCATGCCCTTTCTAGAACATTCTTCAAAATATGTGACCAGCACTCCCCAAAACTCCAAGGCCATGAAAGACCAAAAAATAATAAAGACTTAAGGAATTGTCACAGACCAGAGAACAGTGACAGATTTCTCACAAAGATGTTACAATTCAGTTTAGAGATCTTACACCTTTCATTTGGAAAACTTGCAACCTTACAGAAGATTTGCAAGAAAAGTACAAAGACTATCCATACATCATTTGCCCAGATTCACCTATTAACATTTTTCCCCATTTGTTTTGGCATTTGTGTTCTCTCTTTCTCCTACAAATAATCATAGATAGACAGACACAGAGAGATGTATGTATGTATGTATGTATGTATGTATGTATGTATGTATGTGTATATCTATCTATCTATCTATCTATCTGTCTATCTGTCTTCCCCCCTGAACTGTTTGAGAACAAGTTGCATACATCATGGCCTTTAAATCCTTCATTTATTCTCTAAGTATTTCAGTGTGTGTTTCATTAGATTAAGAATATTCTTTAGCACAACCATAGTACAGTTTCAATTTCAGTATATTTAACATTGACACGATATTTTTCTCTAATCTACTGCCTATATTCCAATTTTATCACTGACGCAATAATGTCCTTCATCCTATCTTTCCTTCAGTATAAGATCTATTCTAAGGTCATATGTTGCTTCTGATTTTCTCCTTTAATCTGGACCATTCCCCTGCCTTTCTCTGGGTTTGTTGCTTTAATGACACTGATAAGGCATCGATGGTATTGGTGCTATTGTCTGGCGGGAAGTGGGGAGCTGCAGTTTCAAAGCAGCAGAGGGCAGATGTACACAGGCTGAGGGCAGAATCCGTGGGCATCAACAGCCCTCACCAGGTCTTTCCTGAATTTCTGCAAGTTCTTTCTGTTCCGTAAGCAGCTGAGCAAATGCCTACAAGACCATCTCAAGCCCTGGACAGCCTCTGCATTGTCTTCTTCTTTTTTTTTTTTTTTTTTTTTGCCCTGAGAGGACAGGTAGAAAGGAAGAGAGGACTTTGTGGACCCCAAAACCCCACCCAGACCCAGAGGAGGCAGCACTCATCAATGTCGTCCCGATAGCCAAGGGTCACGGAGAAATCAGAGGGAGCAAACTGTTCCACGTCACTGTCTTGTATCCTGCAGTCGCTGACAAAGACATGTGGAATTCAGACACTGCTCCTGGGCTCATCTGAACTGGTCAGAGAGAACTGTGGGGGATGTGCTGAATGAAAACCTCCAAAACCAGTTTTTAGGTGATATTTCAGTTATTCGGGCTATCTGAACTCTGGGCTAAATCCAGTTACTTCAGAATTTGGAAATCTCCAAAAGAAAGTTTAAAAGCCTTAGAAGCACTATGGATCATGATAATAGAACATAAGTGACCTTTTTTAAATTTAAAAAAAAATTAAGAAATTACATGTTTAAATCAGAATTGATCTAGCTGATACTGATTACTCATTTACAGTGGATTCTTAATTATACTCTGCCCTTACTTTTCTCTGATGGAAAAAAATCAACATCTCTTTCAAAGATAGGCTCTTGTGTTTCCCTTAATTCAGCATTTAAATTACCATCCTTTCAAACTGGTTCTTTTTCTGTCTCATTCACCAGCAGGCGTTGGTTTCTATTCTGTGGCACTCTGCTAGCTGCCTCTGTCAAGCCAGTGCTCGAAGTTTGTCAATTAGTGATGCAAATTAACTAAGTTACCAATCCAGAATTGGAAGAACTGGGTTTCCCTTTTCATTTTAAGATTGTGATGGAGTGCAAAGAAAAAACAGCTGTATCAGTCGGAACGCTTTCAGCTGAACAGAAAACCCGGCTGAACTAAAAGGAACGCATCATCAGTGGGCTGACGGCTGGCTGGGTTGGTGGCCGCAGACGCTACAGTTCCTTATGTCTGTCTCTTCTAGAATCCAGGCTTCCCAAACCCCAGCAAACAAATGTGTTGTGTCACTCCCTGGCTGGGAAGCTGAGCAAGTGGCTTCTTCATCAATGTCCTCTTTCCTCCCCTGGAAAACGGGGGTAAGAAAAAGCTAACACTTGTTGGGCGCTCACCATATACAAAACATGCTCCAACACGTTAGTTCTTATGACAATCCTGTAGAGTACGAACTATGACTAATTCTCCTGTTGCAGATGAGAAAACCAGGGACACAGACCTATGCAGTGAGTTAATGGTAGAGCTGGAGTGTGAACTCCCCAGCAGCTTTGACCACCCCCCACTGTCTGAGCCTCGCCAGGTGTCTCTCAGTTTCCTTGCGTTCAAACTAGCAATGGCCAAGGACAAGCACACGATAAATGTTCTCCATTGTCACCTACCCATTTTCTGAGCTCTGTCAGATTTCACTATGGTTCCCAGTTTGCACTTGTGTGACTCCAGGAGGTCAAAGGCACATGGTTTGATGTTGTCGATGACAAGGGCTCAGGTGGGACCTCCGTCTCCACATGGCCCCATCCTCCTTGAGGCCAGAGCTCCTGTTTTTTTTTCTCAGATAAGGTTCTGGACTCGGAGCAAGTTTACGGCAGGCCAGAACTGTGACATAATTCTTTCACCAAACTCAGCCTAAGGGTGCTTCTCTCAATCAACACTATTTATTCCAGGAAGAAGCATCAGCTTTTAAGAAGACCGTAGAAATATGGGAAAGGGCCAAAAGGAGAAACACCAAAACAAATAAATGCCTGCTTCGATAGCCTGCAAGCAGCCAGGCTCTGTCACCTAGCAACAGAGACCCAAGTGAGACACTTCAGAAAAAGTCCATAACCTGTGAAGGGATGGAGGCCAGAGAGCAAGAGCCCAGGAAAGAGGCTGGAGTGGAAGGAAGAAATGAGGCAGAGATCCCAGCCTTTCCCCTTCCCGCCCTGGAACCAGAGAAACCCCAGACAGAGGAGTCTCAAAGCCCCAGGATGAGTCCCTGGAGATTCGGCTATATCCTTGTTTCCTTAATGCAGTGCACACTTTTCAACTCATTGGCCACCTCTACTGGAGGAAGCTTCTGCTGCCAGCCAAACAGTAGAAAACATCTCGCTGTAGAAACAGAATAGAGTTCTGTCAAAGCTCTTGAAACATTTTATTCGATTACAGTAAAGAAAGGTAACTTCTTGAGTTAACTCCCTGGCTCGGTAAAAGTCATAGAGGAGACATAAATGAGAGAGATGGACCAGATAATTTGGTCTTCCACTCCCCTGACCTTCGCTGTATTCCTGGGACGATCTTGAAGCTGATACTCTGAACAGACAACAAATAAGAGTCTGAGTCTCAATTTCTTTCCCCTGGGGCTGTAGTTCTCACGTGGGGAGCTTTCAAAACAACCTCAGCCAGGATTCCACCTCCAGGTCTTCTGAGTCCATTGCTTGGGGTATGGCTCCCACATTGGTGTTTTCTACAAGCTGCCCAGGTAACTTCTGTGAAGCCAGATTGAAAGCACTATTTTGGATCTTTGTCTTGCAGTTTGGGATGGAAATATCTGTTCAATTCAATTAAGCACTGATTCAATGAACTCTTATTTTGTACGAAGCCCTGAGTGAGGCCCTAGGGCAATGCTTCTCAACTTTGACTGTACTATGTGTGGAATGTGCTGAACAACTTGTAAAGACTATCAATGCCGGGTCCCAACCCAGAGATTCTGCTTCATTTAGTCTGTCATGGGGATTTGTTAACATTCCCCAGGTAATTTCAGGTATAGTCAAGGTTGAGAGCCACTGAGTCAGGGATATAAACGTTCAGACTCCTCCTACGAGATGTTCCTTGGTGTATCCACCTCTTTAGGTGCTCCAGAAATTAAGTGTACCGTTACGGAGAAGAAAAGGGAGAGTACCGGAGTGCAGAGTCTTCTTAGCTTGATGTCAGCACAGACGGTCACCAACCTGGCAATCCCAAGAACTCTCTTTCCTAGAGCCGTATTCCCTTTTGTCTGTCCTAACTTTGTTGCTGAATCAGCACAGCAAAAAAAAAAAAGCCATCAGATTAATTAATTGCTGGTCACGTAGGTGGGTGGCATTCATCCTGTCAGATACGTGGCTATGTTCACATCAGGATAAAATGGCTCAATAGGCAAAAATTAAGTGTAGCAAACCCATCCCCCCTTTCAGTAACCTCTACTCCTCACATCCTATAACTTGGGAACCCAAAGTCCTCCTGATCCTCATTCCCTGCTTTAAAGCTAGCTTATTTTCTTCTCAAGGTGGTGAAAATCAGATAAATTAATTTTCTTAAGATATAAATGTATATATAAACATACTAAGTTCGTAAGACTTAGTATGTTTGCTTTCTTAGAGATGTTTCTATCCCATTAGCGATAAATCTTAAAGTTTGAAAGCTTACATAATCTGTGCCATATATTGGGAAACAATTCCCCACAGGTCTCTCACATTTCTGCATGTGTTGCAAGCAAGAGACTAACTGGCTCTTGTCCAACTATCTTTTCCAAAATATCTGTATAGCTAACAGCCTCGAAAGATAGAGATGGTGTCTCTCTCTGGAGCAGCAAGTAGGCATGCTTGCTGCCTATTATAAAAGATTCAAGTTCCCTGAGCTCCGAAGTCTCTCTGTAATACACTCACTATGTGTGCAGGCCCCTCTGCATAACCGCATGAGATCTCAGAAAAAGAGGAACCAACACAATTATGCTGATACCCATGCTGCCTGCTGTGCCATAAGTAATGAAGTCCTTTGTCCCTGACCCAGGAGTCTCCTGCTTCCTACAAAACTGTGACAGGCTAACATGTTAGCTTGCAAGTAGGGTAACATCTCAGTCACTTCACAGTTCTTGATACTATGTAAAAGTATGTCTGGAAATACTACAGAAAGTGTAATACCACTTTTATAAAGTTAGAAAACTATACTCACGTACTTTTTAAGAATATTTATGGGCACAAAACCATGTAAAATGAAAGCCAGGGAGCAACGAACACAAGATTTAGGATGATGGTGACCTAGATGGGAAAAGGAAGGGGGATGGTATTGGGGGCATAGAATCAGGTGGAATTGTATAGTTCGAGGTAGTTTGCTGTAAAAGTCTTAGCTTTCGTTTGGGGTGGTGGGTTTATAGGTGATTATTATATTATCAAAAATGACCTACTAGTAACTCACACACCATCTTGATCATATTGGCCAATGATAAAAGTGAACCAAGGATTATGGTTAACCCAGTTTGTACACCTGAGTATGATTAAATAGTTAGATGGGGATAGATAATAAATTATTTTAATTAATAGTGGATTAATAAATGGATAGATGGATGGATAAATAATGGAATAAAACTTGACCAAAAAAAAAAATCTTCCTTATTGAGGTGATATCTGGAAGATGAAAAGAGAAAATATTATGTGGAACACTAGTTTAAAGAAATTGAGAACCAATGACATATGGCAGAATTTCTTTTACATAAACACCGTAGGTAGCAACATCTTATACTGCAGAGGACAAAGACACCTTTCAAATCCCGTCTAGGCATCCCTGAACTTTGCTAGTGTCCAAGGAGATCCACATGCAGCATTAATACAACTCCCAGAAAAGCACACCAACTGGCTTCTCTGGGTGACCCCCTAAAGTCCCAAAGGGACTGAGAGAGCCTAGAAACAGCACAGAACTGTAGTCCTTAGTTCTGCAGAGTGTTTGCCTTGCCCTGGGAATAGGACTGTGGGGGACACAGGTGCCCTGCTCACAGGAGCTTAGACTGAATTATAAAGCTCCCTGGTGGCAGTTCTAAGCCTGCACCAGACATGCTCCAAGTTGTTGGCCCAAACTAGTCAGTCACATCCTGCTGAATGTAGCACAAGGGTGAGTCGTTCCCCAATTGTGCTCTGCATGTGAATGACATTCTTGGGACCTGATCATTTAGTCAGGATCCTACAGCACAGCTCATTTGCCCCCAGAGTGTGTGATGTCTGTGTTAACATATTGGGGAAAGGGTGCAAATTTACAGACTTTTCTAGATCTCTAGGCTTGAAGTAAATCTTCCAAGTTAATTTCCTTGAAAGGTGGAATTGCCCTGGGCCGAGAAATGCTTGTGTGATTCCAGAGCAAGGAATTATGTGTGTGGCTTAATAATACTTAATAGGAAATAAAATATTAATCTTCGAGAAGTGGAATTCCAAGAGTCATGCAACCCAGGACCTTGCTGGAGGGTTTGCCACTAATAAGCTTCGTGACCTTGGGCAAGTGTCCCAAGTTTTCTAATCTTTCCCATCAGTAAACCAAGGAGATTGTAGCAGCTCATCTCCACAGTCCCTTCTTACATCGAAATGCTACAATTCCATGCTCTGACATCATTCCCTTGTACAAAATGCAGGTATCTATTTCCCAGACCCCTAAAAGAGGAATCAGAAGATAAAGATTCTATTTCAGGTGTGATGACCAGCTCTCTTTCCTTTTTGTCTACCCAGAGATCACATACAAGTCATCTGAGATCTTTAAAGTTGTTGTTTTTCATCTGTGGCCTCTGGTTAACAATACTGGTCACCCACCAGTCTGAGAAGATTCATTAGATAATGTCTGTGAAGTACCTGACCTCATCAAAGGAAAAGTGCTCGATGAATCCAAAGTATTAAAAATAGAAGTGAAACCAGAAAAAGTTTAAACTCAAGGATAAAAATTTCCTGTATAGCTCAATAAGCTGTGTACTCCAAGAGGAGCATGCAGCACAACTGAAGGTGAAGGGCAGCCTTCTAACATGGGAACTAGAAAGTGTGACAGTCTATGAGGAAAGGGAAGACAACACAGTAGTTAGATGCTAACTGTTGATAAGAAGGCCTTTTCTGTGGCCAAAACATGTAGATGATAAAGAGGATCACACATCATGGTGCTCAGCTGCTCCCATAAGGAGACATGGAAACTTGTAAAGAGGAACAGACCAAGCATTGGGAAGCTGGGAACAGGGTCCTGTTCCTTCTCTAGACCTTGAGCGAATCATCTTTCAGGAGAGGGGTTGACCAGGTAACTTCTTCGGTTTCATCAAGTCCTATGGCATGTTTGCAGCAAGAATTTAATCAAATCTCCGGTTTCTGGGGTCTAATTATTCCTGCTTGAGAGGCAGTGTCACTTGGTGGCAAAGAACCTAGACCCTACAGCAGAGCTGTCTTGCTTTGAATCTCAGTTCTGCCAATTTTAAATATTTTTCCCTAATATTTTGTTATGAAAATTTTTAAACATAGAAAACCTGAATGAATTGCTCAGTGAACACCCATATAACCATTACTTAACTTCTGTGCCATCATCAGAAGTTGGAAGTGACGAGGAAGGATCCTCCCCTGGAGCCTTTGGAGGGAGCATAGCCCTGCCGATGCCTTGATTTTGGACTTATGACCACCAGAACTGTAAGACAATAACTTTCTGTTGCTTAAGCTGTAGTGCTTTCTTCAGCAGCCACAGGAAGCTAATATAGGAGATGTTAATAATTGGTAAAAGTTGCCCTTTCTAAAAGCAGAACAATGGTTCAGATCAGAAGGAAAAATCTCAAATGGTAAACGTGTAGAATCAGTGACACAACAAGGAAAAAATGTGTGGAAGGAGGGTCTTTCTGGGGCCTTCCTGTTACACCTCAGAATGAAAGTAAAACATTTGAGGGAGCTACTTTGATATGTATGTTTTGAAGCAAACAAAGACATTTTGAGGTTACCCTTCTGCACAACTGTGTTAAAAAATGACCATGTCAAGATATGCAGTTGTAACTTTTTATTTCCAAGTAATGTTCACAGCAGACGTCTTTGATGTTCTCCATCACTCCTCCCAGTACTTCCTGCTGAAGAGAGGCTTGGCCTGGGGAGGAGGAAAATGCATTCAATGATTCAATAGAATCATTCAATAACTTTTAAAAGGATAAAAGTTAAATGTGTGGTAGTTATTCTTTGTTTGTTTTCAGCCAAGTAAAAACTCCCTCACATTAAAGCAGCCAAGTCCAGTCACATGTCCCTGGGCAGAATTCTACTTCCGTGTCATCAATAACACCAAAAACACAAAATTTTTTCTCCCCCTGTTGATCTCCCCCTTTTGTTTCCATGCTCATAATAAGACACACATGACCAGCACTTCGATATTAATTACTTCATTTCTTACGCTCTTTAACAAAGACCCCCATTGCACCATATTCTTTGGCAATTTCTTAATTTAAGAAGAAATTTGCAAATGAAGTAACTCCACCTATATTTTTTTAAAAGGCAGAAAAGAAAAGAGCATGTGAAAAGTGTCTTAACTTTTCCTTTACGTGAAGGTCTTTAAAACTATAGTTACCAGACCCAAAATCTGCATCCAGAATTTTAGTCCTTTTGTGGTATGACCACATAATGCAAGCTATATCTTTTGGTAACCTGGAATCTGCATTATCTAATGACCTACAGTTTGAATTAAATATTGAAGCAAACTCCAGAAATATCTACAAGGAAACCAGCAATATTGTATTGATTGTGCTAGGCTGTTTAATAATTAATTCACTCACCTCCGTTTTTGGATGTCCTTCTGTTTATTCTTTCAGCGCCACAAACAATTGAGAAAGGGACTGCAACAAAAATCTTCCTCTAGTGTTTCAAATTCTAAGCAGAGTGCTAGTGTAGGGGAAAAATAAAGAGAACTGACCGTCTCTGTCTTTGCTTCATACTATTCAAGGCAAGAGCTCTTAAGCACATCTCTTCTAGGGGCAAAAAAAGGACCAAAGGTTTTTTTTCCCATCAACAGGGTGAATATCCCAGGATTATTCTAGAGATTGCCTAATAAATAGCCCATTCGAGCATCATAAGAGAACGATATAAATACCTAAAAAATATTAGTAAATATTTGGTTATTGCTGATTTTTGTGGCTTTGCTTCAACCTGGTTGCTTTTAGACATTGTCGAAGGAAGTGAGCTGAGCTTAAAGTTCATTTTTATCACAACACTGGGTTCCCACAGCTTACTTGGTGACCCCCACAAATGCTACAAACCAGAAATACTAATCTCATTTCTGTGTTTCTGCTTCTTTGGAGACATGACCTGTGTCACACTTCCAACCAGAACATCACACTGAGAATTCGAGATCGAACCCTGTGCACATCTCTGACTGGCCATCAGCACTGAACTCCAAAGCTTTGTATCCTGGGGTCTTCTTACCAGGCCTGATCAAGTTACAAATTTAACAGCTAAATCGGTGAAAATAATCTTGTGTAAAGGATTTGCCAACAGGAAGAGCTCTGGATTATTCATTTGGTGTTTTGTGTTTTGTTCTGTTTCCTCAACATTTACAAAGAGATGGTGGACTTCCTCATTCCATAAAAAGGATTAGAGAAAGACTGGTCTCTCCTTTCCCTGTTTCAGTTGTCAGTAATTACATAGGGCTTTGTGGCCAGCTCCCACCTCAGGAGGGAAGAGGAACGAAACTCGGCTATGGATCTCACAGTGATTCAGCACTTTCTCAGAGATGCTGGGGCCTAGGTGCAGCTGACAATACTGATCTCCAAGCTTATCTCAGACGATTTAGACTAATCCAACAGTGTGGGAAAAGGTAATGGAGATATGGGCTTATGAAGTAATGGGTAATGGTAAGTGGAGAGGACTATTAGGATCTTAAAGAAACAGAGGGCCAGGCATGCAGGCAATAACCTGGGTCAGGCCAGGCAAGGAGAAAGGCCATCAGGCACTCTACTCACTGGTCTCGATCTGATTCCCTAAATTCATGAGTTTCAAGATTTAAGTATCATATTCAAATTTGGCTTCCCTGCAATACCTGGAAATTTGGGGTTCATGCAAGTGGCATATCAAATATGGTATCCATTAGGCCAGGAAACCAAGGAAAGCAACATTATATACTTTCATTCATTCATGCATTCATTCATCCATTTATCAGTTTCATAAATATTTCTCAAGCACCAACTGAGAGTCCAGCACTGTGTCCAGCGCTGGGGGCTCAGGGAAATGCAACACTGCAGAAGCACCTGAAATGGCCCCTGGTGGGAGTTACATCATTTTCAACTGAAGAATAATACAAGGTGTAGGCACACTGGACTTTTACTTCATTGTCTAAGCACGGTCTGGTCTAAAAATTTATTTGGCCACAAAACTTCTGAATTCCTACATTTTGTTACATTACTGTGAGAGGTCCTTAAGGTGGCCTCGGAGTAGCCAGCCTTCACTTTAGTCTATAAATGCTATTCCCCTCTGAAAGTTAGTGGGTTGGGTCTTGATCTCTCTTCGCTGCTACTTAAAAACTCCTGGCTGTCATTTCTCTTCTGGACTCCTCATGATCCCTAACAGTAAAACGAGAAATGCCAGTCAGGCTGCATTCTTCCTGCAGCCCTGGTGGTCAGATAAAGTTTGCCCTGTTCACATCCTGTCTCCACCTTGAGGCCATACCCAGCTCTTTGCACCAACCCCTCTCCCATAAACAGACTCAATAGCACACTCATTAAGGAGAAAT
The DNA here is from genome assembly GCF_902729225.1 of Pteropus medius. Lineage (NCBI taxonomy): Eukaryota > Metazoa > Chordata > Mammalia > Chiroptera > Pteropodidae > Pteropus > Pteropus medius. Next base: position 1,230,282 of record NW_024347855.1, on the reverse strand, counting down.
ATTTTTACAGAAGATTTAATGAGGAAAAAATTTATGCTCTCACCACAGAGCAGAAATTTAACGTAATGACTTTGGGGCACTTGTATTTCCTTCCTAAGTCCCTCTCTCCTTTTTCTCATTCATTCTAGGTCTCTGTCTGAAGCACCTACTTCTCCCTCCATCACCATGAATAATCTACCTCTGTTCTCATCTTCTATGCCCCATTCAACCAAAACAAAGTCTTACCAACACCTTGTGACTATCTATTGTGCTTCAGGACTGTCCCTCAGTGGTCTCAGCTTCAAGACCCCCATCCCATCACAAGATTTGGGAAATACCTCAACTGGCAAAATACAAGCAAGCAAACAAAACTGTTCAAGATGGAATACTATTGCTAAGAAAGAGTTTTTTCCACAATATCACGTCAAACTTTTCCTAGACTGATGAGGATCTTCTCATGATCTTGCCTCATGCCCTTGACTGAGTCATCACCCTCCCTGAGCTTCTGTTTCCTCATCCATAAGAGGAAGGATTGACTGGTAACCTCTAGTCCTAAGTAGATCTGGAGCAGCAAGGGTCTGACGCACAGGAAACATTGTTTACACAGAGAGACACGCAAAGGCCTCATCTTCTCCAATTGTGCCATGGAACCATCTGAGGACTCCCATTAGCAGAATTAGTCCCTCATGCTCTGTGTCATCTGGTTGAGGACATCTAGGAAGAGGTTGAATTTCTATGATGTGCCAAGTCCAGTAAAGAGACAGCAGAGCAGGTGGAGGACCATTGCCCCCCATTCAGTTTCCATTCAGTGCCTTTATTTTCAAACTAAGGATTTTAACTCTTCACTCACCATAGGTGATCCTCTGAAAGTTCATGGCCAGATGTCTGTTCTCTACATGGAGTCAATGCCTTTTCTCTTTTCCTCTGACTCGGTCATCATTCCTCCTACCTAAGTCACTTGCTGGACAATGCAGATTCCCACATTTTTGTGGATGTTTTCTTGTTTGTTTGTGGGTCTAGGTTGCAAGAGATGGCTGGTTTAGAGCTTAACAATGAAGAAGGCTAAGTAGGTGAATGCTGTTCTATTGTGCTAACACAGATCTTCTCTGGGCAAGGGTAGAGCCTGATGCCTGGCAAATAAGTCAGGTGTTTCTCTCAAAGCTTTGAAGTTCAAAGAATAATTCAAAGTAAAACTCATAGATAAAAATAACAATAGCTCCCCAAAGTACCTTTGGCCAGCGTGTGATTACACAGAGTGACCATACAGACCTTATAAGCATGGGAAGGAATATGATACCCTTGAAGGAGGAGTGGTGTGTTAATTTTCCCATAGCAAAAGAAACCCAACAAGATGGAATGATATGCACAAGAGCACACTATGAATCTGAGAGGTAGAAGATTGGATTGTAAGCTCAGGTATATTGTTATTAACCCTGTGCTCTATCCACTGTGTGACCCTGAGACTTAAATGTCATGAAATACTCACGAACTTTTTGGGACTCCATGTAACTAGCCAGATAGCACTTTTGCCAATCCTGATTTTAACACTTGTCAAGCAGATAAGGCTTCGAGAGCATTTAGAAGAACAATAATTGGCATTTGGACATTCAAAACTTTAAATGTCCTCCAATTTTAAGACATCAGCTTTTGAAGTTTATTATCATGCAGTCTCTTCAATTGTAAAACTTTACTGTCCTATTGAAATCTTGGGCCTTATAGGGAATATAAGAAAAGCACAGCTATTATGAAAGGAGAATCAGAAGAGCAAAAATGAATATAAAAACTATTACAAAATACCTTCCTGGATAGTCATGTCTTATTCATGACGTACCTCATCAACACTTAGATCACATATTCTGTACTATAAGCAGAATTTCTAAAGAAAGTGGATAACTTAAATGTTTTTTTTTGCTTCACCCAGTTCTTTATGAATAATGTATCATACTATCCAAGATGTTTATCAAGTTTGACTTAAAAAATGAGAAAGTAAATTTAGTGAAATAAAAAGAAAAGGAAAACCTCCAAATCATTCAAGTACTTGAGATCTACAGTAACAACAAAATATTACAAGCACGTAAAAAGAAAAACTGACCAAGAGAAAGTTCTCTTCTTAGTTGTTTAGTGTATGCCGGAAAAAAGCATCATCATTTATGTAGAATTTTACTTAATGACATTGGTTTGTTATGTACAAAATGTCCCATGTCTTTGATCTCTGCCTGACACCAGGGGTTCAGGGGTCCCTGTAGGCTCTTCTCCAGCTATCTGTTAAATTCTTCTGTAAGAAATAATGAGGGAACTTTTAAGAGGCTTGCATGCCAGGAAGTTCTGCCTCAGAAATTAAAGATCTGCCATTCTCTTAGTATGAAAGAGAATTTAGGAGCCCCCATGAGCAAGACTTTATCTCCAGCCTGCAAGGCATCAGTCCTTATATGGGAATCGCAAGTGCTCAGATCCATCTTGTCTGCCATGAGACAGAAATGAACAAAAGCCAGTGCTCCCGCAGCTGTCATGCTCACTGGCAGGACTCAACAACTCTCATGGGAACCTTAGCACCTGGTCACCTGGTAAGGAGAGAACAGAGACTAGAACTGGAAGACAGATGGTGAACAATAGTGAAAGGAGAGTGACAAGCATCACCGTTATGCCCATTAGTGGCCATCTTGCTCTATCTGGGGAGAAAGAGCTGCACCAATGCTGAGACCTCGTGTCTTGCCACAGTGGATGCTAATTGCTGGGGAACAGAAACACACTCTCTTGGCTGGAGAGAAAGAGAGAAAAACAGAAAACCATGGGAACAAGAAGAGGAAGGGAAAGGGGGTTTGATAGGATCTGAATAAAAATTTTTAATTAAATGTATTTAAATTTTTTAGGTTGAACTTAACTAATTTTTTTTTATGTTGAACCATAGACAATTGCCATTTTTGCAGATAAAATGGGTCAAATAGAGGCAATTTCACATAGTTCAACCTAATATATTATTTGTGGAGGTCAGCACTTGCACAAGCCTACGTGTGTTAGTTACACCCTCTGGGTCAGGGGTCCACAGCCTTTAATGTCGTAACTTACTGCTTGCCTCATGGAAGGTTGGTGGTGGTTGTCAAAATGTCATCTTTGCAAGAAGCAAATGGCATAAATGTTGGGGGAGGCACCCAGGAGAAAAGCCTTTTAAACTTTGGACACCAAGCAATGAGAGAGAGGTGGTCAGGGTTGAGATTCTATGTCCAGAGAAGAGCTCCGGGGCACATGGATCCTGCTGCACTGTATTTATTCAACAAATATTTTTGAGAACCTAATATGTGTCAGGAACTGCTAAGTTTGAGGCTAGTAAACAAGACAGACATCATCTTTGCCCTCCGACTTTTCATGGCCTAAAACATAAAATTAGGCAATCATTTCTCAGATATGACACTAAAAGCTTAAGCAATCAAGAAAAAGATAAATTGGACTTCATCAAAATTAAAAGCCTTGTATTGTAAATGATATCATTAAGAAAGCAGAAAGACAACCCATAGAATGAGAGAAATTATTTGCAAATCATATATCTGATGAGAAAATATATGGACTATCTAAAGAATGCTTACAATTCAATAACCAAAAGACAATACATGTTTAAATAAGAAATGGATTTGAATAGACATTTCTCCAAAGGAGGTATACGAATGGCCAATAAGCATATGCAAAGATGCTCAATGTCATTAGTCATTGCAGAAATTGAAATCAAAGCCACAATGGGATACCACTTCACACCCACTAGGAAGGATATAATATAAAAAGACAAACAGTGACAACTGCTGGCAAGGATGTGGGCAAATGGGAACCCTTAACATTACTGGTGGGAAAATAAAGCGGTTCAGCTTCTTTGGAAAACAGTCTAAAAGATCTTCAAAATTTTACACATAAAATTACCATATGATCCAGCAATACCACTTCTAGATATAAACCCAAGAGAAATGAAAACATATGTTCACACAAAAATTTGCACATTAGTGTTTGTAAAATCATTATTCATAATAGCCAAAAAGTGGAAAAACTTTTGTCCAAACGTTTATCCTCTGACGAATGGATAATAAAATGTGCAATTATCATACCATGAAATATTATTCAATTATTAAAAGCAATAAAGTAGTGACACATGTACAACATAGATGAATCTTGAAAATGTTGTTACATGAAAGAAGGCAGTCACAAAAGACCACATATTATATGATTCCATTTACACGAAATGTACAGAATCAGCAAATCCATAGAGATGGAAAGTAGACTGGCAGTTACCGAGGTCAGGGGTACTGCAGATGGGGGAGAGTGACTGCTAAGAGGTAGAGGTTACACGTGGGGGTGATGAAAATGTTCTAAACTGTGTGATAATGGCTACACAACTCTGTGAATATATTAAAACCATTGAATTGTATATTTTAAATGAGTGAATTTTATGGTATCTGAATTATATTTCAATAAAAAAGCTTTTTCTAAAAGATGCACAATACAAAAATTTATATTTAGAGAAGAAAAAAGTATCCATCATTTCATAATATAAAATGTAGAAAATAGAGTTCAACAAAACTATCTTGCTAGTAATTTTTGTTAAATCACTAGGAAGGTGATCCTGAGCTGTCTATCAAAAGCACACCTGGCTTATAAATGTTGAGAAACATGGTGTAGACAGACAGGCCTTCTGTTTATACTGACCTTATAAGATAAAGAACACACTTCTTGGAAGAGAGGATGTAAGTGTCACAAGAGGACTTTTTATCTTTGACTCGACATTGCTTTTGAGTTAACATTCTTTTCATAGCACATAGTAATTGTAGACCCCAGAAAAAGTGTTTTATAATTTTACAGAGCTCTTTGGACATGACAAAATTAAAATATCCCCCTCAGGCTCTCTACTTTGAGGTACAGAGCAAGAACAATTTAGTTTGTGGGAAATATGATATGCTTCCATTTCAACCCTAAAATTCTTTGTCCAAGAGATTTGGGTCATGAAAAATTGCAATTTGCTTTGCTTTATCTTTTACATGGGCTACTTACAAGACACATTAAGCAAGTACTTTAGCACAATTAACCTGGGAATGAACGAGAAATTAACCTGGGAAATTGAGGGCTCCAAACAGCCAGTTAATGGAGTTTTAGTGATAACCCTGTGGCTTGAGCCATGATGTCCAGAGCAGCCTGGTCCCCAGCAAAGCTGGCTATGCAAGCAGACAGGCTGCAGGTAGTGTATGAGGAGAAGGCAGAGGAAGGGGCTGCTGGTCTACCTCCTTGGCTTGTTATCCCACTGGCCATGCACCCCTGGAAGCATTGTCCTCTATGGTTATTATGAACTGTATGGCTGGGGGCCACAATAACAGGGACATGAATGTGCTCACCTTATCATTCTGGGCAGGTTTTATATCCAGACCCTTCTCTGACTTATCCCCTTAGCAACCCAGGTCACTGCACTACCAAAGCAACTGTTAGTGCAATTCTAATATAAAATCTGCACAGAGACACAGATCTCTTTATAATATATAGGAGTCAGTGACAGCAACTGCACAGCTGTCTGTTAGAAAAAGAGCTCAGCAATGAACTGGAGTTATCGAAACAAGAAGAAAGTCACAGTATTTAAAATAATCTGATATTGGTGTGGGTGTCGGCAGACAGATCATTAGACAGAAAATAGAATCCAAAAATAAACCCAGCTGTATCTGTGCATTTAGTATATGAAAGAAGTACCATTTCAGATCAATGAAGAATAGATTTGGGTTGTTTAATAAGTGGTCTTGGAACATCACCGAGGGTAGTGAGGGAGGGGGCGCTGTAGCCCTCCATCCTTCCAGATAGACACATGAATATAAGATGAAGCAAAATTTTAAAATAGAACCACAAAAATAATAGAAGAAAGCAAAGGTACATCATTTTGAACTGGGGAAGGCATTTTCAAGGATTGCAGAAAACGCAGAAGTCACAAAGGAAAAAGAGTGATGAAGTTGATTATAGAACCAGCATTTCTAAGCAGTAAGAAAAAAGAAAACAAAAAGGAAAAAAACAAGTGTCAAACTGCAAAATTATTTGCAATGCATATGACAAAAAAACTAATTTACTGATGCAAGTAAGTTTTACAAAGAAAAAGCACAGTAACAAAACTGTCTGAATAAGCAGTTCAGAAAGAAAGAAAATGGCCAATTGATTAACTTTACGGTGAATTAGAAAAGTATCAATTAAAACAATGATTAAATAGTATTTCATACCAGCATTCGAGAGGGTATGGTGAAATACTGGGGCGTTCTCACAGATTGCTGGTGAAAGTATAAAGTGGTACAATCTTTTAGGGACAAATTTGACAACATGAATCAAATTTACAACCCATACTCTTGAGATGCAACTTACAACTTTACCTTCAGACAAATGGTTATAGACATGAACAAAGTTCTCTCTGGAATTTTTTGTAATAACAGAAAATGAATACAATATTAATATCTATCACAAGAAAATTGGAGAAATAAAAATGACATAGCTATAGAATAAAATTTAATATAGCTACTTAGAAAAGAATGATGTAGGGCATGTTTACATAGGAAATTGTGTAAGATGTCTTATTAAGTGAAAAAGCAAGTTCCAGAATATTATGGAAAAAAAGGAACACATACATGTACACACACACACACACACACACACACACGCACGTGCGTCTAGTGAGAGGGAATAGGGGTTTGGGGGAGACAAGATATGGAGGGAGGAGCTTTCAATTTTTACTTTATACCCTTCTGTATTATTTTTACTTTTAAGAACATGAATGTATCTTATAATGAAAAGCTAGTTAATAAATATTTTTAATATCTCCCCCATGAGAACAACCCCACCAAAATGTCCTGCTTTCCAGCCCTATTTATTAAGTTGAAGATGATAAGAAAGAGTAACTTGGGAGGAAGATGGAGTTGAGTTTTCGACGTTGGATTCAAGGCAGAATTGTCCAAGTAGAGGTGTCTGTGGGTATTTGTGTATCCTGGTTTAGCCTGTGAAAGGGAGGGTCTGAACCAGTTACCTGTGGAATTCATCCATAGGCTTTGGATGGTAACTGAAACCAAAGAGTGAACCAGGCTGCCCAGGAAGAACATGCAATGAAAGTATGGTAGGGGGCCCCACAGATTCCAAATCTACTAGTCTTTTAAAACAAAGGTCATCAAAATTCATCTTTTCGATGGTCTCTTGTGTAGGACAAAATAATCTTTCACCTTCTGTACCTTTTAATTACTTCAACATCGAGTTTCAATACATATAATTAAATAAATACTGTTCTCTGGGTTCTTCAAAATACGTGACATGGCCCCTCTCTTCTGGGGTCTCTTACAGATGCAGAACTTGGCTGCAGAGAAAGGAGTGGGCTCTGTTAAAAAAGCATCTCAGCAGGAGAGAGAGGCCTGGGTTCCCTCCTTGTCTCTACCAATAGCTGACCTGGGGCAGGGACCTGGGGCACCTCTGTAAAACAGTCTCTTCACATCCCTAAATGCTCTACAACTTACAGCAATGGAGAGTGTGAAAGTAGACAGAACCTCACTATAAATATGGCATTCTTCTGGAAGGCTTTCAGTTTTGTTTCTTTCTAAGGCATCTCTCTTGGTCTTGGTCCAAACCAAGAGCATGAGCATGAGTCCCATGAGGGCAGAGTCTACCATGTTCTCAGAAGGCTCCAAGACCGGTACCCAGCACATGGCAAATACTCAGAAAATGTACGTGGAGCAAATCATCACAGCCCACCTCATGCTTTTATTTTGAGACAGCTGGCAAAGCTGGCGTGGCCATGGGATGACCTTGTCGATGCTGTAAGAGTGGATTTGGAGATTCCTCTGCGGTAAAGTCTCTCAAAAAAATCAAGACCTCTCAGGACCCCTCGCCCGTGCCCCTGAACTTGGTAGGCCCCGTGAATCTTAGGCTACCCTCTGGACCAGCAAGACAGCAGCAGTGTATACAAATTAAGTGAACAATTAGCCGACGGTATTATCAGACCTGTAGTGACCATAAGACACCACCCTGCGAGCACGTCCTTCACTCTGTTCTCCATTTCACTCCTGGGGCTCTAGGATAGAAGGCTCAGCTCAGGCCTCTATACATTCCCACATTTAAAATAGTAACAAATTCTTTTTTGATGTCATCTTTTCTTTTATCTGACAGGATAAATTGCTTTTGTTGCTTCCTATCTTCTTGCTCTTTAATGATTTTCTCAATCTCAGGAAAATGTACACTATTTTTATAAAAGGAAGGAAAAAAAGAGCCCCAAAAGATCTAAAAATAAACTGCCCCTGCTAGGGCAGAAGGACACACCTGCGTCCCCTCCAGACTCTCTGCCACATTGGTCTATCTGCCATGGGATGTGTCCAGGGTTGTGCTTCCAACAAGCCAGGTCAAGAATACATGCCGTATAAGAGTCTTACTTTTAAGCATTTCAAGATAAAAAAGACTTTTTCATTAATAGAAAGAGGAAGGTAGCCAAACTGAATCAGATGTTGTGTAAGTGGTGACTAAATGTGACTGCGTAGTTTTCCATCTTGAATTTCTGTTGGAAAAATGAAAAAACTCGGACAGTCCATTTATGAAGATAAAAGATTCTGATAGTAGAATGGGTATGTCTGACTCCATATATATCCCTTTTTCATTTCCAAAGCAGTATTATTAGTGGATTGCTAGAAACTTAAACTTGAAGTAATCTCAATATGCTCTTGACTAGAGTAGTTTCCACAGATGTACTACCATTTTCTGTGCACGAAACATAATTCTATTTTCAGATACCATTATTAAGCCCTTCATACGTGTCAGATAAATATTTTCTAATCTATCTCCTTGGACATTCCTCACAATAACTCTATGAATACATTAATATTCTTACACTGACATGACAAAACTCAAGATTCTAAGTGGTTTTGTCAAAGTCCATTTAGCCATCTAGGAAAGGATGAAAAACTTTCAGACCCCTCCCTTAAACAGCTGCCATCTGATCGGCCTCTCCCAGGCCACAAGAAAAGCAGACTTCTTTAGATTCCTTCTCACATGTCTGCCAGAAGCTGCACCCTCCATCACCGCATGATAAAGATGCAATGAGGCAGAGGAAGGTCAGATTCTGCCAGGCTCTGGCACTAGCCGTGTGGACCTCATCATGCCAACTGACCTTCTGTGCTTCACTTCTTCTCCCCAATACAATATGTAGAAAGCCTACTCAGCCTTGTCTAGCAGGATTGTTTGAGATTATTCATATGAAAGAACTGAATAATAAAAACAGCATGAAAGAACTTAAACGTATAAACATAAGACTTGCTATTCTTCTCAAGGTTTGATCTTGAAAATATAGGGTAGTACTGTGTACTATTTCAACTCCAGGAAAGAAAATTAAGCATTTATTTTAAACATTTTCCTGAAATTGAAGAGGTTTTCTATACTAGTTATAGTAAATTATTCTCAGAAAGATCCAAGATTCGATGTCTGGGGAACTAAGTTCTTTGTTTCCATACAAAGTGCTGCATTGGGGGCAGAACTGTATTTGTGAATTACTGTATTAATTTATTTATTTGGAGAAAAGTTGTAAGCATCTATTTATTGAAGCTGAAATTATGCAGTTATACTTTCTGCTTCTACCAACACCAGCTCTATCTCGGTTCTTGAGGTAAGACCAGATGCTGGGAGGGTCTGTTGTTCAGTCCTGATCCATAAGTATTTAGTGAACTCAGGACCCACGAAGGGCATTAGACAGGAAACCACTCTCTCCTCGGTTTTTCCCTGAAGTTGTGGTATTTCCTCCTAGTGAAAAATGTTCTCTAATAGGGTTTTGACCCTTTTTCTGCCATGGCCTCTCTCTTCTCACCCTCACTCTTAACCGGTGTCAGATAGGAGGGCTTTCAGGTGCCAAGGACAAGTCCCCCTATAATATAAAATAATAATAATAAAAAAAAAAAACAGAGCTTAATTAGAAATTGGAAGAATGTTGGTCCTTACATGTGGGGGAATGTATCTCCCAGTCAGTTCTCTTCAAACGCATAGTTTTATGCCAAGGTCAGGGACAGCAAATACACTTCCACTTGGAGGCCAGACCTGACTGAGGTGCAGGGGGGGTGTGCGGGACGCTGAGGCCTTTTCTGGGCTCAGCTGGAAAGAAAGCTGCGATGCTCTTAAACAACATTTATTATGTGCCAGGCATTATGATAAGTGCTTCCCATACGTTATTTCATTTAACCATCACAGAAACCCTTTGGGCCTTATGGTATAGAAGTCTCTTAATTACAGAAGGGGAAATGAGAGAGGTGACTGCTTCGGTCAGCCACGGGCATTTTCATAGTGACAGGAGTGTGTGCTCAGTCTCCGGACTGACCCCACGCCTCCTGCCTCACTAGTCCTTGTTTCCTCTAGATCCCCACAATCCTCAACAGCACCCTGTTTCCCTGCCTCTAAAATCCATTCTGGGGCTGAGATCCTAGGTCCTCATTAGCGCTCAGGCATTTTCCAAAGTAGTGATGACAAAAGCTAGAAACATGACGGTGATGGAAAGACATTTCTTTTCAATGGAACTCTGCAGTGGGGTGGAAGAGAAGCGTGCAAGGGGTAGGCCTTCTGTTTCAAAGGGGGTCTGCCTGATAGTGACTTAGAGGTACAGGGTGACCCACGTCCCCACTTGCTCCAAACTGAGGGGTTTCTGAGTGGATGGACTTACAGTGTTCAACCAGAAAAGTCCTGGGAAGCCAAGATGACCGGTCAACCCATGGCCCAGGGTTCCAACTCCCATGCCTCTCAAGTCACACCACGGAGGCCTTGGATTAACCCTGTCTGACTGAGGGCAATGTCACCAACTGCAAGTCCCTCTTCCATGTGCCATGTTGGACCATCCCTCTGATGGCAGGTTAGGATGGGGAGGTGGATGTGGGGGCTGGTTACTTCCAGTCACCTCCTGTCTGCCAAGATTCATACCACTAGCCTGAAAGCGATGGCCTCAAACTCCGCTGTCACTTGAGGGTATTTATAGTGGTAAGTGCTTCTTGGAATGTGCATTAGCTGAGCTCAAACACTGACAAAACTTCTCTATGGACTTATTAGTGCCTGCATGATCAGAGCTCCCAGGCTTCTGTGTGAATATTAAATAATTTACAGCACTGGCAGGCAACTTAAGAAGTTATATTTGCAAATGCTAGTGTGTTTAGTTTTTTTACCATTTTTTTTCTTAACTTTGGTTTGAAAGAATAAAGTTAAAATGGATAAGCTTTCAGGGTTTTTTCTCCCCTCGGTTAATGATATCTCTTCATTGACAGAAATTACTTGGAGTTGACTGCAGGAAATAAAGTGGAAATTTGATACTTGTAGCTATATTGGAAGAGAAGGGAAAGGAAGGGAGAGAAGGAAGGAAGGAAGGAAGGAAGGAAGGAAGGAAGGGAAGGAAGGAAGGACATGAAGGAAGGAGAGTAGTGGAAGGAAGAGATACATATATACACAGTTTTATATTATAATATATTATGTGTATACACATACATATATTCCCCTAGCACATAACATAAATATGAAGATATTAGGACCAGATTTACTAGCTTGAGACATTACATTTCATATGTGGAAACAACTGAGAATATGATGAGCTGTATCTAATTTTGTCTAAAAGTGACTATTTACATGTGTGACAAGGATAAAAGAAAAAAATGTTGAGTTGCACTTATAATCTATCTCTCACTCTTTTAATCCCCTCCCGACCCTCTCCCCTCTTGGACTCCCTGCCCCAACCTGAACCTTCTCAGGCAGGCTGTATGATCTGCAGAGGAAAACAGGAGAAAGTAGGGTTTCTGCAACAGTAGTTCTCAGCCATTTTAGACCAACACGTGTCTCCAATGTCATTTTTACTATCCTGAAATGAAATTCACACATGATATGACCTACCCTCACACACAATTTTTCATAAAATCAATATAGTGCCCAAATTAATATTCAAAGAAATATAAAGAAGCCAAGAGTAATTTATAACAAAAAAAATACATATTTAAGTATGAAAATTATCAAGCCTGATCACAGTAGACATAATAAAGTAGTCAGATGATCACATTTTGACATATTTGTGTTGACTTTTTCAAAGTAAGTTCAGAAGCATTACTGTGCAAAAAGTAGAGGAAAATGGTAAAACAATGGTAGGAGTGGACACAAGAGTTTAAAAAACAAGTGTACAGTTTGTATGCCAAAATCCCACACAAATATTTTGGGTTCACATGTAAAATGAGTTTACTTCTAGACTCAGTTCATCAGAAAGAGGCTCTTCACCTTTCTGAACATCAAGGATGACTTTAAAGGCACCTCAGCAACATGCAGCCCACTTCAGTTATTATGACAACCAAAACGCCCTCATATAGCTCCAAAACACACCCTGGGAGGCACTACCGCCTCTGTTGAGATTTACTCATGAGAGCGAATGGAGAATTACTAGTGAGAGAAGGAAAAACCAAGTAGGACAGGGTCAAGGAAACCAGGGTCTCTTTTGGTGGGAAGTTCTGACTTAGGTTAGAGAAAGAGCCCAGCAGAGGCGTAAATGCAGCGAGAAACACAGAGAAAGCAAATTATAAAAGGTGACGGATTATGAAATGGATTCCTCTGAGGTTCCCCAGGAAGCATCAGTAAAGTCTGAAATTGTTGTTAATGACCTTTATCTGTTTGACCGTGTTTCTCTGAATGGACACTGCACAGCCCCATATCACGTGGGGCCCCAGGTGATTACTGTCATCCACCAAAAGGAAAATGAATATATATCTGAGTCGATTTCTTCAATTTCACCATCTTTAGAAGTCATATCCAACCATGGAGCAACTTCTGCTCCACCCATCACTTTTTTCTCCTCAACTGAAAAAAGATTGTGGGAAAATCAGTTGGTAAAAGTTAACAACGTTGTGAAAATGAATCTGTCCCCCTCACTCTCCTAAGAAATAACTTGGGCTTGTTTTTCAAGGTGCCATCAGCAGCAGCAGCAGCTGGGAACTTTTTAGAACTGCAGATCTCACCCAGACTCAAGGATTCCAAACCTACTATTTCACAGGAAAAAGTGACTGTGCACATTGAAAATTCAAGTGGCAACACATGCTTTCCCTGAGTTCAGTGAAAAGGTCCTCTCTTCTTGCTCTTGATGGAATGAAGCCTTAATGATTATTGCTTAAAATGCTTCCTTGAATTAGAAAACCAGAGCTCCCTGTCTTGCCCCACATGTTGTACTGTCCCCAACTGTCCCTCTGGGATAAATGATATTCTATGCTGAGTGAGGTGGCCAGTGCGTCTCCTAAGAGCAAATTTAGTCTTTTCCTTTCTTCATTCAGAGCAGTTTAACAATTATCTTTGGTTACTTGGGTATACTACCTCTAGCAGCTTATTAAAGTATTTCTTCTGAAAACATTTTATTGGTAAATAAAATTGTCTTCATCTAATTATTTATTGCTCAGAATAGTAAGGCCATGAAATTGTTATTATATGCTTTGAATAGTTCATGTATTTCCATATAAACAAGTTTATAGGAAAGATAGCGGCTTAAGCTGCAAGAGTGGCACACCCTCTGTTCCTTTGCACATTGCCCTGCCTGTACTCGCCATCATCTCCTTGGCTCCTCATCTCCATCTCCACTATTCACGGCTTCTTTCTTCCAAGCATACTTTTCCATAGCTTCTATCTGCTGAGGATCCAACTGGAACATCGATAGCTTTAGACTGTCAAATGAAATGAAGTCTGGGACAGTGCTTCCAAAACTGTTGGAGATCTCATAAATGCTCATTGCTATTTTCAGAGGCTTCATGCAAGTACATTTCCATAAGCAGCCTTGATTACCACCCTAATTCAACTTTAAAATAAAGACTGTCAAAGTTGGAAGAAGCCATAAAGTTCCTATAATCAACTTTTCTTCTAGATTAGCATGGGTTCTGCAATATCCCTGCACAGCTGTCCATCCTACATCTGAATGTTTCTGGCGGAAAGACTTCAAGACCTTCCAGGCAGCCTATTCCATCGGCTCTGCTTTGCCTGTTAGAAAATTCTTTCATATGAGTCAAAATGTGCTCCCTATAGTGTTTTGCCAGTGATTCTCAAGCAAAACTTAATTCATTTCTTTTTGCCCAAAGGATGGCAACAGTGAGATAAATTAATATTAACCATTTTTAAAAGAGTTAACTCCTTTTGGTGCCCTTAAAATTGGTTCAGCATAATTCTAGACTTGAGCGTGACAAAATCCCAGTCATAAGAATCATTCACGTCCATAAATTTTGGTGACGTTCCATTTGCCTCCTTGAGCATAATTTTGATTGAGGCTGCTATTTGGCTTCTTAAATAGACATGCTGCAGGAGAGGAAAGCATTCTGTCATCTGATTTAGGTCTATGAGTCCATTCATACCTAGGAGATCACTGTATGAAAAGGTTTCTCAAGCTCAACATTATTGACATTTTGGAACAGATAATTTTTGTTGTGGGGTTGTCCTGTGCATTGTAGAATGTTTAGCAGAATCCCTTAGATGCCAGTAGCATCTCCTCCCCCAGTCATGAGAATTAAAAATGTCTCCAGGAATTGCCAAACGTTCTCTGGGGGACAGACTCTGCCCCTGGTATAAACTATATAATGCCCTCCTTTGGTCTTTGTTTAATGCATTTAGTGATTAAAACAACAACAACAACAACAACAACGACAACAAAAAAGAATGTGTTACATGGAAGCTTAACTTAACTTCTTAAAACATAGCCAGATATAGTTATATTGAAGCCATGAAAGTTTTCTCCTTACTTCAAGAAAATTGACCGAGGAAAAATGCTAACTTTTCTTCTTTTATTACAATTAAGATTGCTCATTGCTTTGAGTATGAGTTTAGGTAATATTAGTTTAGCTACTAATGTATCAATTTAGCTATTTTTTATAATTTTCTCAACCAACACAGGAAGACCTTTGAAACAGAAATAACACCATATGTATACCATTGTGAAGCTTAAGGGTTATAAGACACCCCAAATCAGGTTTGATCAATACCATCATAATGAAGATTAAAGTGTAATTTTGGATTCTTTAAAAACTATTAGAACAATTTATCATAGCCAGTCAGGTGGTCAATATAAACAAAACTTACTGGAAAAAATAATCACTAGCTTACATAATACAAATTTAATTGACTTACTTTTATTATTAAAACACTAATGGATAATTTGTCTGAGTTAAATATTTATAGTCCCAATTTAAAAATTTTATTTCTAAAACTAAGCAGATAGATATACTTAATGTTGTCTCAGTTGATACCAGAAAAACAGCTGCTTTCTAGCTGGTAAAATGTGTAATGTTTAGTGTTTGCATTTTCCTAATTTAAGACAGTTTTTAAATTTTAAACTTAATTTGTATGCATACATCTTTTATTTTCAGTTCATTCTAAAATAACTTACTGTTAATTTAATTTATAAATTGAATAGAGAATTTAATTATGCAATGTTGAAGCTGTAGCATTTTCATTAAACGTTATAGTGAAATAATATTTATGAAGTGCATTCCATGTGCTAGGCATTTCTTACAGCACCCTTATTTTTTGTATTATCCCATTTTACAGGAAGGGAATGGAGGCTCAAAGAAATTAAGTAATTTGCTCCCGAAACCCACAGATAAAATGTACAACAAAACCAAGTTATAAGGTCTTTCTGCAAGCCCCAAAATATGTGCAGGTGAGAATAAATCACCAACAACTAGAAACCCCACATGGTATCAGTATATGTTTAAAACAGTAGAGGGAAGGCAGTGGGACACCTAAAATGGCTGTGGCTTTTAACCAAAAGAAAAGCCCAGCAAGACAAACAGAACAGAAGCCCAAACTGGGACGGGGTCTGCAGATGCCAATCGTTAGATGACTGCAAAGCAACCGTAGCAAAATCAGAAGGAACAGGTCTGAACCCTGTGAACTGCTGAGAAATGCCCTTTGAGAGCAAAACTCTGCTCTGGGGAAAGAGCGCTGAGAGGAAAATTGAAACTGAGCAGAAAGAGACACAGGACAGAGGAAAGAGAAAGTCCTGTTAATGAAAAGGGAGAAGAACTTAGGAGACCAATCTCAGAAAATATGAAGTCATTTTTTCTTTCTTTCTTTCTTTCTTTCTTTCTTTCTTTCTTTCTTTCTTTCTTTCTTTCTTTCTTTCTTTCTTTCTTTCTTTCTTTCTTTCTTTTTCACTTTGCGGAAGTGAATGAACACTTTAGGAGTTCAGCTCACATGTCATTCTCCTCAGGGACGGCTTCTTGGGTCCTTCCAGGCTAGGATGACATGTGGGAGACTCTGTCACTTCCCTTTGGAGCCTCTAACTTAGTTTTTGACTGTGAGTTTGTTTTAAAGGTAAGGCGATTGCTATTATCTCCCCACTGGACTACAAGCTTAATGAGTACAAGATCTGTACCTGTTCTTACATGATGCCATCATCCCATACCTTAGTACAGTGTCTGGCACACATAGATGCTACATGTGAAGTTGCTGAATAAGTAAATATAAGAATGGATGAACAGATAAATAAATTCACTAATACTGTTATTTACCAACTCCTGGTCAATCGTTATTTTAAACTAATATAAAAATTGAAATTTTATATTTCTTCAATAGCTTCTCAATGTCTTCAAAAAGTACAGCATATTTAGACATTTAAACTTATTTCTCTGTTTTATGATCCATCTGTTTATCATCTTTATTTGGCATACTTTATAGGGTTCATCTTTCAGATCATTTCATGTCTCTACCAAAGTCGAATTCCATTGAACTAGAACTATTATTAGTTCCTTTTTTATGTCAGTTTTATTTATTTATGTATATATTTATTTATTAAATTGGTCCTTACAAAAAGAAACTTATTGAGGCATTTAAAAGAACTTTAAAAAAAATCTTCCTTTGTTATATATATCTTAGTATCCTGGTTTGAATTTAAAAGGTTGCTCTCAGGAATCCTCACTAAAGCTCCTGTTCATTTACAATATATCAGTGGATTTATCAGAAAAAAATACAAACTTGTACTGTCATTATGTGAGAGAGTACCAGAAGATTAAAAATGCTTCATGATTAATGCATGTAGTTCTTAACATATCTAGCCATCTGTGCTTCATGTGGCCTGCCAGTTTGTTAATAATGCATTAGTATTTGTTTATAACCTAAATAAGTTGGATGACAGGAAAAGACAGCAGAATTATAACACATTTCATGCAATCTAAGTTGCATGTCAGATATGGAGGACAATGAATATATTGGCCAGAGTATTAAGATCAAGTCCAGGTGAGAGTGACATAATTCGACATATTATTGGCTTCAATAAGGTAAGAATTTATAATGTTCCCCCACATAAACAGAGTCCAGAGATAAGCATCCCAGCACTGCAAGTCTTAAGATTCCAGATTCCTCCCAGTTTATCCCTTTATTTGCGGGTACCTGCACCCTCATGGTCCAGGAGGCAGGATGGAGAAAGAGAGAAAGAAAGAGACAAAGGTTATTCTCCAGCTACCTCTTAAGAAGGTTCGTGGAACCTGCCACATAACATCTAACACAGTGGCACTAGCTGCTAGAGAAGCTGGACCACATTGATGTGTGCTCGGTTAAAAATCCTTTTCGGAGGGGGCAAATGGAGAAAGGGGGTGGGAAAGTAGCTTTCTCTGCCCCAGACCGATTATGACCACCATAGATCAAAGTTCAGCAGAGGGGTCAGTGGTCAATTCTCCCTCATTATCAGAGGTCAAGGTGAAGCTGATGTCCTGGAATCAGGGATCACATAGTGGGGCAGGGGTCCAGGGCCAATTCCATTGAACATTTCATGTTCAATGTGCAAAGATGGGAAGAGGTAGCCATTATGCCTACTCACAAGGTACAGGCCAAAATGTGGCAACCGGGAGTTCACCAAAGGTGAAGACAACAGTCAGATCCAGTCTCCAAGGCAGACAGAAACCCGAGGCCAAAAAGGTCAAGTAGCTCACGATGTGGTTGTAATAATAATAAGATAATAAGAGCTAACAATGATTCAAATGTACTTACTCTGCACTGGATATCCTTCTAACAAGGTGAGACCTGTTTTACAAATGAAGGAAGTGCATTTTTCTAAAGGCAAAAGCCACTAGCAATAGAAGACCAGGCATTTAAACCTCAGCAATTTGACTCATCTGAACCATTCACTACACTGCTTCTCTCACGAAGATGGAAAAGTGAGCCAGTCACAGCAGAGGCCACACAAGCTGTTTTGTTATTGTTATTAGCAAGTGCGGCAGCACATTGTAGGCAGAAGTGCACAAGCTTTGCAGAGAACTCTTACCCATGTTCACGAAAATCATGTGTTATGTATGCTGCCCTTTATAACTATGATGAGGAATTTTTCTCAGGTTGGTGGTAGTAATTATTAAGTCAAATGTCCATTTGTGAAACACTGTCGAGTAATAACATTTAATCATTTAACAAGTATTAGCAACCGGGTACTATTCTAAGCACTTCAATAATAGGGTTGTGAGGATTAATTAATTTAGCAGAAATCCTTTGAAGAAAGGACTACCGCTGCCCCAGGGTCGAGTAACTACAAATGGTAGGACCTAGCTGGTCTGGGCCCCGAGCCCCTCTTCTCACTCCTGCCTCCTCTGTGCTTCCTAGTTAATCCATCTCTTCATCTAAATTATTTGTTATAGAGACCCTAGCATTGTCATCACAGAGTTTACAATCCTGGCCTTTCCACTTGCCCGCAGTTTAATTCTTTTCTTCTTCCTTCTCCAAGTCATATTCTGCTCCCAACTTTTCAGAGGATATAGAAAGTTCAGTGTGGGACCACATTTCCTCAAATCACAGCATAAAGCACTGATCTGTGGCATGATTTGAATGGTCGGCTGGTCATGGAGAGCCCCAAATCACCAAACATAACATTATGATCTCTGCCTGATTTATCGTAAATCAACTTCTCTCAGACCCTGTCACAGAGAGACCTAGTCTAAGTTTACCATGGCTACAGCATGTTCTCTGCTTTGATTCACCATCATGACCCCTCAACATCACTTTTATTTTTCCATCAAGTTCCATTAGTCTCTCCCCTCCCC
>NW_024347855.1:1193793-1211140 GCF_902729225.1 Pteropus medius | reverse complement strand
AATACCTATCTTACCATTCATTTAAACCAAATTTAGTTATTTATAACCATTTAATTTCCTTGTGCTGTTTTGGCTGCAAATGCTGCATTCAGAGCCAATAGTGTCAGTGCACCATGGTCCATCTGATGTGACCACAACTGACGTCTATGCTGATGCCACTGTGGTTGTTAAATATTTTGAGTCTCTCTCCAGCTGTATTAATTGGCAAATGTTGCCCCAAAATGTAGTCTTAGTAGATTAACGAAACTACTTTTTTCAAGGTCAAATAGGAAAACTGTAAGACTGGATCCAAGCCACCTTGTGTTGTGAGAAGAACAGACACTATTTCCCTGAGGCTTTGAGAAAGGACCTCAAGGCCTCAATAAAGGAGAGGGTGAGGACAGGTGAGTGGGGTGGAGGTGACTGGGCTTCAATCAGTTTCCTGCGGAATGCAATAAACATGCAGGTTAGAATCATCAGAATCCAGAGCCTTCTCTGAAAAAATGTACAGAATGTACAGAGCACCTATCACAGTATTGTCTAGAGACCACCCTTGGTAAGGCTTTTTGATCCAGGGGCAGATGCAATCTTTTGGCTGCGGAAGTACTTGTGGTCATGGGTCCCATGACACTGTGCCATACCATGTATTCCTTCCATGCTTGGTGTCCTGAAGGAAATAGAAATAAAAAAATAGCCTCTTATCTGAGTCACCTTACAATTTAGTTTGGAAAATAGAATAACATATAGCATAACATTATCCATAGTCAAACAGAATAGGATGAAATAATAACAAAACACACAATGGCAAAATTTTGAGAGCTTTACATATGTGAATTCACAAATCTCAAAATAATCCATAAGTAAGAATTGTCATTATCTCCCATTATACAAACCAGGCCCAGAAAACATATGAAACCTTTCAAGATCTTTCAAAGTAAGTGCAGACCTAGGATTTGAACCTAATAGTTTGCCTCCAAAGTTACTGTTGATTCTGTTAATGTTTTAAGGAGAAATGCTTCATGATGGCCAGATGAACTGGGAAAAGTGACTTCACCACGTCTCTAGGTAGGAATCATACTATCTTATTGGACAAAGGGAATCTGTTGGAAGGATACAAGGCTCACAGAATTAGAAGAGGCTATAAGCCCAGGCATAGAAAGCAGGCTAAAAAAATTATCACATAGTCTGGGAGCAGGGTAGTTTAGTTACATGAGTTGGCCTGGGTTGGGTACTTCTGCTGTGAGGAATCCCATCTGCAAACACCTCCATCTGCCTTTGGATCCCTTGCTCAAGGATACAAGTCAAGAGTGATGGTTGAACTTCACCCACAGGCTATACCAGGGAGCATAGTGGGAAAGTCCCTCTCACTGACTTCCTATGGTCAGAGATCCCATTATACTCCATTCACTACAAGTCGTCCCCACCCACACCAGACACTGTAGAGGGAAGGAAGTAGAGAACAATCTCTTACCTAAAGGACTGCTGGGAATTATCTTCCATCCAAGACCATGCATGATAAGATGCCCCAAGAAAGAGACTAGGGCTAGTGGGAAGCAGGAAGAGTGCTTTTTGTAAATACTGCATAGCCCCAAACTGGCCAACATGTCCCATAGCAGGCTTACTAAAGAGAAATCTGAGCTGAGTCTTGGCAGACAAAGACACTACAGTCAGAACGAGCAGGCAGTGGATGGAAGACACCAAAAAACCTGTCCAAACTGGTCCTTCTTCATGCTTCAAATGTGCTCTGATAATTATTGTCCAGGTACAAAAATGATGGTGATGGCCTTCACTGAAGAATTCACAAAAGCAGTATGAAAGAGAGGCATATAATCAAATAGCTATAATTTAGCAGGGAAAGTACTATGAGAAAATGTCTCAGAATACCTGTATTAGTTTCCTATTGCTATGTAATATATAATCACAAATTTAGGTGCTTAAAATAAAACAAACATCTTATCTCACAGTTTCTTTGGGTCAGGAAACTGAGTACAGTTAGCAGAGCTCTCTGTTTGGGGTCTTGGTGGGCTGAAATCAAGGTGCCATTTGGGGCCATGGTCTCATCTGAGGCTTGGGACTGCCTTCCAAGCTCTGGTTGTAGCCAGAATTCAGTTGCTTGTAATCGAGAGACTAAGGTCCCTGTTTCTTGTTGCCTGCCAGCTGGAGACTGTTCTCAGTTTTTAGGGGCTGCTTGCCATGCCCTACAAGGGGGCCCTTCTTCGAGGCCAATAGGAGTGCATCTCTGCTGCCTGGAATCGCTCTGACTTCCTCTCTCTTTTATCCAAACCCATCCAGGAAAGTCTCCTTTTGACTAACTCAAAGTCAACTGATTAGAACCTTAATTATATCTGCAATTTTTTTTCACTGTTGCAATATTATGTAACCTAATCACAGGAGAGATATCCCAGCATAGTTGGGGATTCATAATCATGCCTTCGACTTCCACCAGAGGAGAAGGGGTTATAGAGAGTGTATAGCATGGGGCAGCAGTCTTGGGAGCCATCTTAGAATTCTGCCTCCGGCAATACAAGAGAAAGAAGCAAATACCTAACATAGGGGAGCATTCTAGCACGATCTTAAAAATTGAATGAGGTTTGCCCAGCACGCAGGAAGAAGGAGCATGTGCTAGAGAGATGAAATAGCAATATAGGTGAAAGGAAGAAAATCTAGCTAAATAGATAGGGATCAGCCCGATTATGAGAGGCTATGAAAACTGGATGGAGAGGTTTAGGTTTCATTCCATAAAAAACAATCAGATCGAACTAATATTTAATTGTTAATAGAGTGACCATAAATTGGGTAATAGGATCAAATTATAGTAAAATTTACAAAAGTAAAATTATTCCATCATGTATTATTACAAATAATAGGGTTTAAAAATAGGCCCTAAGCAGCCACTAAGTACTCAGTTGAACAAGAAAGCCACAATGCTAGTAGCATTTTCTTTATCTGTCATTAAGAAAGTTTGGTAGTATTGATTCTTAAACATCAAATATCAAGATAGACAAAAGGTACCTCTTCTTCTTTACCTGTCCCCCACACATCTGATGACATTGTAATGACATCCATTTACCCAGTCCTCCCCAGTTTACCAGTTTGCTTTTGACATAGGCATTCAACAAGTGGATTCAGGGGGAGACAGGGCAGGGGGCAACAGGAAGAAAGAGTGGAAGAAAACGAAGAAGGTGATAGGATAGAGAGAAAATACAAGTGGGAAAGAGGGACATCTGGTCGCTGTAAGGTTCAAGAAATGTCAAGAGATCTCTTCATTGCAGATCAATGGTTCACACGGCTTAATCTGCCTCTTGTCTGTCCTGACATAGTTTCTAAATCCTCGAGAATAAAAAGAATAAGAAGTTAAATGTGTTTACTTTTCCATTCTTAACTGACATGGAATTCTGAACAATGGAAAATCAGAGCCCTAACAAGTGACCGTGAAGCTTGTTAGAACCCCTACAGACTTGAGAGCAGATCCGAGATCTCTTATCGCACTTAATATAGTAAAAGATATGATCTGTGGTAAAGTTCCTATAGAGACTTGTAGGTTACCTATCAGATAATGTGAGGATCTTATCATAATTATAGACAATCTGCTGGTTCATTTTCTGCAACTTTACCTTTGCCACTTAGCAATCGTTCCCTCCAAACAGTTGGGAAGAAATTGGTTTTTATAAAGAGCTTCAAAAATGGAAATTAATGTATGTTATTATTAATAACATTTCAAATTGAGTACATGGAGTATGTGGCTGCACTTGATGACATATTAATTAAGTTTCTAATTTTACCAGTCAGGAGCAAAAAAATTATTTTTATCTTCAAAGCCTGAAGATGTTTGCACAATGGCTCATTTTCTTAAGACTCCCAGCCTCGTTGTAGCCTCTCTTGGTGCGGAGACTCTTCAGGCATTCGTTTTTCATAAGAGATGTCACGCCAGCGGAAACACTACAACCCTACTGTCTCCTGCTCTGTTAGCCCAGAAACTGATTATTTCTATCCAACACGGGTAAATCTCTCTCCCTTCGTAGCTTAGATTTTTAAAAAGGAAACTTTAAGAAATTTCTGCATGCAGTTTGCTTGATTTTTTTTTTTTTTAGTTGTTTATTTAGTAACAAATTTGCGAAACTCTAGTACCTATGGTGGACCATGAGAGCTTCCCTACTAACATCTACTTATACACCCACTTGTAGTTGAGGGTTCACAGGGATACCTTGCCACCTAATTTTTTGTTGCTGTTGTTAATATGCTTCATGGGTTTTTAGTTTGGCTATATAGTTTCTCTGTTTTAATGTTGGGATTTGGAAAGATTAAAAACTGTGCCACCACCATCTTCCACCTTTGACATTTTTAAGACAAATATTTCCCAACTATGACTATATGCCCAGCCAAATTATCCATCAAGCATAATGTCGGGAAAGAAAAATTTTTCTTTTAACATTTCTCTCCATGCACCCATTCCCAGGAAACTACCAGAGAATATATTTCACCAAAATAGACAAATAAATCAAGAAAAGAGACATCATGGGATCCAGAAATGAAGGGATCATGAGAAAGGTGGAAGGAATTCTAAGACATTGGTAGACAGAAGCCTGAGGGAAAGAACAGGCAACAAGCTTAGTAAGTCATCAAGTCATGTTCTGGATTGGGGCAGGATATCAAGGGGTTACCAAGAGGTGTCTCCAGAGGAAAAGAAGGAACTACAAATACTGACGTGATTACTCACATTGAGATGAGTTTAACAGTTTTGTCTGAGTTGATAGTGGTAAGTACATGGAAAACTAAGAAAATAAAGAAGGGAAGCACTTGGTGACCTTCAAGAGAAAAAAAAAAGTTGTATAAGAAAGACACGTAGTCAAAGCACATAACACAATGCAATGGTAGCATATAGTAAACACACCAATATTTACTCAATCATAATGACATGACATTATTAATAAACAGAATATTGATTTAATGAATAAATTTACTTGTGGTAAAACTCTAAGGAGATAGGTGGTGGGGGTGTAGGAATAGAAAAGAAGTAAATACTTCATCTTTTCTAGTAGGAAATCAATTGATGCTTTCTAAAACTTTAAAAATTACATTATAAGCACATTATTTAGAAATATGGAAGCAATAAAGGAGAAAAAAAGCAAAGAGTTATAAGTGATTGCCTCTGCAGAAAAGGATTTGGAGTTGAGAGGTGGATGTCTGGTTATTATCATTAGCCAGCTAATTATATTTGATTTTAAAGCTATGCAAATGCATGTTTTTGGTTAAAGCACATTTTTTTTTCATATAAACAAAGTTTTTATTGTAATTCAGAAAATAAACTTTCAGTGCACCTCTGCAGGATTACATAGAAGAAAACCAACAATTCTCTCTTTCTTCTTCCATTTCCAATAGGAATGCTGTTTCTGATTGATCCACATACTATGCAGCAGCCTCGCAAAGTCAAGAGCTGAACCAAGGTTTGAGGACACTCTCCAGACAGCCCTGAACATCTGGATGTGCTGGCCAGAGGTATGCTGGTTTTGCTCTGGGCAGTGGCCCTTAACCAGGGTTTCAGCCTTTCAAAGATGCACATGTCTAGGCTTTTTCCATACATATCCAAAGCAAGTTCTGCCTTGATGGATACTGTGAAAGTTTAAGCCTAGTTGGCCAAGTTGAGTGATGACGTAAAGGTCACAGTAGAAGTGACCCAGTGTGACAGTGGTGGTAAAAGGGACATGCATTAAGGCTGTGAGGCGGGGGAGGGCTCTGGCTTATCTCTGCAACATGAAAACTCTGTGGAACTTCAGAGGGGGAGTGTGGGTTTTTTAGTGTCCCTGTCACTGGATGCAGAAGTGAGGGATTAAGACTGTATATCCACTGGAGGGGACATGTAGAGAGGAGAGAAAGTTAACACTTGCTGAGCATCTAGTATGCATCAAATCACACAAATGGTAACATTTAGCGATGTCCTCTCTGCTCCTGGATGCTGACTGTGCACATCTGATCGTCTCCCCTATGGTGAAGGAACCAACTACTTCTCATATTCCTATGTCTTTCACCTTAAAAGCACTGGCCCTGTCCAATCATGGCTGTTTGGTATGTGAGGAAGCTGGGCCTAAGGGAATGGGGTGCTGGGGCGAATCTCTCCTTCAGTGAGCCAAAACCCCAGCACCTTCATCCTAGGTGCTTTTCAGCCCCAACCCAACCTCTCAGTGCCTCTCATGGGGCAATAGGAGAGTTCTCCAGAACTCTATCTTGCCAACTGAAACTCTATAACCACTAAACACTAACTCTCCACCCCACCTCTAGAAAACTACTCTTCTTCTTGCCTCTATGAATGTGACTCTTCTAGGGACCTCATATCAGTAGAATCATACAGTACTTGTCCTATTTTGCCTTCCTTATTTTACTCAGCATAATGTCTTCAAAACCATTAAAATTTAAATACATTTTCTGCCTCTTTGATTAGAATTAGATCATTTCCAGTTAAAACTGATAAAATATTCTTATAAATTATGATAAATAAGTGACATTTTAAGGGAAATCATTTTATCTTCCTGTTTATTAAAACAAAAGGACAAAAGAAAGCATTTTCCTAGTTTTCTAAAAAGTGTCCATAAATAGAACATGTAGTAAAGTGATGTTATGTAATGTCAATGTGACTTGCAGGAGCAAAGATGCAAATTACCTGGAAAAATGTTAATGACTGATTGTCCAACACCTCTTTTGGATACCCTATGATTTTATGTACTTTGTTGGGAGAAGCAATATTTTAAAGTTTCTGTTCAAATAAATGAAAACAACAAATTGCTTTTATGATGTTATTGGTAATTTTAAGCACCTCAGAACTTAGGTTTTTTTCCCCTAAAAGAAAACTGGAATTAAAATAACTGATCTCTTTAGAGGAAAAAAAGGGGGGGGGCAGGGAAGGGAGTATAAGAAATAAGGAAAGAGAAAAGAATTCTTAGTATATTTTCCTTTCATTTATACTCACTGAAAAATAACAGAGAAAATTGCAAACCGGAAAGCAAAATTAATCCTCATTAGACTCCTCTGGGGACAAGCGACCCCATTGCATGATCACCCATTGTCAGGACAGAAATGGGTTCTTCATGTTGGTGCGATGAACACCTCATTGAGGAGGAAAAGGACCTGGACACTGTAATCATCCTGAGACTCACTCTCGAACTATCTGAACACCTGAAGGAAGACATGTTAAAAGGAAAAAGGCTCAGAGTGACAAAGGAGGGAAAAAAAATCTAAAAGATGCGGAATCAAAGAATGCATGGTTTCTCAGGACGAGTGTCAAAATGGCAAATATGAGATCTTCTGCCAATCAGACCTATGCATGGCCTGGAATCAAATGACTTGGTGATAGGTTTCACTGTAGAGCTCACACCAGCATCATCTGGAAGATTAAATCTTGCTAATTGTGACTGCCACTCATGCTATTCACATATTTCGGATTAAGAATGATGATGAAATATAATTTACTCCATTTTTTTGACAGCTGTGTAATGACCAAATTAAACTAGTCTTTCAAAAGTAACTCAGTAGTACTGCCCAACAAACTCCTCCTAGGTGTGGAGAGACAACATTTCATCATCGCATTCCAAGACAAATGGACTGACGGAGCATGGTGGAGCAAGATACCCTCAGTGACATTTTAAACCAAAGAACTCGCTCCCACAGCATTCCTACAGTGTTATAGGTATCCATTCAGGATTGACTGCTTTGGCTGTATGCTTTACCTCTTTGCATGTGCTCAAACTTTATGTCCTCCCTTTATGATGCCAAAGTAATGTTTACTGGTTGAAATAGTAGTTTAGGTACCTTTAAGTCTTTCACCACTTATTGAGCGAGTATTATGTAAAAGGGGCTGTGTTCTACGCCCTAGAGAGTAAAAAGGAATCAATAATCGAGGTCATCTTCAACAAGTTCGCATTTAAGTGGGTAGACAGATGAGTGGATCTTGAACTTGCCACATCTGGGAGCTTTTAAAATACACCAATGCTTGGATTTCACTTTAGATTAATTGAATAAAAATATCTGGGCTAGAGGTAGGGATCCCGGGGAATTGCTATTTAAAGAAAGATCTCCCTGGGTGATTTTAATTGACAATCAGGATTTAGAAATAATGTTTTGGACAAATAATTAAGTGACACTAAGTGATGCCATTAAGCATGCTAAGGGAGGGAGTAACTACAACAGAGAGGGAACTGAGAAAGATGTAGGGGAAGACGACATTCCAGTGTGACTACAAAAGATGAGTGGGATTTTGTGAGACAAACAAGGGGTGGGGTAAAAGATTCTAGACAAAAGGGATGAGGGAGGTGAGAAGGTAGCCCGTGGGAGTTTCTGCCATTAAAGAATTCTAGAACCAATCCTTGGAAAGATGGCACCAAAATAATTCTGGACCTGCAGAAACAGTGACCTAAGAGAGGTGTACAAAATGTTCCATCAGCTTGGAGGAGAAAGACTGCTTACCTGAGGAAGCCAAGACCCTTAATGTATGGTACTTGCTCTTTCTCCTACCTGAAAATGAAACATGTTAATAACTCACACTTTCCTGTTCTATGTTTTTAGTAGTCAGTTTTAGCTTCAGGTTGGTCATTTGAGGGCCCAGTAACAATAATTGTTTTGAACTGTCTCTATAAGAAGGCTCCACTTTTTGGCCCTCTTTTATTTCCAAAAATGCTTTTTTACTTAGAAGTCAATGAATCCAAGATTCCTGGTTTCCATCCTAGTGCTCTCCAAGGAGATGCGGAGGAGTGGAGAGCAAGTGTTTATGAGTCTGTGTACAGGTGTGGGTGTGGGTGCAGCCTGAGCATCCAGCTTTAGACCCACAATTTGATTTAAGTTTTGGGGTTTGCAGCCTACCTGTTGCTTCCTCCTCATTCATCACATCAGTTTACCGTGGTGAAGAAGCCATACTATTAGTGGGTAAGGGGTAGATCCTGATGACACAAAGCTGGTTAAGATCATTCCATTCTCCTTAGACATTTACTAGTCAAGGATTTGCACTTAACTCAGGCCTAAGCCAATCATCTGATAGCATGCTATCACTCTAGTGATTGGTCAGAAATGGGCACAAGACTTAGCTGATCCAACTAGAGTGAAGATTCTCTTTTCCTTTGGATATGAATGAAGAAACATGTAGACGCTGGAGTTTCCTGCATCCATTGCACTTTGAATTTACTGCGATACTGCCAATGTGCTCCAATGTTGCACCAACACATTCCATTATTGTTTAAGTCTGTCTGTGGTAGATTGTTTCCAAAGGTGATGGCTCACAAGTTCTCTCATCCCTTTATATACAAGGCCCTCCTCCCACCAAGAAGTTAAATCTATTCTGCCCCTTTACTCTTGAATCTAGGCTGGCATTAGACTTACTTTACCCAATAGAATGTGTCAGAAGTGTTGTTCTGGGTCTTCCAAGCCCAGGCTTTTAGAGGTCATATCATGTCTACTTTGACCCTCGAGGGCTCCAGCTATCATATAAAGCAGTTCCGGCTGCTAGACCACTAAATGATGAGAAACCATATGAAGAGAGAAGCCAACTTGCTCCCAGTTTCCCAGCCACCCAGATGAGACACTAGACATGTAACTGAAGCCATCTGAACCTTTCAGGCCCGGCTGAGCCCCTAAAAGAATGCAGATGCATGAACAATCCCAGCCAACACCAGGTGGAGCAGAAGAACCATTCCATCAAACCACAGAGTACTGAGAAATAAGAACGCCTGTTGTTTAAGCTCCCCAGTTTGTGGCAGTTTGTTATAAAGAAATAAGTAACTGTTTCACAGGGTAAGTTGGATTTTCTGTTACTTTAATGAAGAGTCTTAACAGGTTTGTTTCCATAGGTTTAGTTAAGATGCTGTCAGCTACTAGTAACAAAAAAACCCAACTCTAAAAGGATATTTATTATATCTCATGATATGAAATTTCATGTTAGGGCAGCAGCAGGATTGGTTAATGGCCCAATGGTATGATTAGGGACCCACGTTCTTGCCATCTTTCCATGTTGTCATCTCTAAAGTAAGAATGTTTCTCAGGTTATCTCCTGTCATGGATGTAAGAAGGCTGCAAAGTGCCAGACATCATATCCAGACACAACATCCAGCAGGAAACAAGGAGCGTTTCCTCTATATGCACATTTTTAAGAGTGAGGAAACTTTTTCCGACAGCAGGATTCATTGGCTTAAACTTGTTTTAAACCAGTTATGAGAGAAAAATGGAGTTATCATGTATTGGCTTACATGAACCAGTTTATCACGGCTATGTAGAGAGTGGATACCTGGACCAAGGTGGGTTTCTACCATCAGGGGGAAAAAGGGCATGGTTGCTGCACTAGCAACTATGGTGTCTACTACATGTGAAATTCACATTTACCATTGAATGAAACAGACACTCCTGAAAGACATGCAGCCCTTATTCAACGGCCTTGTGTAATCTGCTTTTGCCTTCTCATCCCGCATCCAAATGTCAGTTCGCAAGGTAGAAGGCTAGTCAAAATCTGGCTCTAGCAAGTTAGGGTCCTGGCAGGAAGCAGAAGACATTCTTAGGAGATTTGGAAGAGAGGGTAATGAAGGGACCATTTATTTCAGTGCAGTCATGATCTGACAACACATCAAAGGGTGCTGTTACCCAGGGACCAGCAACAGTGGGAGGCAGACACCACTGCCAGGCCTTAAGAGGCATCGTGGAGAGAACTGTAGCTCCTAGAGCTTGATGTGAGTTGATACAATGGATAAGGAAGCTGGACAAGAACTGTCAGTCACAGAGGGACACAGATACTGCCAGGCCCAGGGTGTGGCCTGGATGGAGAGAAGGGAGGAGATAACCTGGCCTCTCTCCTTGGTCTCCGGTCTGCAGCTGGTGCCCTTTTTGGTGAAGATTCACTGATGTTGGCCATTGACCGTTGGGCACAGTGAAGGCAGAAAGTAGATTTGGATAGAAAGTGGAGAATCAGTGGGTTAGATGACCCAAAACTGGGGCATTTGACTGAAGAAAGGTAGTTCAGAATCTAGATAGTTGAGTCACTATTACCATTCACTATTACTCATTTTTATGTCTAATCTAAAAAGTGTCCAATACAACTTCTCTTCCACAGCTAGTCAGGGGAACGTTCACATTCAATTGCATTCCTGCCAGGGTCGGGAGCAGTGCTCCTGACAGGCTCCTAAAGGTGTTGTTCTGCCTCTCTGGTTTCACAAGTGATGACCAGTGACCGCAAAGAGGAAGATGGAAACAAAGTATATCAATTAATTCAAGGCAGACTGTGTAGTTAGAGAAGAGATAGTTTGTTTCACTGTTAGGAAAACAGAAACATTCCCTGGGATTGATTTGAAATTGTAGTGTCTGCGCGATGGAGCAGTTCCGTGTGGTTCAGAGATAACAGCACCAAGTGCGTGCCTCCGGGGACCCAGAGGCCAGGAGAGCCTGGAGCTCCTTCCTCCTGGCCCGGCTTGGCCTCCTGGCGGCCGGCCCAGGCGGCGCTGGGGGCGGAGGCAGAAGCTGGACCGGCCCGACCGGGAGAGGGCTGCCGGCTGGGGCTGCCGGCTGGTGTAACAGGTTCTAAGGCTGATTCCAACCTCTCACCCCCGCTGGATTCCAAGTGTCTGCGACTGTTACAGCTCTGGAGACCTAGGGCAGGAGGCTAGGACTAGAGAACTGGCGGGTTTTAGAAAGGAGCACGGATTCCTGTTGGGAGACCCCGTGCTTACCTTCGCTCCAGCGCAGAAAAGCTGCGCGACCCTGGGCAGCTACCTGAGGCACATCTCTAGCCTGTCTCAATCTGCAAAGCAGGAGGGGCCACGCGTGGGGGCTGGACTTGGACCGGAGCGCGACTCCGGCCCGGGTTAGAGGATCTCTAGTCCAACCAGCCCCCTCGATCTCGTGCTCGCCTTCGGGCCTTCAGGGGAGAGAGAGAAGTTTCGGGTCGGAGTGCGAGAGGGGCCCGGTACGCCGGCCGAGGGAGGCTTCCGCAGGGCACACAGTCCCCGCGCCCTGGCCGCCAGTGCAGCGCGCACCGTCCCAGTCACCCCCGCCCCAGGTCAGGAGCACGGAGTCCGCCCCGGAGGCGGAAGCAACAGGGAGTCGTCTCCACCTGCGGACCTCCGCCCTCCGCCCCAGGGTTCTCTCCTCATCCCGGCTCTACCGGCAGGGACCGGCAAAGGGAGGGAGGGCCCGGGCGCGCGCGTGCATAAGTGTGCGAGGGCGAGTGTGCCGGGGCGGGGGCCGCGGGCTGCGGGGCGCATGCTCACACGCGCTCGTGACGTGCGCGCCGGGACCGGCGGCCGGAGGCAGAACCGAGAGGGGTGGCTGGCAGAGGACCCGAAAGGAGCGAGGAGGAGAGCAGAAGAGAGGAGCAGAGCAGAGGAGCAGAGCAGAGGAGCAGAGCAGAGGAGCAGAGCAGCTGCAGGATCCGTCCGGGCTGCCGCGCTTTCAGCCCGCAGCCCCACCACCTTCAGCCGCCGGGGCGCGCGGCCACCGCCGCCGAGCGGCCACCACCTAGCCGGCCGCCGCGGGCCGGGCCGGGCATGAGCGCTGAGGGGCCGCGGCCACCCCCCGCACCGCCCGGTGCGCCCAGGCCGTGACCGGGGCGGGGGCGCGCGGCCACACTCGGGCCCGGGCCCATGGGCGCGCTGAGCCGGGCGCGGAGGCGCTGAGCGCTGGCGGGCGCGGCCGGAGGAGCCATGGACTGCAGCCTCGTGCGGACCCTCGTGCAGAGATACGTGAGTGCTGCCCGCTGGGGGAACTGGGGACCGGGAGGGGACGGGCCCTAGGGACCAGACACTGCCGCCCCCGATTCTACTGCTACGGCCAGCACGGGGTCCCTGAGGGCTTGTGCGGCCTCGTGACGCTGGCTGCCTGCCGGGGGACGAGCAGGACTCAGGAGGACCTGCAGAGTTTGCAACCCTGGGTTTCCAACGGATCCGGCGCTCCCACACTCGGCCCCGGCCCGGGCGACCACCTGCTCCGGGTCCAGAGCCGCTTGCCTGCCTGGAGTCCTGGCTGTGATGGAGCTGTCCTGGCAGAGACCTTCCTTAGGTTACACGCAGGGCCCACGTCTGGCAAGGGTGGTCAGGTTTGGCCTCCTGTCACTTCTGCACGAGGATTAGGAGATGGGGAGTGTTAACACTTCCATAGAAAAAGGCGGTGTTTTTGCTTGTTTGTCACACCACTGGGGGATTTAGAAGTGAAGTTTAGAATTCTTTTTTCCTGAAAGTAACCAATCGTATCAGAGGCCCGGGGTGTTCTGAAGTTCCTCTGGAATCTACCTTCATTGGTGACCTGGTCTTGGAGGGAAAAGTTGGTTTTGTTTTACGTCAGACCGAGGGGAAGCTGTGTGGTAGTAATCGCTGGCACTGGGCATAAAGGAAGGGCAGGGGGGGGAGGCAGTGTAACAGAAAAAAGAAAAACTATCCGGAGAGAACACTGTGTTTTCCTACCCACTACCTTGCTCGAGTTCATTGTTTACTCTCAATGGCGGCTGACTGGCCCCCAAAGCTGCCGACTTCGTTGAAATCTCTACAAGGTTTGAGAAGTCCAGGGTACTGAGGTTTGAGACTGGAAGAGGGCGTTATTAAGCGAATTAGCTTTTTTTCTGGTATAGGAATTACCTTAGGCAGTCTTTCATATTTATGAGCTTTCTTTGAGAAGGAGACCTTGGCAGAAGATGAAAGTTTTTCTTTTATCCAATGGGAACGCTAAACCGAGGCTTTTTCTCCTGAGTCTATTCACTAACCAGAAGACTCGGGAAAGAGTCCAGGTAACCTGTGTGCACCTTCTGTAGTTGCTCCTTAGGGAGGTCAGTCTTAGTTACCTTTATAGGTGGAGAGAACTTCTCTCTCTGATTCTGGTAAGGTGTAGGGAAAAGCTTAGCATACAAAGGCTCCCCTTATTCCTCAAAGTCCATATTATATCGTGAGTGGTAAACATCAGGTGACACCTTTGTTTTTTTCTCAGTAATAGGTTCTAGAAAATCCACTTACAGTAACTGTAGGTAACCAGATTTATAAGAGAAATGCTTTATTGGGCAGGGACGTTCTTTTCTCAGCCGCATCACCCAGGAGGTATTTTCTTTCCTGTTTCCTCAAAGGGAAAATGGGAAAAGTAAGAGTGGAACTAGAATTTACTTAAAGTGTGCACAGCTATTTTTTAATTTCCCATCTCTTCCAACTCTAACATCTTGCAATAGAAAGGAAGGTTGAATTGTGAGAAATAATGCGCAGTCTGTCTCCTCGAGAGATGAAGGGTGGAAGGGCCATCTATCTTCCAGTGGCCAGGGATCACTGCCTGATGAGTCTGACCTTCTTACTGGTTCCCGACTTCTTTATCCTGTGAGTGGGGCAGACATACGTCCAATTCTTGTTCTGTCTTTTAGTTTCTTACTTCCTCCAGGCCTTCAGCTGTTTTATGTTATATCGATCTATATAAATTTCAATGTAGTTTACTTTTTGAAATTCCCTTTTGTTATGTTACTAAATTTGTGACATAAAATTTTCTCTCAAATCTAAGTAGTAAATATTCTTTAATGAACTTTCTCACCATATGCATTTTTGATAATGTCCCTGGACTGCAAATTATGAGATACTTTTATTATTTCCATTTTTCTCATTCCACGTCTTTTTTTTTTTTTCAGTCTGATCATTTGGCTACTTTGTCATATTCACATACAAACTCATTCATTTCTATGCGATTAAACTCATGTATGTGCTGTTACACTAATTTGACTTTTTCCAGAAATAGTCATCATCTGCTTTCTTATAATTTGGTTATCTTTCAATACGTAGGGCCAAATTATATTTCTTTTTGCTAGAGGAAAAAAAAATCTGGGATTGACTATTCATATCTCTGCAGTTTTCATATATGACTTATTTTATAAACATGAGTAAATGGCTTAAACCCTGTTCCCTTCTAGTGTTCACATAGTCAGAATTTCTAGGACAAACAAAACTTTTCGACTCCTTCTGATGCATGAGGTTTGCCAAAAGATGAAGATGTCCTTGGAAAACATTGTTATAGGTATTTTATTCTGAGTTAATTCTAGAAAGATAGAATAGACAAATGGATGAGACAGTTCTGTTCCAGGATAGGCCATAGATACTCCAAAGCATGTATTACTGGTTGTTTGGATGTTCAGATTGATATAGCCATGTAGAGATATTTTGTATTTATAAATGGCACAGTTCTTATATACCAGGAAGCAGTTTAATCTACTTTTTAAATAAGTTTTTAACAAAGTGAATAAAGAGCTAGTGTCATCTGATTTTTAGAGATGTGAGGTTGGAAACCTAGGTTCAGGTAGTTTAAATTCTGAGAGAAACCAGTGTGTAGCTTCATGGGTTACCTGTAGATTCTATGGGCAAGGTTACAGTGTAACCTTGGGCAGATTGCTTCTTTTTCTCTGCTCAGTTTTCTCATCTGAGAATAATAGGAGTATCCATTTCATAGAGTTATCGTGAGCATTAAATGAGTTACTACAGATCAGGAGCTAAGAATGGTGCCTGGCTCCGAGGAAATGCTCAGTGAATTTATCATTACTAGCTGTTAACATAATTTTGTCCCTGGGTTGGTTGGCAAGGAGAGAGTGAGCAGTTCTGTTGGTTAGTCAGTACCAGCAGGCAGGAGCCCAGGTTTGCAGTGGAGAGGTAAACTGGCTCTTGAGCAGGGTATAAGGCTCAGATAGGATTTGGCAAACTTAAAACAAGGTGTGCTAAAATACTAAAGACCAAACAAAAAGTCTATAGGCCACATTTGCCCATAAAATTTATTTATGACTAAGCATCCCAGGCCAGGATAACCTCCTTGGCCCAACACTGCCTCTCTTCCCTCTCTTCCATGCTTCACATTTAGAAGATTTGACTTTAAAGTTCTGTAGTTCAAGAGCTTAATTTTGTTCTCTGTATTTGTTTTCAATACTTCAGCCTGGATATTGTTTACTAGTTTTGTCCTGCTGCTTGTCAAAGTTGCTACTTGTTTCTATCTTATAAATTTTTGCTTTCTAGGGTATTTCTTACATTTTAAGAGCAAACTTCTGAAAAATCTAAAGGTTTTCCTGGCTGAAAGTAGATTGTTTTTGAAATAGATTGGTTACATTAGAATTTTCTTCATAAGAGAAAAATAAACATTATTGGTCCCTGGAGAACTTCAAGTATAGCTATATACAAAGTTTAACCATTTTTACATATGCACACGTGTCTGCTTTTTTTTATTTTGTATCACCAAATGGCTTGTGAGGTGAATGTCAGTGTTCACCTGTGAGGTTGCCTATTCTAAAAGACAGATGTACTTGTTTGACTTGGCTGTACTACTTTGTTTTAAAAACTTAAAAAGCCGTGTAATTTTGGAGTTGCCTTTCCTTATCCAGCTTCAGATGATACGGTGGGACCTTTCTGTTGTTCAGCTCCTGTAGTCTACACCAAAGGACCACTAAACTAAGCCACTTTAACCACAAAGGCCTTTACGTATTTGAAATAGGTGACCTTTAGGCATATTATCCAAGACTAATAGGTGGTCTGGCTCTGGCATTGTGGAGCAAGGCTGCGGTATGGCCTTGTAAAGCGTTAACTCACGAGCTTACCAAGCCTGATACCTGTCTTCAACTGGACATTTTAAAGCAGTCTGCCTAGATGTATAATTTAACCTTGATGTTCTAGTTATTAAGTTAAATTCCTTCCATTCTTTCGATCCCTATTTAATGTCTGCTTATGAGGAGCAAATGATCTTGAGAAGCTTTTATTTCATGCCAGAGGGTAAATTTAATAACACGGGGGAAAAGGAATTTATATTATTGGGCTTTGCTATAGTGAGTTAAATTTCTAGGGATGAGAACGCTGTCCTCAGTTTACAATTGGTTAAAACTGCATTAAATTCACTGATGAACATACCTAGCTGCTTAGGAGCTTAGTAGTCCTCTGTTTACAAATGTGCTGGGCTCTGAAACCTAAATACAAGTTGTTTCTCGTTGCTGGGACCATATGTTTCAATAGAAACAGGGTTGATAAAAGATGGTTAGATCCCCAAGCCCCAGACTTATAAATGCTTTTTTAAATCAAGTTAAATGTAGGCAGAAATGCTATTTATTTGGGATAAAAATCAATGAAAAGCAATTTTTATAGCATTAGAAATTCAACAACATTGAACAGGGACACAGTGTTTTTGGTTTCACTTGGACACTGGTATCTGAGGAAAACAAAATAAATTGTGGAACTCAAAGTTCAGCGTCAGAACCTAGCAGGCTTGGGTTCAGACCTTGATTATGAAACCTTGGGCAAACTGGCTGATGTCTTCATACCTGGTTTCCTCATCTTGAAATGGAAGTGTGTTTAATGTACCTCCCTGAGGGGTCACTGTGAGAATTGTAGGGGACACAGTGTTTGCATAGGTAGGTAGGTGC
>NW_024347855.1:1052243-1193782 GCF_902729225.1 Pteropus medius | reverse complement strand
TGTAACAGAAGAAAAAGAAAACTGTCCGGAGGCTGCTGTTTCCCTGCCACTGCCTTTAACAAAGGTTCATTGTTTCTCAGCGGCTGACGGCCCCAGCCGGCCGTTAGTCACAGGTTTGAGAAGTCCAGGGTACTGAGGTTTGAGACTGGAAGAGGGCGTTATTAAGCGAATTAGCTTTTTTTCTGGTATAGGAATTACCTTAGGCAGTCTTTCATATTTATGAGCTTTCTTTGAGAAGGAGACCTTGGCAGAAGATGAAAGTTTTTCTTTTATCCAATGGGAACGCTAAACCGAGGCTTTTTCTCCTGAGTCTATTCACTAACCAGAAGACTCGGGAAAGAGTCCAGGTAACCTGTGTGCACCTTCTGTAGTTGCTCCTTAGGGAGGTCAGTCTTAGTTACCTTTATAGGTGGAGAGAACTTCTCTCTCTGATTCTGGTAAGGTGTAGGGAAAAGCTTAGCATACAAAGGCTCCCCTTATTCCTCAAAGTCCATATTATATCGTGAGTGGTAAACATCAGGTGACACCTTTGTTTTTTTCTCAGTAATAGGTTCTAGAAAATCCACTTACAGTAACTGTAGGTAACCAGATTTATAAGAGAAATGCTTTATTGGGCAGGGACGTTCTTTTCTCAGCCGCATCACCCAGGAGGTATTTTCTTTCCTGTTTCCTCAAAGGGAAAATGGGAAAAGTAAGAGTGGAACTAGAATTTACTTAAAGTGTGCACAGCTATTTTTTAATTTCCCATCTCTTCCAACTCTAACATCTTGCAATAGAAAGGAAGGTTGAATTGTGAGAAATAATGCGCAGTCTGTCTCCTCGAGAGATGAAGGGTGGAAGGGCCATCTATCTTCCAGTGGCCAGGGATCACTGCCTGATGAGTCTGACCTTCTTACTGGTTCCCGACTTCTTTATCCTGTGAGTGGGGCAGACATACGTCCAATTCTTGTTCTGTCTTTTAGTTTCTTACTTCCTCCAGGCCTTCAGCTGTTTTATGTTATATCGATCTATATAAATTTCAATGTAGTTTACTTTTTGAAATTCCCTTTTGTTATGTTACTAAATTTGTGACATAAAATTTTCTCTCAAATCTAAGTAGTAAATATTCTTTAATGAACTTTCTCACCATATGCATTTTTGATAATGTCCCTGGACTGCAAATTATGAGATACTTTTATTATTTCCATTTTTCTCATTCCACGTCTTTTTTTTTTTTTTTTTTTCAGTCTGATCATTTGGCTACTTTGTCATATTCACATACAAACTCATTCATTTCTATGCGATTAAACTCATGTATGTGCTGTTACACTAATTTGACTTTTTCCAGAAATAGTCATCATCTGCTTTCTTATAATTTGGTTATCTTTCAATACGTAGGGCCAAATTATATTTCTTTTTGCTAGAGGAAAAAAAAATCTGGGATTGACTATTCATATCTCTGCAGTTTTCATATATGACTTATTTTATAAACATGAGTAAATGGCTTAAACCCTGTTCCCTTCTAGTGTTCACATAGTCAGAATTTCTAGGACAAACAAAACTTTTCGACTCCTTCTGATGCATGAGGTTTGCCAAAAGATGAAGATGTCCTTGGAAAACATTGTTATAGGTATTTTATTCTGAGTTAATTCTAGAAAGATAGAATAGACAAATGGATGAGACAGTTCTGTTCCAGGATAGGCCATAGATACTCCAAAGCATGTATTACTGGTTGTTTGGATGTTCAGATTGATATAGCCATGTAGAGATATTTTGTATTTATAAATGGCACAGTTCTTATATACCAGGAAGCAGTTTAATCTACTTTTTAAATAAGTTTTTAACAAAGTGAATAAAGAGCTAGTGTCATCTGATTTTTAGAGATGTGAGGTTGGAAACCTAGGTTCAGGTAGTTTAAATTCTGAGAGAAACCAGTGTGTAGCTTCATGGGTTACCTGTAGATTCTATGGGCAAGGTTACAGTGTAACCTTGGGCAGATTGCTTCTTTTTCTCTGCTCAGTTTTCTCATCTGAGAATAATAGGAGTATCCATTTCATAGAGTTATCGTGAGCATTAAATGAGTTACTACAGATCAGGAGCTAAGAATGGTGCCTGGCTCCGAGGAAATGCTCAGTGAATTTATCATTACTAGCTGTTAACATAATTTTGTCCCTGGGTTGGTTGGCAAGGAGAGAGTGAGCAGTTCTGTTGGTTAGTCAGTACCAGCAGGCAGGAGCCCAGGTTTGCAGTGGAGAGGTAAACTGGCTCTTGAGCAGGGTATAAGGCTCAGATAGGATTTGGCAAACTTAAAACAAGGTGTGCTAAAATACTAAAGACCAAACAAAAAGTCTATAGGCCACATTTGCCCATAAAATTTATTTATGACTAAGCATCCCAGGCCAGGATAACCTCCTTGGCCCAACACTGCCTCTCTTCCCTCTCTTCCATGCTTCACATTTAGAAGATTTGACTTTAAAGTTCTGTAGTTCAAGAGCTTAATTTTGTTCTCTGTATTTGTTTTCAATACTTCAGCCTGGATATTGTTTACTAGTTTTGTCCTGCTGCTTGTCAAAGTTGCTACTTGTTTCTATCTTATAAATTTTTGCTTTCTAGGGTATTTCTTACATTTTAAGAGCAAACTTCTGAAAAATCTAAAGGTTTTCCTGGCTGAAAGTAGATTGTTTTTGAAATAGATTGGTTACATTAGAATTTTCTTCATAAGAGAAAAATAAACATTATTGGTCCCTGGAGAACTTCAAGTATAGCTATATACAAAGTTTAACCATTTTTACATATGCACACGTGTCTGCTTTTTTTTATTTTGTATCACCAAATGGCTTGTGAGGTGAATGTCAGTGTTCACCTGTGAGGTTGCCTATTCTAAAAGACAGATGTACTTGTTTGACTTGGCTGTACTACTTTGTTTTAAAAACTTAAAAAGCCGTGTAATTTTGGAGTTGCCTTTCCTTATCCAGCTTCAGATGATACGGTGGGACCTTTCTGTTGTTCAGCTCCTGTAGTCTACACCAAAGGACCACTAAACTAAGCCACTTTAACCACAAAGGCCTTTACGTATTTGAAATAGGTGACCTTTAGGCATATTATCCAAGACTAATAGGTGGTCTGGCTCTGGCATTGTGGAGCAAGGCTGCGGTATGGCCTTGTAAAGCGTTAACTCACGAGCTTACCAAGCCTGATACCTGTCTTCAACTGGACATTTTAAAGCAGTCTGCCTAGATGTATAATTTAACCTTGATGTTCTAGTTATTAAGTTAAATTCCTTCCATTCTTTCGATCCCTATTTAATGTCTGCTTATGAGGAGCAAATGATCTTGAGAAGCTTTTATTTCATGCCAGAGGGTAAATTTAATAACACGGGGGAAAAGGAATTTATATTATTGGGCTTTGCTATAGTGAGTTAAATTTCTAGGGATGAGAACGCTGTCCTCAGTTTACAATTGGTTAAAACTGCATTAAATTCACTGATGAACATACCTAGCTGCTTAGGAGCTTAGTAGTCCTCTGTTTACAAATGTGCTGGGCTCTGAAACCTAAATACAAGTTGTTTCTCGTTGCTGGGACCATATGTTTCAATAGAAACAGGGTTGATAAAAGATGGTTAGATCCCCAAGCCCCAGACTTATAAATGCTTTTTTAAATCAAGTTAAATGTAGGCAGAAATGCTATTTATTTGGGATAAAAATCAATGAAAAGCAATTTTTATAGCATTAGAAATTCAACAACATTGAACAGGGACACAGTGTTTTTGGTTTCACTTGGACACTGGTATCTGAGGAAAACAAAATAAATTGTGGAACTCAAAGTTCAGCGTCAGAACCTAGCAGGCTTGGGTTCAGACCTTGATTATGAAACCTTGGGCAAACTGGCTGATGTCTTCATACCTGGTTTCCTCATCTTGAAATGGAAGTGTGTTTAATGTACCTCCCTGAGGGGTCACTGTGAGAATTGTAGGGGACACAGTGTTTGCATAGGTAGGTAGGTGCTCAGTCAACAGACATCTTTGAAATGTGAATTTAACGCTGCTCTGCAACCCTTCAATTCTCACCTGCTTCTTCAGACCTCTTACCCCTTCCTCTTCACATGGAGAGTGGGTGACCTTGCCTTATACTTCACAGAGAGAACAGCCGTCATCA
Source organism: Pteropus medius (assembly GCF_902729225.1). Taxonomy (NCBI): domain Eukaryota; kingdom Metazoa; phylum Chordata; class Mammalia; order Chiroptera; family Pteropodidae; genus Pteropus; species Pteropus medius. The sequence goes on along the minus strand of NW_024347855.1, from coordinate 1,189,649 downwards.
TATAGGGGAGCCCCTTTCCCATGCATCCCACCAGCCCCTTCCTTTTTATGTTCTTGCCTCCCTTCTGGTTTGGGGCAAGGACCTCATTCTGATAAAGGTCTGTCCTGTAGCTTGTGCTCCCCTCACCCCTCACATCCCCTCCATCCCTCTTTTTTCTGAATCATCAATGTCTCCCTCTTTAGGGTGATGTCATCTAGTCTCTGTGGCATGTAATCATGCCTTCATATCACCTTTTTAAAACAAACTTTCTTGACCCCATGTTTCCCTTCTCATGTTACCCTTATTTTTCTGTTTCCTTCACGGCTAAATTTCTTTAAGGTGGCTGACACTTATTTCTTTTCTCCCATTGCATCTTTATCTCACTCTGGGTGGCCCTTCTCATCACCTTCTCCATCAACTTCCAGGTGGCCCCCTCCAGTAGTCACCTATCTGCCCTCTTGCTGGACCTCAGTAGCACTCAAGAGTACTTAAATGCTCATGGCATACATTTAATGAGGGGCCTGTGTGTTTATTGATACGTCTGTGAGCTAAACAGGAAGAAGACACCCAAATCCTTGTCCCTGTGGCACTTACTTTTAGACTGAGGGTGGCAGGCAGAAAACAAATCACATAAATAAATGTTAGAGTGTGCTAGAAAGTGATACATGCTGGAAACACTAGAGTGGAATCATAGACTGTAAGTTGGAGTTCGCAGGCCTTACTGAGCATCGGCTTGAAGTGGTGAGGGATCGGCCATGCTGGTGTTTGGTGGGGTGGGTGGCGGGTGGGGGGGGTGCATGCCAGGCAGAGAGAAAAGCCATGCCATAGGCCATCAGCCCTGTGGCCTTTCCTGATTGCTGACACCCCCTATCCAGTCACCCCGTTCCTTCTCCATCAACATCTCTGCCTAGGAGAAGACCCCAAATACCTTCTTTATGTCTGTGGATCCTATATTGCTTTCTGTTTCCCATCTTTTCCCCACTATGCCTGGAACTGTTCCTGGTTCAGAGTCGGCACTCTGCAAACCATCTGCTGAGTGAGTGAATACACTTCTTATCATTATTGTTAATGAGAATATTGAAAGTTGCCCTTGGATACTTCTGAAGGAAGCTTCATGTGTGATCAATGACATCTTTTTAAATTGTGTTTATTATTACTTCAAACTTTTGGATTCTCTTTCGTTGGTACATTTCATGGTCATAGAAATATGGGAATGGACAGGGAAGGTATCTGGTTCAACCCCCTTAATAAACACTAAAGTGGGGGAAATTAAGTCCCCAAGGTCACAGCTCATGGTCCCTGCACCTCCAATAGGCAGACTGATTCTGTTAGTAGCTTCCCTGTGCAGTATGTCCCTGTGTTCTGACACAGAGCTCTCTGTGGATTGTGGGCTGATCCTCTGATAACCAGGGTCCCTGTGATTTGTTTTATTTTTTCTTGTGCTCATTCCTTGGACAGAGATCCTGGAAAGGAGAGACCAGAAACAGTGCCCCTCTCCTGGAGCCCAGTCAAGAATAGGTGCTCTTAACTGGTTCCTCGTGGGAGCCGAGCTCCCTCAAAACAGTGTGCAGAAGTTTTTGCATGTATGCGTTTTGGTTTCTGTGTAGAGTTTCCCAATTTTTGTTAGATCCTCAGAGGAGTGCCTGCCCTACTTAAGGTTAAGAACCCTTGTCTAAGAACAGAGGTAGGAAACTGGCCCCTTCTGATGTGGTGGCTTCTGCCCACCCAGGGGCTTCAAAACTGTTTGAGTTTTTTGTCAACATTTAAGTACAGGTGAGTACACATAAATTTCCCCACATTTTCCAAAATGGCATGATCTGGCAATGCTGCACTGTTTGGCTTCCCCATGACCACTCCTGCTGGAGTGAGCAGCCATTCACAGAGTCCAGCGCTGTCCTGCTGCTTCTTCAGTCACTGCACCTGAGCTACTTGTGATACCCCTCCCTCTGCCCTCCCCCCTATTCCCCGCCCCTGTCCCCGTGCCCACCCCGGGCAGGAAGCAAACAGGCTCTTCCGGCTTGGGTAGACACTTGAGGAGCCTAAGGCAAACTATTCACATTGTTTTTCAAGTTTCTTAATGTGCTTCAACTGCTTCCGGCTGCTGTCCCTGGGTGCGCTTTCTTTGTTTAGAACGTGCCTGACTGGTTGCCAAAAGCAGAGGATGTTTCTGTTTCCTTCAGAATATGTCCTGGGAAAGAATCTCTTTTTAGCATTATCTACAGGAGGGAAGTTTGGCTTACTCATGCTGGCATGCCGGGACAGAAAAAAAAAAGAACAAAAAAACCCCACAAACTTTAGACTGAGAGTCGAAAGAGAGGAATTTTGGTTTCCTCTGTCAGCTGTCACCTTTGTAACCTGGGCGAAGGCCAGACTCAAACATGTGAGCACTGTGGGCAAGTTAATCAATACTTACCTCTGCACAGCAACCCTTTAAATAGTTTTTCCACCTTTTTAAGTGGAGCGAAAAGAAACTCATTTTCTATTAATAAAAATGATATACTTCTCTCTTTATGCTCACAATAAGGAATTTGTTAGTATCAAATTTATGCCTACCTGAAATTGCCTCTGATTTTCTGTCACTCATAACTCAATTGAGTTACTCATTCTCTAAGGATGAAGCTAAGTTAGGTGACTGTATTTTCAGTTTCTCACCCTGAATGTGTTTAAGTAGTCCCCTCTGAGCTCTCCTGATTTTTTGGTCAGCAAAGTGTTTCCCATTTTTCTGAGGTTTTAATTTTATTTTTTATGGGTTTCAGAACCAGAGTACTTGTTATGAGGCATATTAAAAAGTTTACAATTTAGACAATAGAAGCCGCATTTTGCTAGAAGACAGCAAGCAGCATGCCATGCATTACTTGGTTACAAAATCTCCAGTGGCTCAACTGCAGAGTTGAAGCAACGTTATTAGCTGGCTGCACTCAGGGTTGGTGGTCCATTGAGAAATGTACACAGTCTGTTTTGCTTGTAAAAATTTTTTAAAAGATAAGCTGCCACTGGCAAGAAGTGTTTTGACTTTCATTCATTTTACTTCTGTTGTGTTGCGACTAACACTTGTTTCATGGATTATGTAATTGGTAGAGGCTAGAGTTAACCAGCGCCTTAATTGAGATTCATGCCAACAATGATCTTCTAGATTGGGGCACCAGCAGCCTTTTGGATGGCAGCCCTGCTCCTAATCCAGCTCTGCTCCAGGCAATTCACTTAACCCCCAGAGGCAACTGTAAAATGACACCGATGGCATTTGTTGTATCTGCTTCTCCGTTAGGATGTTGTAATGTACTCATGTACACAAAAATAACTTGTACATTGTAAAGGGCTGTAAAAATATCTTAGGAAAGAGCTGTCAATTTCTTGTGTATCTCTTGTTACAAAGGTAATTTTTTTCAGCTCAGAAAGGAAATGAAAATAAGGTAATTTTCATAGGTTGGAAGACAAAAGAATTTCGTGAAAAGGTTTATCACTACTGAAGAAGTCTCTTCGGCCAAAGCCCAGTAAAGTCTGTGTTCAGCAGAGATGGGAGAATGTACAGCCTTGCAAATATGGCATCTCTAGCCTTAGCCTCCTTGGCCCCTCTCCCCATGCCCCCAAAAAAGGGAGTAAGAAGGGCTGCTGGGAAAGAGACCCTAATTACTGTGCTTACAGGTACCTCCCAGAAGCAGCCAGAATCATCTTGGTGCCTTTTCAGAGGAAGAAGGGAACTGTTTTTCATTGGTGTCTGGTAGGCAGGGTCCTTTCCAAGGGTTTCATTCATAACCACTCACTTAATCTTCACAACAACCCTGTGAAGGAACACTATGTCTCTTCTGCACAAGAAAATGATCTCCATGTAGCACATGGGGATGGATCTTTGTCCAACTCTAACCCTTGTCCTGTCCACTATGGTTTACATCCACTAGGGTTTATCTATGGCTAAAGGTGATCGTAGGCCCAGTTTGCCCAGTTCAGCCTAGTTTATGCTGTTATGCTAGTATACTAATTAAGAGCATCCTTTTTCACTCACAATTCACTAGGGTGCTTATGTTACCCCTTTTATTTTGTTGGCGAAGTTATCCCCAGGTGTAGTTGCATGGACCTGCTTTTCCCCCTCATGAGATTAGATTTAGGTAAACCACTGAGGGGAACAGCCTTCAGGAGGGTGTGGAGGCAGAAGTTAATGAACTAGTGGCGAACTGGAGAATGAGTGTTCTTTGGCACCTTTTATATATTAAAGAGCGCCATTTGAAAAAGCACATTGCTTGCTTACTGTTTTATCAAATAAATACAGAAACAGAAATAAATACACAAAATCTGGAAAGACAAAAGTAAAAAATGAATATTTAGTGGGAATGGGTTATTTTTTTAACTGTGAAACATTTAGGTGATTGGACCATTATTAGATGTAATAGACCCACAGTTTTCATGACTTGATCAATCTAAGGTTGTGTGTATTTATATCTTTTTTTCTTTTTGATGTTTCTCTTTTTTCCTTTGCAGGGGGCTGGTGGGAGATTGGTGGTTGGTATTAAAATAAGACTATAGCATATTGTTTTGAGTTGTGTATTATAATCTAAATCCACAGCGTCTGGCTTTTTGATGGAACAGATGTCACGGTGTATGCCACATAACTGGATTGGACACGTCAACTTAGTAGACTAGGAGGCTGCTGGGTAATGATCCAATTCTTCTAGTAAATGGAATTGCATTTTAGAGACTTCCTGTTCTGTCAGCCTGCCTTTGTGCAGGATGACATTTTACCTCTGGCAAAATTGGAAAGTGAGAGTTAGAAGTTCAAGTTGAAATACTAGTTAGAATAATGGACATGTTGTTAATCTCTATAGTTATCTGTAGCATCGCAACCAAACATGCTACGTCAACACTGTTACTCACACATCTATAACCTCATGGATTTTCATAGCAATCCTTAAGTTCTCAAACCAACTGTTGTCTACTTCTTAATGAAAGTTGTTTTTTTTTTTAAATCACAACCTCATTATCTTTCATGAAATATTTTCCTATGCCGTTATAAGCATATATCAGAAATGATCCTAAGCATTATCACCTTTTGATCAGAAATATGACCTCCGATGGTTAGAATCATTCTGGATACTTTTCACTTACTTTGCCTACAACTTCAAGGTTGAGTGGTTCCAGCCTTAAATAAAAACCATAAATGATCATGACACTGTTTAAAGCCACAAGACCCAGTGCAGAATGGTCCTCTCTAAACTGTCTGTGCAAAATGAAATCCTGAGGTTGAAGGATACACTTAACTAAAGATCTCAAGTTCATATTCTGGGAACTGTGAGTCTGAGATTGATGTGTTGGTATACTCCCTCCCTTACACCTGTTCCAAGCACAGAGGCAGCTTGTCTGCACCTCTTTTCTCTTTGGACAGACCTCAGGGCTCCCTGGGAAGAAGGCAGCCGCTTTCTGGGCATTACATAATCTCCCTGCTTCAGAGAAAAGAGGATTTCCTCCAACCTATTTTCAGCAAAGGATTAGGGACAATGACATTCTGCCATTAGAAAGTCATCTAGATTTTTGTGTAATTTTTCAAGGAAGTCTCAGAGATTGCCCACTAAAACATAAGTATGGTGATAAAATCCTGAAATAATTATTGATACGGAAGATATGTGATTTGAAAGTAAATCAGACCTAGATTTATCTGTCACTTTCAAATGAAATATCTAATAAAATATCTGAAAGTGATAGATAAATCCTATGCATGTGGAATACTTTAAATTACCTTTTCTATTTAGAAAGTGTTCGGAAGTAGTTGTTTTGATTCAGATAAACATAGATAAATCATCAAATGTTAGATAACCGTGAAGTATACGCATGCATTTTTTTCCCCGTAATAACCCACTTTGGTATAAATCTGAAAGCAACATGCATAAAAAGAAAGCTGGAGTGATTGTCATGATGATGAAAGTTTTAGTCCTCATATCTGATGTTCCTTAACTCATTTCACAATTTCTCTCACATAAAATGGGAATAAAATATACAACCTCTTGGCATTGAAGAATATGTGTAAGGGTAAAACAGTCAAGATTCTTATAAAGAAAGGTATTTGATGTACTTAGTACATACTAGATATTCAACATTTGATGATCATCAAATATTTATTGAGTACCTGTTGTATGCACTGGGCGTTGAGTGGGGAGTAAGATTCACAAACATTCTGGCTCTCCTGGAGACTGTATTTTGGTGGTAGATGATAGAAAATAAACACACATAGCATGCTAGGTGTTAGGAAGTGCCGCAGACAAAAATGAAATGGGAAGAGATCAGGAGAAGTGTGGGGGTGGTTGAGAAGGTCAGGGTGGGCTTCCCTGGGAAGTTAGCAAGAGCCAGGTCCTGAAGGGCTGGGGGAAAGGGAGGATGGTTCCAGGCAGAGGAAACTTGAGGGCTGTGCCCACTGAAGCCTGATGGAGGAGGAGGCAGGGCCTGAGGGGGCAGGGGCCATGGGACTGGGGGACGCAGTGGGGTGAGGGATGATGTGAACAGAGGGATGGCGGGTGACTGACATCTTATTTAATAGGAGCACATGGCCACGCTTCAAGTTTCATTGCTTAAAATATAGAATGCATGTGTTGCTTTTAAAGTTTAAAATTTGTTTTAATATTACATGGCCAAATGAGAGAAATGTTACATTATAGATAAATTAGGATGATTTATAAACATTCCAAAGATGTGTTGATTTATTTAATGAATATACAATAGATTGATGTATGGGTATTTTTTTTATTGTGGTAAAATATAATAAAATTTACCACTTTAATTATTTTTAAGTAATAATTCAGTGGCTTTAAGTACATTCACATTGCTGTGCAACCATTGCCACTATTTATTTCCAGAACTTTTCCATCATCCCAAAACAGAAACTGATTTATAGGCAATTTTAAGTAGCTTATTCTACACTTGATGTATATCTTGCTTTTTTGGAACATTTTTTTTTTTTTAAATCAATTAAAAAGACCTTAATAGGGTCATGAGAAGACTTATTGAAACCTAAGCACTAATTAAATTTTAATGGAAAATGTACCTAGTAGGAGGGTGTTTTTTCTTTTAAATAATTGGTGATGGTAAGTTTTATTAAAAGTTAAATACTTAAATGTGAGGATTTATTTGAGCTTTATGTTTTGCTTTAATATGTGCTTGTCTGAGAATAAGATGAGTCGTGATTATTGGTCCAGAGAAGAAAATCTGACTTTTGTCTTAGAGCAGTTATTCTTCAATAAGAGGCAGAATATCATAAAGTTATGTTTAGTTGGCAGTACATTCAAATAATACAGTCATGGTGATATTCATTTAATGATGTTATAATGTTACATTGGCTTTTTCCTAAGTGCATTTAGAGAAATAGGAATTAAAGCATTTTATGTGAAATTTTCTTCCAGAAACTCTGTTCTGCTAATTGACTAGTTTGAATACATTTTCTATTTTCAGATAATCTGTAACATTTATTCTTTTACTATTAAAAAAAATACTAAAAAATAGATTAATTAAATTAAAAATTATATTTGTGAATATTTTTCTGTAAAATTATTGGTTCTGTGAGAAGTAATTTCCTGTTATTTCTACTCTAAAAAGGGTATGAAATTTTTTCTTAAACTGAAATAATTCTTTGATTTCATAAATTGCACTATTGCTTTTTAGAGAACTACATGGTTTCAAAGGCTACAAGTCTTTTATTAGTTCTTGATTTATTAACAAGAAACTTAATTGTAAAAGTGAATAATTATGTCTCTTAAATAGTTTGGCTCATTAAAAAGCCACAGTTGTAACAGTGAGTTGGCTAGATGTCATATTTAGCAGGTAATCTTTGGAGTTGACAGAAAAATAAAAATTCGAAATAAAAAGAGTATTAATGACTTTTTTTTAGCACCCTCACAATTTCACTTCATTAAAAAAAAATGAGTTGACTTTTTTTTTTTTTAAATCAATTTATTACCCTTGCAAATTCAGAAATGTTTTTACATCTCACAAGCAATATCTCACCTATGCAAAGTCTTCTGTTCCTTACTCAGAATGTGGCCTTTTTACTGTGGAGCTGACACAAAGCACTGACTTTTATTCTTTTTTTGTCCCTATCCTGCCACAGACAATCCATGCACCTTTAGTCATTTTCTCAGCAAATGACTTACCTCCTGCCTGTATTGTGAACTCATGAGAGAGGGTGAGTTGTATGCAGAATTCAGTATCATCTATATCGGATTTTATTTTATTTTTTTAATGGGCTGGGTCAAGGAAGAGAGCAATTTGGTTTATGTCTTATCCTAAAGGCCCACTGGCCAGGCTCTGAGAACAGACCCTAAGAGAGAGTTCACACTGCAGAATATTTACTAGGATCAAATATCTAAAGGGAAAGAAGAGGGGGTGGAACTGGGCAGAAGCTGACTGTCATCATGTCATCAGTCATCCCCAATAGCTCTGTGGCAAGTGGCTGCTGTCACCGTGGCCCACATGGCCAAGCCTCTGCCCTTCCTGGCTGGAGCTGCCCACTGGAAGCTGTGTTGACCCACTTCTCCAGACAGCACACCTTCCCGTCTGCCTTCCTGTCCCCTGGGCGCTGTGCTAGTCCCAGGAGTCGGGAATCAAGGTTGTGTGGAAACCTGGAAATGCGAGGGACATGGACAGCGTTCGTTCTCCTTGTTCAGCATCCAACAGGGTCATCTGTGTAATGCGGCAGACCAGCTTTAAATAAGTGCTCAACAATCATTTTACAGAGATGTTCTAGACTTTTACTTTGCATACGTGTCATTTAAGTTATATCTGCTAGACTCATGAGCCCTTTTAGAAAAGCACATTCTCAAATAGATTTTGAATTATATCTTAATGGCCAGGACATGGCCCCCAAACACACAAAAGCTAGATGTCAGTTGGCATTGTGAGCAAACAATCTACATTTGTGTGTGACTTTTGGAGTGAAACTTCTTACTTCAAAAGCATAATTCCTACATATGTGCTTCTTATATCTGATCAAAATGGAGGCTTGAATTCTACCTGCTCAGGCACAGCCATCATCCCTACAGCTGATGCGAACCCTGGTGGTTATTTGTGATTAGCAATGGTGCTGAGTGGTGGAGTTCAGAGAAGGGAAGCTGGAGCTGTGAGGGACAGTGACTGGTCAAAGGGCAGCCAGGAGGACTTGTTTGGCAGGACAAGAAGGAGAGGCAGAGTGTGGGCACTGTCATGCTGCTCCATGCCAGGAGCACCGAGGCACCAAAATTGTTGAAACAGGGACTTGGTTCTCTAAGTCTTGGGGTCAGAGGTCACTCATGGCTGGAGATATTGGAGAATGGAATTTGGCTCCTTTTGTATTTGAAGGAGAGAGAAAGAACCCAAGGGGCGCCCAGGCCCTGTCTGCCACTTCAGCATGACAGCACAGATAGCAGGTAGCACATAATAATGGTACTTTTGATTTGGTGCCCAGCCTGGGGCTGATGCTCGGCCAGCTCTGTCCATTTTTTCTCCAGGTGTCCAAGTCCTGGTCCTGCCTGCTTGCAGCCCAAGTCAAGTGCTCTGCCACAGGCCCATAGCAGGTGGCAGGAGGCTGAGGTGGGAGGCCAAGCCTGGCTAGCTTGCTGCAGGTAGCAGCTCTCCTCTCTTCTCCCCTCCTATGGTCCTCACATAACTCAACCCGTAGCACCAGGAGAGAATTTCTAAGGACCCCAACACCCAGACCAAGGAGGGCAGGATGAGAGCAAGCCTCAGACCTGGAGTTCTTAACGTTCTTCCTAAACTGAAGCCACTTTCTTTTCCAATTTTGTTGTAGTTTAGAATTTAGCATTCACTGTAACATTTTGTGGTTTAAAAGTGACTTGAAGTAGTCAAGGGAGAATTTCTCTATGTTAGTTGTTTCAAGATAAAAACTAAGAGGGAAAGAAGCTAACATGTCAAATTTCAGCTCTACTCTATGAGACAAAAAAAATGTAGGAAAAGAAAACGAACCTCCCCACCCCACATCCCACCCCACACCCCGGCCCGAACATGCTCATAAACGACTTGTCACAGCATTGTGTTGGGGTCGGGGCGGGGGGGTGGGGGGGTGGGTTACAGGTTTCGCTTCCATTTTCGAAGCAGCTGGAAGTTGGCTTTCCAGAATTCCAGATTCAAATTTACTAGAGTGGAGTCTCCAGGAACTGGGAGACTGCCCAGATGTGTGAAGTCAGATTTAACTTTTAGATTGATGGGAATAGACCAAAAGGGAGTCTGTGCGTGTCCCCTACCGTCTTTCTTCTCTGCTTTCTAAATATAACCCAAAAGAGCCTCCCTGGGTGACTCGGTTCTGGAGGGTGCAGACGAGGAAGTGGTGGTGAGGCGAAACCTTAATTAACTTTCTGAATCTGAGTCTCCTCATCCCAGCCGCGTCTAGGGGACAAAGCCCTGGACAGGGCTTGAACATCTGATTCTGGTACCGCTGGCCCAGTGTGTGAGATGCAAGACCTTTTACTGATTAGTTTAAAAATTGAAACAGACGGTCGCATGCCTCTTCTCCATGTTTGCTTCCAAGTGCTTTCTCCATTCTTCTTCCCCATGTTTAGTGCTACATACTCTTAGAAAATACTGCATTTGGTTTCTAAATCCCAAAATCTTTGGCCAGCAGCTCCCTAGGCATAAACAATGCAGTGTCCCCCTCTCCACTCTCACCTTCCAGAGATACATGAAATGTTTCTTCCACTGTTCACCCAGGGATTGGGGTGCCAAGGCTGGTTTCTTGCAGCCCTCCTGTCTTGGAGCCCTCCTATCTTGGAGCCCTCCTATCTTGGAGGTGTCATTTAGACCCCCAGCTTATGGATGGTGAGAGGGAGGCCCAGAATGTATAGGCCACCAGCCTCAGGTCACACACATGGGCGATAGGTGGGAGAGGCTGGCCTGTTTCCAGGGCAGGTCCTTTTCCCTTCATTGTATCACCACCACATAACTTTCATTAGGAAGCTCAGCTAGGTTCCATAGTTTTGCCAATAAAGAGTGGGTTGGGAAGGGAGGGGTATCCATGGACAGGCCAGGAGCAGGGGCTCTGTCTTTATTGCCGGAAATGCTGCTGATGATTTACCGGTGGTCAAAAGCCCCCAGCTTCTCTTTGCCTCGGAAACAATAGACCAGCCTAGTGCCCCAACTGAGGCTAAAAACCTATTTCCATCGTGAAGCTCTATGGCCGAGGACCAGTTCTGGCCAGAGAGTGCCCACTTCTGCCTTTTCTTATGTCCGTTGAATAAAATAAAAGTCATTTACTATCAAGTCTTGTTTGTGGCTTGATATTAAACACACACCCAGATGAGTTTGTGCCTTTACCGTTGTACCACTGTCCCAAGTGGGTAGTTTTTATAGTAGCCACCCCCTGGAACTCAGAGCTTGAATAGATCCAGAGTTAGCATCTGCTTGATTATTTGAATGAGACATATTTGATTAATGTGAGCAGAGGCTTGAAAATTCAAAACAAGTTCAATGGAATTTCAGCGGACTTATAATAGTGGTAAATTCATCTGTTTTAGTATTCTGCATGGTATTATATAACACGGCGTTCACAAAGCTGTATGAATATTTGTGTAATGAAGTGATTTTTAAAATTTTCATGTTTCTTGTGTGTGTCAGAATTCATAGTATTGAGCACATTCACATAAAAAGAATTTGCACATCACATAAATGACAATTTTGTAGCATTCTTTAAGTGTCATCATGTCTATCTTTTAGAAGAAGACTTCAGTGGGTATTTAATTCTTGTTTAATGCTGTGGCTTCTAAGGCTCCCATTGTTTCAGGCAGAATGGAAATTTCATTCCCCATTCAGCTTGTGGGAAGATCACATTCTAGCTATTTAATCTTTTGCTGACAGCTAACTGTTGATAAGGATGAAATGAAACCAGAGATCAGTTTGGGTGTACCCAATTGAGGAAAAAGAAAGCCAGGAATGCTGATGAAAAAGTGATAGCCAGGCTAGCTGGTATGGGACAGAGGAGTGAAATGAGATGTGTTTGGTGTTAATTACATCTCATTCTTCCAGCTGTGTGTTTTCTCTGCCTTTCCCCCTGCTTCCTCCCCCTTTGAAATGTCTTCTTCCTCCATAAGCCTACTCTCTCCTGCCTTTACCAGCCCACATCTCTGATTCACTAGGGAGTATCTTCTGGGTTCAAGGATCCCGCAGGAGCCACAGAGACCCTGCTGGGAATATTCTCGTCTCTACCAGAGAAATTGCTGATTGTGGTTTTCTAAGCCTTTAGGGGCAGGGGTAACAGGAAGGTAGAAGCAGAGGTTGGGGGAGGGGCAGGCCTGGCTGTTCATTGGGCAAGTAGCTTTTCTTGCCCCACATCCTATGCTTATTTTGTATGCTTCTATAGTACATAAAGCTTTATATAGTGATAAAGCTTTGATGAAGGCACAAAAGGACACGACAGTGAAATACTCCTGACCATAGGATGGTTGCAAACATCCAAAGCTGTTTGTCTTGTAGTTTCTGATCAATTAGATAGATAATTATGCAGCGATATTTTTTTGTTGTGGTAAAATATACATAACATAAAATTTACCATCTTAACCATTTTATGATCTAAAAATCAAGGCAGTGAGTACATTCACATTATTGTGCAACCATCACTACCATTCATTCCCAGAACTCTTTGTCTTGTAAAACTGAACTTGTCCCCATTAAACACTAACCTCCCGCCCCCCATTCCTCCTCCCATGGCCCCTAGTAACCTGTATTCTATTTTCTGTCTTTGTGATTTTTTTTTAATAGTCCCAATTACCTCGTATAAGGGGAATCATACAGTATTTATCCTTTTATGACTGGCTTTTTACATTTAGCATAATGTCCTCAGGGTTTATCCATATTACAGCATGTATTAGAATTTCCCTTCTCTTTAAAGCTGAATAATTGTATGTATGTAACACATTTTGTTTACCCATTCTTCATTAGTGGACATCATCAGTTGTTTCCTGCAGCAATTTTTATGGACCCAAAACTTCCCCAAAGGACCAGAACTGTCAGGTTGCCCCAAACTCCCCGAGGAGAATGTGTTGGCACAACTCTATATCTATGAGAGGGGCAGGTCCTGGTGAACTGGGGCCCATGTGTTTTAACTTTGTAAGGGCATTGGCTGTATTTCCTCCAGACCTGGGTCTCTCTTCTCTCCATAGCATTGCCCCATCATCTGTTCTTCCTACACTTGATTAAAATCTCCCTTTCTCTGGGAATTCTTTGTTGATTAATCTTTCTCCAAATGCAACCTTGATCTGCCACTCTGCACCTCTCTGCTGCTTTGTGAATATTCCTAAGTAACTTGGATTGGTGCCCAAGGGACTGGAAACTCCAAGGTTGCCATGTCTGGTTGTTGCTCCTGACCTCAGAAGCTTGGGGAAAGAGGTGTCTGCCTGTTTTGAGGTGGAAGACAGGACATGAACGCATCTTTTCCTTAGAAATACTGTGCATTTCTTTTTATTCACACTGAAATCATCTGCACGGAGAAAGAGCTGATGTGTCCTAGTGTTTGGGTTTTTTTCTCCGCAGCAGCCTTAGGACAGGACAGGTCTTGGGGGAAGGCTCAGAACTGTTTCTTTGGACTTTGACTATTGAGGAGACAATCTAGAGACTAGAGATAAATTTTAGCCAGAATTCCCCATCTCCTTTCTGTTTCTGAGCCTGGTTATCCAGCCTCCTGGAGATCCTGTGTGCTTCCTAATATTCCTGCAGTAAATTATTTGGCAGAGCTAACAAGGGCTGTTCCCTGTGCTCTGCACAAAGCAGTGCCTCCAGGCCCCAGGTGTTCCAGATCTCCTGGGCAGAGGGTGTAGGTTACCTCCTGGCCATGCCCCTCCTGGAGAGTTCTGTGCTGCTCTGGGAGCAGAAGTGTGAACCCACAGAAGAAGACTAGTGGCTGACCCTGGTAGTTACCCTGCTTTGCTCTCCCACAACTCAGGGACACTCAGAGGGAGCCAAGACCCTAATGTAAATTCTTTACGGAAGAGGTAAAAGTTTCTGTGAGCCTGCAGCATCTTGATTGCCTTTGGCTCAAAATAACTTCCATGCCAAAGTAGTACCTTTTCGGGAGGCCTTTTCTGAACTCTTACTACCTTTAGCCAGGGTCCTACTTCCAAATTGTGTGTGGTGAGCTTTGGGGAGTGGGGGGATGTTGGGTCGGCACTTCTGGATTGTGGCCCAGCTGCCCCTCTGTTTAGGTTCTCAAAACCTTCCTCCCTGGAGGTTATCAGAGGACCCTGTACCCTGGGATTTGAGTTAGCATTCAGCAATCAAGAGAGCAGTGTGGATTAAAGGCTGGTCTGTTAAAGTATTAAGGGATGAAGAAGTCTTAAAATTTGGACACTGGTTCAATAGAAGAAGAAATTGTGTGGACAGTTCAAGTCTATTTAAACTGTATCTGTGTGTATCTATCACTCACTGTCTTGGCAAATAGCAGGTGGGGCCTGTGTCTGTCCTTTTGATACATGGCCAGATAATTTTATGATCATCTGCTTCAGGTGTATAAACTTTCAGAGAGACTACCTTGTATCGTTTTCTTACATAATTTCCTCCTTTCTTACTTTCTTTTGAAACACTATTAAAATCTAAGGTTTATTAACATGTAGGCTGTGGAAATAATCCCATTTATTTAATCAAAAATATATTCTTGATGCAAAGTAAATATTTCCATTTCATTTCTAGGAATTAACTCAGGAAATCATGGCCCAAATGCATAAAGAAGATCATTGCAGCATTGTTTACTATAGCAAAGAAAGCGATATAGCTCTATCAACAGGAGATTGAAAATTCATACAAGGAATACTATGCAGTCCTTTAAAAAGATGGTGTAGATGTAGATTTATTGATGTGGAAAAAAGTTTATACTTTGTTGGGTGAGAAAAACGTTACAAACAGTGCATCAGACCTGATCCCATTTTTAGTATGAATGCCTTTTTATGGATTCGTGTAAATATATGCATAGAAAGAAATCTGGAAAATTATACCCCAAAATGTTAGCCATTGACTATCTGTGAATGTCAAGATAATGGGTTATTGTTAATTTTGTCTTTGAATCATTCTGATAAGGAGGTTCCCCCAGAACAATTTAAAATACATTTTAAATCACTGTGAGGGGAAACAAGCAGAAAAGAAGGTCCGAGGAAGACAACCTTGTGGACTGAAGACAAAGATCTTGTCACGTGTGCATTTACACACACGGAGTGAAAGGGGAGTAAAGGCTTTAAATGGAGATTAAGGCTGGAGCCCAGGCTGGCATCTCACGACAGTCACTGTTTAAAATAGGTTTCCATGGTTTGGGGCTTGAAGTCAAAGACAAGAGGTATAACCTGAGAACGAGGGACTCGGGAGCTGGAGGGGTGGAGGGCTGGGGTCCAGCAAGATGTCAAAGTGGATGGGAGGGGCAGAAGTGGCCAAGATGAGTCCCACTGTCAGCTGTGGCTGAAGGACATGATAAAGCAGACATCAGATACACACTCTCAGGTCTACCTTTGCCCTCCTCACCCCCAGATCCTTCCAAACTGTGTTTCCTTACGAGCAATGGTGAAAAGGCTGTTTTCCAAATTTAGATTAATGTGAGCAAAAGAAAGAATCGACGGTTAGAGATAAGAACCTAGGGTAATCAAGAGTGTGGGGGCCGCTGGGGGAGTTGTGATGCCTACCTTCACCCCAAACCCTGATAGGTGATGAGGGGGCAGGCTGACATCCCACCATATATAGGGAAGGAGTTTGAGTCATTTTAATTCGAATGTCCTGGGACAATATGACCCAAGAGCCTGGAGTTGTTGAGAATATCCAGGCAGCTGATGTCTGGGTTAACTGATACGAGCATCCGCTGAGTTCCCTCTCCCAGATGGCCAGTGCCTTTCAGAAGTGTGGAGAAACCAGGTGCCTCTGGCAGCCCACCACCTGGAGGCTGCCAAGTCCCTTTGATTCCAAGGGAATCACGTTTACATGTGCTATCTTAGCATTTTGTGGGGATGTATCATTTACTATAATAAAAATCCTGTCATATGGCCTATGTTCTATGACCTCAGTTTTTGGAAAATGAGGTTCAGAGAATTGGCTTCACTTCCAGAGTCATACGTCTGGTTTCATACCTGGTGGAGCCTGTTCTGATAGCAATTCCCAGACACCGGCGATGTCCTACAGTTAGTACCTGCAGTTAGCACAGACCCAGCCACAGGTTAGGGCTAAATCCCACAAGACTGGCCCCATTGCAGACACCAGCTGCAAGTCTCAGGGCACCTGAACTTCTGACCCATCAGCTATGAATTCAGGGTTCCCATAAGACTCTTAGGTTCAATATTTTACTAGAAAAACTCTCAGTTCACTGAAAGCACAATTCTTACCATTCCAGTTTTGTTATAAAGGACACAAGTCAGCATCAACCAAATAGAAGCAATGCAGCGGGGTCTGGAAGTAGTGCAAGCTCTTGCACCCCCCTGTGGGTGGGTCAGGGCTGTCACCCTCCCAGCACTTGATGTGTCCACCCACCAGGAAGCTCCACACACACACTTCTCACTGGCCATGTGGTTGAGCTCTTTTCCCACCCTTTATGCTCCCCAGAGAGATGGAGTGAGAGTTCCAGCCCTGTAATCAGTGTGTGGCCAGCCTCTCCTTTGAAACTGTCCAGAGGCCCACCTGAGTCACCTGAGAAGGTGTGGTCTAAAGGGGCTTGTTATGAATGACAAAAGACACTCCTGCCCTGAAGGAAATTCTGAGAGCTTTGAAGCTCTGTGCCAGGAACCAAGACAACATTCTCAGTCTGAGCATTGCTGTTTCCAAAAACTTATTCCTTGCTGCCTTTCTCCAGGCCTGCTTCGGCTTCTGCCATGGATTGTGGCATAGCCTCTGGGCACGGCCCCCAGTTGGTCCACTGTTGATGGTTGATGCCCCTTCCTAAGGGGCAGAGGCAGTTCCTGGTGTATACTTTGAACAGCACCCCTGCTCAACCCTGTGACTGTTACAGAACACGCAGACTCCTACCCTTCTTGGGAGCTGATTTGGTGGAGAAGGCATCCAGGCAGCAGGTTGGGGCAGACAGGTACCTCCATGATTCCAAAACCTGTGGCCTTCTACGTCAAGGTGAGTGCAGAATACTCCAGGAATACAGAGAAGTGGGTGAGAGGAGGCTTCCGGAGAGGAGATGAGATCTGCATTGAGGGCTATTTCTTATTCCCACTTCTTACCAGCCTCCTTAGGCTGGCATTAAGCATCAAAGCCCTCCATCATCTCATCTCCCTGCAATCTGCCTTTCTATTTTTATTTCTTACTTGCTGCCCTACAGATACCCTCCATGCGGCAACCTAAGTGGACCATCCGCATTTGCCTCAGTTTACCTAAGTACCTCATAGAAAATTTGCATGTAGTAAGTGCTCAATCGGTTTAATGACCCTAAAGACCAAGTACGCATAGTTTTTCCTCTCTGCATAAAATTAGAATACAGTGATGTAATAACAAGGTGAATTAAGTCTGGACCCAATTCCACTGCTGGAGGAAGTGGGGTGCAGACAGTCCCCCACACGTCCAAGCAATTCTCTGACACCAGCAGGGTATCCAAGAATTCAATTCAATTCTGACACTACCTGGAGATGGCATCGGATCCCACAAGTTAAAGGTTCAGGCCCACGGTTCTCCCGTCCACCCCCGCCACCACCACTTCAGATGCCATTTGAAAGTCCAAGTTCTCATCTGGGCTTCTGACCTCTTGGCTATAAATCGGAGGTTCCCACAACCTAGCCTTGGGTTTGATTCATTTGGTAGAGCGGCTCACAGAACTCAGGAAAATAGTTTACTTACTAGATCACCATTTTGTTATAAAAATATACTAAGTGAGAAAAGGGTGAAGAAATAAAATGGAGTCACTATAGTCAAGCTAACCAAGTAGGCTGAGGCATGAGGAAATGATTCTACTCTTGCTTTAACAAGCCTGGAAACTTAAACTTTTGAATTTTCCATTTATGCCTGGATATATATATATCTCCTACAGATAACCCTCTGATTACCCCCTGAAGGACTTAGGAAAGAACATTCATGTATCTAGTCGGCCTGACATCCGTTATTTAGACCACCAGAAAGCTGGAAGATTATCATCTTAGACCAGTTCAGAAGCCAGGAATGCAGAAGTGATTCTTCTCAAGAATGTACTTTTTACCAAAAGATCCCTTAACTTTTCTTTCTTCTTCAAAGCTCTGTGGTTCTTGCTTCATTGGGTTTCCAGTGTACAATTCCTAAAACCCATGAATAAATCTTTATCATTTATTTCTAACCAAAGCCTCCTGATTCATTTATACACCAGGAACAGCCAGATGGAAGACATGCAGAGGGCCAGGTATGGTGAAGGCCTACGGAGTTTCCATTTTCTCTCCAAGTGCACCACCCTCCCCTAGTTTCCACATGTTTATCAACTCAGAAACTCTGAGCCCTATCTTTTTGGGTTATTACGGAGGCTTCATTACATTGTCACGATTGATTAAATCATTGGCTGTTGGCAGTTGATTCAGCCATCAGCCCTTTCTCCCTTCTAGGAAGTCAGGAGTTTAGACTGAAAGTTCCTACCCTATAATTAAGTGGTTGGTTCCCTTGGCAACCAGCCCAAGTCCAAAGGGTCCATTCTAAACTTTACCTTATTAACATAACAAACACTTTTTTGCCCTAGTCACTTAGGAAATTTCAGGGGTTTTAGGAGCTCTGTGCCAGGAACAGACTAAGACCAAACATACATTTATCATAAATCACAATATCACACAAGGCAAATGTCACAATCTCCCTACCCCTCGGCCCGGTGGAGTGTATAGTTGCAGCCTGTGGCTATGAAATACCCAGCCCTAGAGGTCTCCAGAGATCTTCCAGAAGGCCTCTGTTTGTGGAGAGGGACTAGGGACAGTGTCCCCAGGGATGGTCTGTTGGTTACCCAAGTCTTTGAGGTTTGAGATGGGTTGTCCATCTCAGGTGGGTGTGAGGGTGAGGAAGATGAGGCTTGGTCTGGGGAGGCAGGGAGACACAGGCAGCCACCCACTGCCACTGCTGGCCAAGGTCCCAGAGCCTCGACGCTCTCCAGTGCACCAAGGGAGCTTCCTGCTTTCCTGTAAACGCAGTTGGTGGCCAGGTCCCAGGTCCCGGTGCAGCCCTGAAAATAAAGGAGAAGAAGAAGAAGGCATCTCTGGAAGGAGTAGTCATCTGTGGCTGAGAGATGAAATTTGAGGCCTCTGCAGGGAGAGGGTCTGGGGGCAGAGAGAGGAGAGAGGGACACTGTCTACCAGCAAGGAGAGGAGTGTATGCTTCTGGAGGGAACAGGCCTAATAATAATAGCACTTCTAAGAGCTTTTCTCAGCAAATTCCCAGATCTACCCAGTAAAGGAGCCCAAAGGGGTCATTAGCCAGGCCCCAGGCTATAACTCTCTACATGGATCTTCATCTGTGTTGCCTGTGCATCCCTCTTAACCTGTTAGCTGGTGGTGTGTCCCTACTAACCAGTTAGCTGGTAGTAGCATGCTGATGCTCGGATGGCAAGGAAGAGGGAAAATCAATTGACTGTAGCTTTGCAAACTGGAAGAAAAGTTCACTTATTTTGGCATTTGAAGGACTCGGGAGGAGAAAGCGGTGGTGAAGAGTATTACAAAATTATTATGCAATTACTGTGTAAACGTGAAGCTTAAAGAGTTCATGCCATGAGAAGACAAAAGTCCTAATCAAAATTAAAAATGCCACCCCTAACACTACTGTATTTCCTTAGAACGTACAAGTATAAAGGCTTGGGACATGGGAGACTCTTGTAGAAAACTTTTGGGACATTGCAAGTTTTTAAAATTTAATACGCACCTTTAGAACTCTTGCATCTGTCTTCTATGAATTTACTAAAATAACGGTATTATAGGTGTCAATGAGCCTGAACTCTGTTTCTGGTGATAACTTGTTGCTCTATTTCTAGCAAGTGTAATTCCGTATTTATTCTCTTTATTCAACTGATAGTAATTACTGAGCCCACTGTGGACCAGGTATCCATAGTTGCTAAGAATACTGAAAATAAGAATTGGTCTCTTTCCTCTAGAATTTAAAACCTAGTGGGAGAATTAGGCAAAAGGCTACTTTTCAAAAAATATGATAATTGACACATCACCACAGAGAGTGTGCTTCTGTTCTTTGCATGCAAAGGAGTTATGTTAAGTGGAAGGGGTTTTACAAAGTATGAAGACACTGCCCAGCCCCATGCCTGGGGTGCCGGCACCCTGAGACAGCCTGTTTTACTGAGGGCGGCTGGTCTGGGGGCCTTCATCTCACACTAACTCATGTTTCTAGGAGGAAACTCCCACCTGTCCTAGGACAGTCTTTTCAGTTGATGCTGGGGTTAGATAAGTAACTAGGGCTGCAGGAGCATTTGTTAGAGGTGAGTCCAAGCTTCTCATGTTCTTTGCCCAAGTGATTTCTCTCTTTAACGCATAACTTGAAGTCAGTAATAATTACACTTAAGGTTCTCGCAAGGGCCTTTGTCTGATGAGCAAAGGAAAAATATCTCTTTTTCCTACTTTTTTCCTAGATCGGGGTTGACACACTTTTTTGGAAAAGAGTAAATCTTTTAGGTTTATGGGGCTTAAGCATTTAAAATATAGTAAGTATTTTAGGCTTATAGGGTTACATGCTCTGTGGCAATGAATCAACTCTGCTGTCTTCAGGAAAGTGGCCAAGGACTATATGTAACAAATGAGTGTGGCTGTGTGCCAATCAGACTGTGTTTACAATGTAGTCTCCTGCCTTTGTCCTAGACTGAAGGAGTGGCTGTTGGCCCATGAACTTGGTGACCCCTCCTCCCTTGCTTGGCACCTGTGTCACGTCATCAGTATCCATGTAGCTTGAACTACAAATATTACTTATCGCTTACCTCTGGTGTTTGTTTTCTCCATCTTTAACTTGATATCCTTATTGATTGGTTGGACTTATTGGATGGGTAATACATACACATGGTTCAAAATTCAAATGTGAAAGACAAGCATGCACTGAAAGTCTCCCTCTCACCTCTGTCCTCTGGCCACCAGCCTCCCCCCAGGAGGCCACCTCCAGGTTCTGCTGGAGCTTTCTCCAGATGCAGAGAGATGAGTGAGTACACACACATATTTAGATGATGGGAAGGTTTGGCCAAAGCAAGTTTTCAGACTGGCAGCATTTGGGGTGCTTTGTTATGTAATGGATTTAAAGCAAGGACTTTTCTACCCTCTTAAAGTCCAGGATAGAGACCAATCATCTTAAGATTGGCGACATCTTTGATGGGTTAGCATCCAGGATGGTCCAGGGTGCAGATAATCCTCCAGTCGGATTGAGGCATGACTTGCTGTGGCATGCCACTCCATGATTGATCAGATACCGCTCTCATAACTCAGTGTTACTGAGTTCACATTTTCCTCCCTGCAGCCTTCATGGGTTTATCTTGGCTCTGTCCGCTGAAGTGGCACAGGAGTCCATTCGTCTTCTGCCACACCAGCCTTTGCAGAGTCCAGTGTGTCTGCGAGTGAATAACGTCAGAAAGACTGCCACGGCGCCCAGCTATTCTTAGGTATCTTGCTATCTTTAGCTGATACAGTCAGGCCACCATGAGGCCAGCAGGCAGCCCTCCTCATGGGAAGTTTAAGGAAATTGTGAGGCTGGTTCATCGCCTCTCAGAAAGGCAGCACAGAAAATCTGGGATGCTCTATTTTGGAAACTCTTGTAAACAGCTAGTTTGATCAGTAATGAATTTGATTTGAAGCAAATTGGGAAAAAATGATCACTCCTAAATGGCTCCTAAATATGATTTGGCAAATACTTTAGATATAACAGTAATCCATGCTTCTCTGTTGGGCAACATTTATACTTAAGAAAATTAAAAGCCTAATTCTTAGTTACAGATTTGTATCTCGGGGGCAGGATACAGAGGCCATCACATTTCTCATCTTCTGTTTCCATTTTTAAGTGTGTGTTCCTGAGGACGGTGGAGAGGCGTGTTCCTTCGCGGGAAATAAGATAACCTGTGGGAAACCTTGGTGGCTATAAACATAGACAGTGGAACGTGGGGATGTCCTTGGGCCAGCCACCCCAGAGTGGAAGGACATCGCAGAGTAAAATGACAATGCCTCAGGGTTCAATCTGCTGAATCTCTGCATTAGTGGCAACCTGGGCGGCCTTCCTCATGAAGTCTTGGGATTTCTTTACTGGGTTGTATTGTCTTCATGTGCATAGATCTGGGATGCCCACTGAAGCCTGTGGGAGGAGAGGCATTGATGAGGGAACGTGAGGATAGCAAATTCCTGATATGTGACAGTTCATTCTCAGAGCAAGATCACATGAGCACACAATGTTTTGTCATTTTGTACCAATCTCAAAATTCAAGAGAAGTACATATTCACTCTTTATACATCACTAGTAATAAAGTAAGACAATTAGCTATAGTGAAGATGCTGGAGCTCACGTGCAGGTTTGTGGTGGACGGGATTACAGAGGTAGGTTCCCAGCGGGAGACCTACAGACAGGGTTCTAGAGGTGGGTTTGGGGTGGGGAGGGTACAGAGGTGGGCTCACAGTGTGGGAAGTCAGAGCTCAGGCCTCCCACTTGGGGCCTGAAGTTCTTCCCAACACAGAGTTGCCCACCGGACCAAGCAGGGAAACCCAGGCTCGGGTCCGATTAAATCTTTGTAAATCATTCTATACGGGGGTGAGAGGTTTTCAAATATTTGAAGGGAAGTTCCTGTAAAATTTTCAAGGAGAAGTTAATAAATATTTCCTGGTTTGTTTATACAAATTTTCATTAGGGTAAGTAGCTACTCAAAGACCACCCCTCACTTTAGGGTTTTATCCAATACCAGAGGCAATTGAGTTCTTCGAGAAAAAAATCTAATATGTCAGATGGTGAGGGTTTAAAAGGAGCGGGAACTGATAAAGGGCGGAATCGGAGCTGTGTAGCGCAAGCTGTTACAAGGGAGTTTTCTAAATTGTTGGAAATGAAGGAAGTAAGTGGGCTCTTAAACAGTATTTTCTCATGGGAGGATTGTTATGTTTATTACACATTCTTTCTTAAATAAAACATAAAATGTTTTGAAATTAGCTTTATCACAAAGTAAAGGACAAATGCCATCTAAGCTAAGACAGAAGCTAAATTTCAGAACTCTTATCACGACAGCACAACACGTACTTAACGCACTTTTGTTTCCCAGCCAGAATCTCTCTGCCTGCATCTCATCCTGCCATCTGAGTTTTCCATAGTTCATAATCAATTGCCTACTTTAGAAAATCTGAGATATACATTCTGTATATGTGGGCTGGACTGAACTAGGTTTGTCACCAAGGAATTTGTAATAACCAGAAGTTTAAGATGAAAGTAAAATTTCTTGTCTTTATTTCTAATCCGCAAACTAAAAAAGTGAGTCTGGGCAGAGATGAGGTTTCAAGTGCCTAGCTGGTCACCTTAGCCATCAAAGGTAGGTTCCTCCTCAGGCCGTCTGGACAGCCAACTTCCCTGACTTGGACTGAAAGTGAATTTACTAACATGGGCAACAAGCACGACCCAGCTAGCCAATGCTTGTCCTCTGCACAGTCTCCTTTTTATGATTTTGTAGCTTTCCAGGTGAACAGCAATATGCATTTGTCTCTTTGTCAATGACATGTTGTTTTTCTTGGCACAACAAAAACTCTCCTCTATCCTGCACTTGGTGCACTCTGCCCCACTGTTGCATGTGGGATCGTCATCAAGAGCGTTTTGGGGGATAGCCTGGGCTTCCTCCTGAGCTAGTAACTCTAATCGTTGAGCATTATTTTAAATAGACCTCAATTTCTAGATTATAGTAGAAGTAGTATGAGCCATTGATGCTGCTTGGCCGGGAGGTTGGACTGATGAAGAACTGTTAATGAGGAGTTCTAGTCTTCTTTCTTCCAGGAAGGATTTGAAGTAGCTTATGCAATTAAATGCAACATAAAGCAGGACATTTTTTTTAAAAAAGAATGTTATCAGACAGTTGCTACTGTTAGCTCTTCATTTTCTGGCAGTTATAGTGAAAAAAAAAAAAAAGACATGCCCATCAGGGTCTGATAAGTCATTCTATATATTTATTTGGCAAAATAAACTTTTCCATTCAAGGGAGAAGTAATTATAAAAGGACACTGGGAATCTAAATACTATAAAGTGTGATTTTTGCTGTTACCAAAATGTTCAGATTAAGCCTTTCTTTAGATAAAAATTGATTTCTTTGAGTATGCTAAAGGCAGGGCACCCTCTACATGGTTATTAGATTTTGCTTTATAGTTCTCTGAATTCATACAATGTTTGATATTAGAGAACCCAGGTAAGTCATTTTTTGAGGTTTTTGGCAATAGACCCTGTTCTCCAAGTATTTTATTTGTATGAATTTATAAGTTCCAAGATTTTACATTTACTTACTATAAATCCAGTGAGAAAGTGAGACTTTAATAAATACAAAAATTTGAAGGTGGAGGTTTTGATACCCGTTGGAGTCAATCTCTATTTCTAGGCTTTCTTTTGGTTGCTTGTATGGAGAAAATCTTTGCTGACACAGGTGAGTAGTTGTAAAGGGCAGATTTTAGAACCATTTTCTTTTCAGTCTAAACACTTCTTGAACCGTGAGAGAGGCATATATTGAGCTTAATTCTCTAACGGCTGCTTGAAATCACCTAACAGTTGCCTGAATTTCTAAACATAGAAGTCAAACAGTCAAAAGTCTGCTAAATTGGATACAGTGCAGGAGAAGCATTACCTCACCCATATGCATCCATTCGCTTGTTGCATGTTTGCCCTTGTGTTTTGATGTAAGCATGTGCAAAGCAGTGCACCACACCTTGCATTGCAGAGTCACTTACATGGAGCCCTGTCCAACTACCCTGGGTTTGAGTAGGACTGTATCACTTAGCAAATATTTGACCTTTGGCAAGTTATTTAGTTTTTCTTAGCCTCGGTTTTCTTGTCTATAAGTGGGGGTTATAATAATACCTTCTTCATGAGACTCTTAAAATGATTAAATGAGAATATATGTAAAACAGTTAGATAGTATCTGACAGATAGTAAGAACACAAAAAGTATTAGCTAATTTTATAGGAAAAAGTATGTTTAATGGAATAACATGCCTTCCTCCTGAGATGGCAACTTCAACAATTGAGCATTATTTTGGCTTCACCTCAATTTCTAGGAAAAAATATAAGTAATATAAGCCAATAATGCCACTCAGCTAGGAGGGTCAAGCTGATCAAGGAAAAGACTGCTAGTTGGGAATTTTAGTCTTCTTTCTTCCAGAAAGGGTTTGAAGTAGCTTCCTGGAATTATTTAAATTATCTATTAGGCAATACCTAGTGTTGGTAAGGATATGGAGCCATTGGAATTTATATGTACACTGTTTGTGGGAGTATGAACTGAGAACCACTTCAGACAACTGGTTGGCAATATCCAGTAATGTTAAATATCTGCGCCTGGAAACAATCCATTTGTCAACATAAGAAAAAAAATAATAATTCATGATATATTCTTACAGTAGCATAGTACACATGAAATAAAATGAACGACCAACACCCGTGACTCTCACAGACCTAGGATGAAGCTAAAGAAGCCAGGCAGAAAGAGCACACATTTTTCAATTTTATTTAAATAAAGTTCAAACCAGGCGCAGAGGTCATGATGCCAATCATTCTGGTGGGAATGGCTGGGACTAGCAGGAGGGGCTTCTTGGGACAGAGGTGATGTTCTTTTCCTTGATCCGGTTCTGGGCACCCTGCTGAAGGCTGGGCTGCACACCTGGGACAGACGCTTTATGTATGTGACTTTTCAATGGAATGTTCATTAAAATATAGCATAAGTCATATTGTCAACAGAAACATAGAGAAACCTCCAACGGGGACAGGTGCTAGGGAATGATGGGCTTCGGGCAGTGTCATAGTTTTAAACTGAATGGTGACGCTGGCTTCACTGAGCTAATGGGAGTACAGACTTGAGGAGGGGAGGGAAGGGAACTTGTGCACGTCTAAGGGGAGGTGGTCCTAGTGAGGATTATCACGTGCCATGGCCTTGAAATGTGAACAATGAGGAATGTGGAGTGGCTGGAGCAGTGAGTGACGAGGAGAGCCCTGGGCAGTAAGGCGAGGGAGGTCACGGGGCCTCACACATGTCTCACTCTTACTCTGAGTGGATGGGAAACCCTGGAGGATTTGGGGGAGATTTTTGGAAATGAGCTGAACCGTAAAGAGTCACTCTGGCTGATGTTGAGAATAACGCAGGGGTCAGGTGGCAGCAGTTCCTAGTGTTGTACTGTTTCTGCAGTGATTGGTGGCACTCCTGAGTCTACTCTTCATAATTGGTTCACTGCAGTGCCAGAAAATGCTGCTTCTAGTACCTTTTAGAACTTTCTAAGTGGCCTAAGACTGGCCATTTTCACTTCTTCCTGGAACTAAACTGTTGTCAAAGCCTTCTAAAGCTCTCACACCTTGTCAGGGCCAGCTTTCCAAAGCAGGGCTTGGAGGTAATAACTCCAATCATGTTGTTAGTTTGTGACTGAAAGCATTAGCAACTCAGAAAGGCATTTAGTCCTCTCTTCAGTGAGTATTGAACAGACTTGTGTGGCATTTACATTGTGTATCAACAAAGAGGTGATTGAACATGAGAACAGAGAATAGGGAGGGAGAAGAGGCAGCCATCACCCATCTCCCGCAGTTGTTGGTAGGAAAGTCTTCGCAGGTGATGGAAGGAGGGGTAGGCTAGCTGAGCTGATGGCCTGGCCTTGTCCTGGGGAAAGGTTTCAGATGAAGGAGGAGGGTGTGTGCCGGGAACACTGAGCATGTCTGCCGGAGTGGGAAAGGCACGAATTACTTTGAAACCAGCCTGCCAGTGTGCATGTGTGCTAGCTTTGTCCTGGGCCAGGCTGGGTGCTCTGGCCAGGTGTTAAATCTCAGCCATCAAGGCTGGAGTTCTGCTTGTAAGGGAGAGAAGGAGGCCTCGTGGGAGCCATCTGGCACACTGCCTACTCGGTTCCACCACATATAGGAGATATTACAGGATTTGGCCAGCTAGAGGCTCTGATGCCTGCCAAGGTTTTCAAGCCTGTTCCAGATGTGGAAAAGATTGTCATCTTTTTAAGGCTAGTTTCCCCCACGACACACGTCTCATAGGAAAAAACTGTAAGGTGTGCACTGCTTAAGTTAAAAGAAAAAGTGTCCCTCAGAAATTTCCTCTAAAGTGTGTGGTTTATATTTAGCTTTATTTATATTAAACTTTATTTAACTTTAGACCTTTCTGCTAAATAATCATTTTCTTGGAGAATCCAAAGGAGGAGAACTTTTAGAATTAAAAGAATATCACATTCACTGTGGGTCTTTCCAGAGAAGAATTCTTAGGATTTATCACATTCCCCATGAGTTTACCATTTACGAATTTAAGTCTTTGCAGTTGTTTAAGATGTAAGAATAAAGTTTAACAGGTAGACATGTGCATTCTTTTGAATCCGCAGTCACGGGACTGAGAGAGAATAGAGATAGAAACTGAAGCTATAAAGACGACTATAAAAACTATGCATTTCAACATACAACCACTGAATTCGGTATTTTTAACTTTGTCTTCCCAATTTACTATGAAGTGTATTCTAAATCAGTAGCATTAAAAAAACTGGGATACAAAATTTATAGCATGTATGAATATGGTCAAAAACAAAGACAAAGGGAATATGCAAAAATGAAATGAATATATATGGGTCAATTGTCTTTATTATCCAGACTCTCTATAAGATTTTAATATCTTCATGAGAATAACTAGAAAACAAAGTGGTGAAAGGACCCCATTTTTCTGTGTTTCTGGCAGCATAGTTGGTGGTAAAGGCTGTGGGGCCAGATTTTTTTGCACAAATAAACTCATAAGATGTTTAATATGCCTCATCTTTTAAGACTAGTATAATTATATTGATAATTATTAAAAACCTTACAAAGCTGTGAGAATTAAATAAATTACACATGTAAAGTGCTTAGAATAGTGCCTTATAATCGCTAAACATTCAACTGTATTAATAATGTTACCATAAATTTTAGTTTTCTAAAAGGCAGTGCTATGGGGATTTTCTGAGCAAATTTTATTTTTTATCATGGAAATGCAAGTTTGTGGGTAAGTGCACTAAAATAAATTTCAGCTTGAATAATATCAGCTAAAACTACCTTTAATTCGAAATCTTTCTTGAGTGGACTCTGGCCTCTAGCAGAAATATTTGCAAAGTTAAGATAAAAACACTTTATCCATTGCATGGCTGTGGCATTCAATAACCTTTTAGAAGAAACTTTTGAAGTGAATCATAGCCCAGGGCTCCAGAAAAAGTTTTCCATAGAGAAGAAATGGTTTTGTAAATCTCGGCAGATGAGGCATGCTTCCCTGGAAACTCATTTTCAACATAACTGGGTTACATTGTCACCACCTATTTGTCCCCATACAAGCACTTCCTACTGGAATCACCTGATGTATTATTGATCGATCCCCATTCCAGCTGCTGACATCAAGTTGCATTGAACATTGTTCAGGATGAATTTTAATTTATCCAAAATGGATTCGATGCATTGTAAGTGTGTTTTCTGGATTTTGTAGTTGTTTGAGAACCAAATGAGGAAAAGATGGAGCTGGATTGAAAGATTTTTACGTGGGATTTTGTCTTTTTGTTTAGGTCAGTGTTTCTAAGAATATAAAGCTGAAGCAAACAATGTTTGTTTGAACTGTTTCCGTGGGCCTTATAATTTTGGAGGGTGAGGACTGAGGAAGAGAAGGGCTGGGAGCTATAGTGTGGGGTGGGGGTGAGACCAGGTAGCCATAGGGAGGAGGGAGCTGTAGTGGGAAAGCAGCTCATCTGGCCAGGTTCTGAGGCAGGTGAGAGCTCTTGGGGCAGCTGCCATTGGAGGAGGGCAGTGGGTGCTGGTCGGAGTCCTGTCTTGCCTTTCAGGTGGCCAGGCTGGCAGGGGTGGGGAGAGGAGCCAGCAGGAGGGTTGCGGCGACCCTGAGTTCTTGGCCAGGCTGGAAGTGCTGTCCACGTGCCGGCTGGCTGAGCCCCAGCGCTCAGTCCAGCTTCCTCCTGTGCTCTGAAGGAGTGCGAGTCCACACACCTTAGTGATGAACTCTGGCGGATCACAGACAGTGCTCCCTAACTGGGCCTGGTACCACCTCGGACACAGTGTGGGTATTTTAGAAAGGCCTTCTCCAACTGATGTTTGTCCCCATGAGGAGAGCAAAGTCAGACTTCTAAGGTCCCTTCTGCTCCCAGCCACAGCTAGTCAAGTGGACTGTCAGTCTCTGGGCCCCTGGCCCTCAACCACTCAGCCTTGCATGCAGGTGCGGTCACTCACACCCACCCAGCACAGCACGTGCCCCCGCACGGCCTCTGCCTTTGTCTTTCTGGAGCTCCTAAAGCGACAGCAGCCCTGCTCCTAAGGTCATTGTACCCCCGGTGCTCCTAGTTCTTTCTCTTATCTATCCATGGGAGAAAAGGTGAAAATGTCCCCTTCCCTGCAAAGTCCCTCCCAGCTGTCCTGGGAACAGGGGTGTAGCATGAACTCATGCATAGAATTCAGCCTCACTCTGAAAGCAAACACACTCATTTCTGATCTAGAGGGTGTTAGGGTTAAGGAGAGATTTCAAAAGTATGTGCAAGCCCATTTAGAGAATATCAACTGTTGTAATGTGGCATTGACATCAGAGTTACTCTGACTGGGACAGGCACAGTCTACAAAAAATGACACTCTGGCATTACCTCCCACATGAGGTGTGTCTGAAACACCAGCTTCAGCATGGCATTAATGCTCAAAAAATGGATCATTTGAAGGAAGAGGTCCTTTGTGGGGACCCTTTTGGGAACAGTCCTGGAGCAGAGGCACTATGGGTTTTGAGGCATTAGCACTGAGTGTCAGAGGTTCTCATCCTATAGAGGCTTATAGCAGTGGCAGTGTCTGGTTTATATTTGTGGGTGCTACGGTAAACTTGACATTAGCACTACTTTTAGTTGCTAGAGATCCAAATGTGAGAAAAGGAAAAACTAAAACTGCACTCCGTGTAAAAATGATACTAATTACAATAATTCATGCCAATTACCCCGGGGCATAATAACAACTTCCTTTCTCATGAACTACCAGACTCACTTTGTTTTATTTTATTTTGACAATATATTCCACGTATAACGGCCAGCCTTCACCATCGGCCCCCACCATTTAGCTGCATCTCAGAGGCTCAAATACATGCTCTCAACCTAGAAATCACAAAGAACTTCTTTGCATTCTGACCCTGGAGAATGTCATGACTTTCTATTTACAGAACATATGTTTTTTCTAATTCTCATTGCATGTACTAGGAGAGGCGAATGAAACTCGCTTAAGAATTGTCTAGAGGTTGGATAAATATAACTTATTAAATTAATTAGATTTTTAAGCTTAAGTAGCATAGTAAATAATAGTGATTGGCAGTTTTTACAGATGTAGTAGGTTTTCTGGAGAAGCGCTGGCTCTTAGGGAGAAGATTCAAAAGAACACAGTGGTGGCCGTGACCTCATCCTTCTGCCATTAACTTATTGTGGTGAGGTGCGTGGATTTTGTGGGATGAACATGACTATGTGTTTTCAGCACTACTTACTAATGTGCTAATAATGAGCATTGTCAGAAAACGGAATAGACTGAGGGAGATGTTTTCAGAACATGACTCCTTGTGCCGATGCTGCAGGTTCCTTCTGGCTAATGAGTCTATGAAAATAGTTTCAGCTAACTTGTATAGTATAAGGGAAACAATGAGTCGTTATGTGTCTGCTATAGTCTCAGCATTCCCCTCTTCCCCTCCATCCCGGAATTTAAAAATAGGCCCATCAATCATCCAGAGGGTTTATTTTGATTTGAAGAATTTGCGAAGGACTCTAACCAGGAGTCTGAAAGAGAAAAGGGTGGGGGGCTGTTTGTATAGTATTTGGTAGTGACTGCACCAGTGGTATAAGTTATGGGTGAAGCCAGTTTTCACATTTTAAAAATATTTTGGGCTAGTGTGGAAAGTGGTCCTTTTAGTCCTAAAACTACTAAAATTGAACTAGACCTCCAAACAGTGAATTTTGCTGCTTGCCTCTTTCAAGTAAGAGATGCCTTCCTCTTTGGCACAGTTTGTCAGTTGGCAAGAAGATTAATAAAAGAACCAGGAAGTATCACTATTTTTTAACCTGATGCGATTTGAGTGTTTTTATTTTTCTCTGTGTTGATTTCCTCTGAAAGACAGTTTCAGAGACAGTTTTTTGTACAGTCATAAAGGACCTTGATCTCCCCATTTGGTGACCTCTGGACACATTTCTCCTATAAAGGTGGTGAAGCGTTATTGTGGTTAACAGTTTACAGCCAACACTTCCCCTCGCCCTCTGCTCACCACTCCCGCCCTCATCCAGTGACCTGCTGCACTTGCGAAATTCACTGAACTGCAGTCATCTGTCATCTCCCTATGTTCAGATGTTTTGCTTTTGCCAGAAATATGCATTTCTTCATGCTTCTTCACCTGGCCAACTCTTAGTCATCCTAGTAAATAAAGTGCAGTGTAGTGTGTCCCCCATATACTCAGCTGTAGTTAGAGACATGTTAAATTAAACATTAGGAACATTTTTAAATTTAAACCCTACAAACTATGATTACAGGAAACACAAAGGCCATGTTGTTCTTTTCCAAATATGTTTAGAACTTTAAATGCATCCTCTGGGGGAGGAGTCCCCAACCCCCAGGCCTCGGACCTATACCGGTCTGTGGCCTGTTAGGAACTGGGCCACACAGCAGGAGGTGAGCCGCGGGCCAGCTAGCGAAGCTTCATCTGTATTTGCAGCCACTCCCCAGCACCAGCATCAGCTCCACTTCAAATCATCAGGCATTAGATTCCCTTAGGAGCACCGGTCCCCAGTGCCAAACAGGTTGGGGGGCCACTGCTCTAAGGGACATGTCTAGTGCTGCTAAATTGCTTTAAGATGAATTTCAGCACGTAGAATCAGCTTTAGCCTAAGGTAGGACATAAATTTAAATTCTTTAAAATAAGTAAGATTATGTTTGAAAAAGTCATTCTAAATTACAGTGTTTCAAATGAAGAGAAAGGAGTGTGATTTAAAACCATAACTTTGATAGTTTATCAGATAGTAAAGAGGCAGATTTAATCCAGAGGAAAGATCATGGATAAACTGATAGAATGGCAACAAATGTACTATTTTCCAAGCACTTTCCCTTGATCCCACGCCCCATCCCAGTTCTTCCTTCCATCCATGTTCACGACGTTCAGTCAGTTAAGTTTATGAAAAGCTGTGATGGTGTAAATCTCTTCTTGATATTTTTCTTAGATATGAAGTTAACACTCTAACTAGATTAGAGGTAGGGAGATAAGATTGCCTCATCGGAAACCTACAGAGGGTTTGTATTGAAAATTTGCAGATGGGTTTTATATCTGATGTCCAGCAAGCTGTTTACTAAAGGGTAATGTTTCAGTGCATGAATATAAGATTGAGGAATTATCAGTCTTCAGCCCTGGTGCTGGCGAGGTTCCGTGACTCCTCAGCTGTCCATCAGGAGGCATCTTATTCTGTCTTTCCTCCAGGACCACGCACTCATGTTTGTGGCCATGTCCGTTGTGTCTCTCAGGAATGTGGCCTGCCTTGGTCTGGACACACAGGTTGTGATTACAGAACACATTTGTTGTACTCTATAGGTTCACTCTTTCCTCCTTAACTAAAAAGGAAAAGCCATAAAACAAAAATGAGATTTTATGTAGCACTGGCTTTGTCTAACTGCTGTTAAGTGTTTTTTTGTTTTCTGTTTTTTAATGTTACTGTTTCTTGAGACTCTTCTATGACCCCAACTTAAAGCATGTGATCACAATACTTCAGTTCCAGTCTTTGCCCCTGCAGATGAGCTACTTAGGCTCTCCAGGCCTCTGTTTCTTCAACTCTGAACCGAAGATAATAAGAATACCTCTGGGAGTGCTTAAATCAGTGCCCGGCACATCGTAATGGATCAGCATTGTTATTTTACTGATGGGGAAATTGGGTACTATGTAGCCAAAAAAAATACCAAACAAACCCCCCAAAAAAAAACTTAGTAGTCTTGAGGTAAACTGACAACAGAATTTAGCTATTTATGATTTTAGCCCAGTGTTTTAAAATATGGAGTGTCATCGCCACTCAGATAGTCATTCATTCATTTATTCAGTTAGTAGTCATGTGAATGTTTAATAAGTACTGAGAACTTACTGTGTACCCCAGTATGCAGAGGATAAAAAGATATGCAATAAATAAATATCTTTTAAAATTTTTGTTTATAATGTATACATGTTCTTAGTCATATAATGTATGCATGTTCTTAGTCATACATTAGAATCGTATAAGATGCTAAAAACAAAAACAAAAACAAAAACCCAGGCCCCACCCCAGTTAAATTAGAAACTCTGAGAGACAGGGCCCAAACATTATTATTTTTTTTTAAATAATTTTTTAAATTGTAGTAAAGAACATACAGCATGAAACTTGCCATCTTAATCATTTTTAGGTGTGTAGGGCAGCGGCGTTAACTCTAGTCAGGTTTGTGGGCAGCTGGTCTCCAGAACTTTTTTGTCTTGCAAACCTGAAAGCCTATACCCATTAAACACTAACTCCCCACTAAGTTCCCCACACCTTTCTACTTCTTGTCTCTATGAATCTGACAACTCTAGGCACCTCATATGACTGAGATCATATAATATTTGTCTTTGTGACCAGCTTATTTCACACAGCATAATGTTCACAAGGTTCATTCATGTAGCATGTGTCAGAATTCCCTTCCTTTATAAAGTGAATAATATTCCTCTGTGTGGATATACCATATTTAATTTATCCATACATCTGCTGATGAACATTTGGGTTTCCGGAGCTTGTCTACTTTTAATAATACTGCTATGAACATGGGTGTACAAATATTTCTTTGAGATCTTGCTTTCATTTCTTTTGGATACATACCCAGAAGTGGGACTGCTGGATCACATGGTCATTCTATGCTTAATTTTTTGAGGAACTTCCACACTGTTTTTCACAGTGGCTGCACCATTTTATATTCTCACCCACAGTGCACACTTTCTCCACAACCTGCTGACTCTTGTTTTTATTTATTTTTTTATAGCATTCATTCTAATGTGTGTTAGGTGATGTCTCATTGCAGTTTTGATGTGGATTTCTCTAATAATTAGTGCTGTTGAGCACATTTTCATATGCTTATGGACCATTTGTATATCTTCTTTGCAGAAATGTGTATTCAAAGTCCTTTGTCTGTTTTTTTTTAACTGGGTAATTTATTATTTTTGTTGTTGTTGTTGAGTTATATTGGTATTGTTTTTTTAAAAGCTTCCTAAATGGTACTGATGTGCTGCTGGGTTTAAAAGCCACTGATCTGGATGGAAAACAATTACATAAGTAATAGGTCTGATCTTAGATCATGGTTATATGCCATAAGACACACTGAGTGTTCAGAGTTTGGGGGAGAGGGTGGAGAATATCTCTGGACCGATCAGCTGCAGGAAGCTGGATCACCGCTGCACACATTGACCGGGAGGTGCTTAGCAAACAAGTGCTCAGTTCAGAGTCGGGCCAAGGTGTGGATTTGGAAGTGGTTCATTTACAAGTGACATTTAAAGCTTGGAAATAAGTGGATCCTTGAGGGAAAGCAGTTAGGGAGCAAGGGAAGGGACTCTTGATCGCCAGTCCCCAATTAGGGGCCAGCAGAAAAGCAGACACTGAAGGAGATGGTGCCAGAGAAGCCTTTGTGCAGGCCATCACCACAGACTGTGACAGGTGCTGATGAAGCCTCCTGGAGTGCCATACCATTGATTGTCAGGGATTCATTCCACTCAGCATGTGGGCTGATTATGCCAAGATACTGCAAAGGCAAAATAGTTTTTTTTGGCAGTGTTTCAAAGAAACAGTGCTTTTCTTAGAGAGTGCATTATGTGCACATTTCACAGCACCCTTGTAGCTTTTTGCAAATAAAAGAAAACAATGTGGGACTGTGCAAAAAGAAAGGATAAGACAAAATCAAAAGGATACGATGAATGTATAAAACATTTATAGGCAGAGGCTAGAAGCTATTACAGGACTCCCAAACCCAGATGGGTCTTTATTACCTTTTAATTTTGATGATCATGTAGTTGACATGTTTATGCTGAGACGTAATCTCGAGTATGAATGCAATTTTTAAATTATGGGAATTTGCTCTTATTTTTGTTAATTTGAATAAACAATTGTGCTGTCAGCTAGCCAGCTACAGAGATAAAATGTGGTCAGCTCTAATTGCTAGAAGAGCTTCGAGGTCTTGCTGGTGTCTTTTAACACCTCAAATTTGTTAAGGACAACCATTACTCCCCCTGCGGTAGTGCTTTTCAAGCTTTCCACATCGTGAAATGCATACAGTGCCCTGGGTAAGTGAGTGAGGCCACGTATGAAGATGCTAATGCCCCATGTCCTCAACACCTATTAGCCCTATGGCATACTAGCAGTATCAAAGTTAAGAGTAAGTTGGAATTTGTCGCCCCTGGCCCGAGCCTTCTATTTCTGAAGCCACTTTTCTAAAAAAAAAAAGGAAAAACTATTTTTTAGCTTTTTTGGAGGAAGGGATTATAAACAATTTATTATGAAATATATTGTATATACAAAAGTATATTGCAATGTATACATATCGGTTAAGGATAATAATAACACAAACGTCCAGCTTAAAAAATAGATTATCACTCATACCTTTACAGCTCCCGTGGGTCCTTCATGATCACGTACTTCCCTTCTGCTTCTGTAGCATTTTTAATAACATTTATTTTAAAAGTTTTTCACCATTGAATAACTATTTCTTGAATTAACAGTGTTCTTATGAAATATACTCAACATTGGTCAAAGGCTTAATATATTTTCATGAAAAGGGTTCCACTTGTTGAGAAAGTATTATGAGTCCTATAGATAAAAATAAGCAAAGGAGATATACAGAAGTCAAAAAGGAAGAAAGAAATCAAACATGCTTTGGGGGGAATACGGAACCTAGATCTTAATTAGAGAAAACTGGGGAAATTGGTTTCTAGGAAGGTGGACACTAAATAAAGGAGAAGAGGACCCTCTGTTTCCCCACGCTGTGGATGGGGAAGAGGAGGCAGCTCGAAAAGGGACAAATAACAGTGCTGTCAGAAATGAGATTACAATCCACCTCCTACCCCTGGCGATTTTTTCCCTATTGCAGTAAGTCTCAGCATTCTCCCCAAAGAACACCTAATCCACAAGATATTGGGGAGAATGCTGAGACTTACTGTAAGTTTGGAGCAGGGTGGAAATGGAAGCTGCCTGTCTGAGAGAGCTGATCCCTGACCTCTTCTAGGGTGCATTTGTGCAACTTTCCCCCTTTTTATAACAAATAGGATGATGATGATAATGATGATGATGATGATCCTACTAACATTTATAGAGTGTTTGTTTCTGTGCCACATGTTTTCTAATCCTGAATCTTTAAAACAACTCTACAAGGTAGAACAGTACTATGGTTCCATGTTGAGGCACAGCAACAGGAAAGTTGCCCATTTAGAGGCTGCTAGTGAGTCTCAGAGAAGGAGTACAGTTCCAGGGTCCCTCCCCTTCTGCAATGGACAATTTTTACTGATGTAAACAAGGCTGCTTGTTCTTCTCTATAAATGGGCCCTTCCATTTTACATAGTGTAGTTGAAGAAAGGGAGAGCATATACCTAAATAATAATGAGCCAGCATATACCTGAATAATAATGAGCCAGCCCTACAGCAGTCTTCCAGAATGTTCCGTGCTGAGAGTCAGTGGTCTTACGGCCAATGTCATGTTGTTTCTAAGCTTTTCAGTCTTCCTAGAATTGGGAAGTGGGTGCTTGAGAAAAATCTCCTTTACTGTAGAACATGTAGACACAGAGGTGTGTCAGAGGCAGAGCTACATGTCTGGAAGGTAGACTCTCCCTTCCACGTCTGGTTCCTTTCCCTGACCCCTCCTCTAAGCTTCGTCTGCAGCATTCAACATCCCTCTGTTGTGTATTTCTATGTGAGAAAATTAATGAGGAATTTTAGTCAGAGATGTTCTGACCATACAAACTTAATTGCCTTCTAAATGGAATAAACCACATGTCTCTACCAAACAAAATACCATATTGTGGTTTAATAGTCTAGAATAATAGTAGGATGCCAACAATTTACTTTCCATCACAGATAACCGCAATAGGTTCTTGCCATCCTAAAATTGCTAAAGAGAAATGTAGTAGTCATCAAGAATTTCCAGGAACATCTGACATGTCGTTCCTTGCTGGGATGCTTCCATCTTGTTTCTGGCAGCTGCCTGCCTAAGGGTTCCATGGGGACCATTTCCTCTGGAGTCAGTCAGGAAGATTGAGAAACAGCGTGTATTGTTTACATATTGTTTACAGCTAGATGATCTAGATGTCCTGCTCACAGATAAGGTAAATGCTGAGATACTGTCTTTTCATTTTTTCTCCCAAAGTTTCATGACAAGAAGGAGACAAGATAGAAGAAGATAAGAATGTAAGGACTAGGGTGAATTTTTGTGGCAGTCATGAAAAATATTTTCTGGGCCACAAATAGTCTGAGGAATATAGTTTGGCAAAAATTGATAATTTAACACCATCAACATTTTATCTCCTTTAAAATTAACTCACTTCTTAGACACTTGTTTGGAGAAAGGAAATACCAGAGTATGTGAAGTGCTGTGACTTTTGTGGCTGAGAATGAGCTGACCTAGAAGTAAGGATAGTGCTTAAAACATAACAGGTTTGTACAGGAAATAGTTTTTGAATAGTAATAATATCAATTAGCAAATTATTTTCTTCTATAACGATCTGGAAGCTAGTTTGTTAAAATAGCAACAAAGAGAACTATAATCAGCAACGAAACTTTTATTAATCATGTGCGTATCGGGAGGCAAAAATGCTTTAGGAAAAATGACTTATTTATTCATGCGGCTAAAATTTTGAACCAAATTTTGAAAAATAAATGGAGGAGTAGGATTATATTATCGGGTGAACATGTACATTATATGGTCCATCGTCTAGAACAGTGGTCCCCAAACATTTTGGCACCAGGGACCCATGCTCCTAGGAGAATCTAATGCCTGATGATCAGAGGTGAAGCTGAGGCAACGATGCTAGCGCTGGGGAGCGGCTACAAATACAGATAAAGCTTTGCTCCCTCGCCTGCTGCTTACCTCCTGCTGTGCAGCCTGGCTCCTGACAGGCCACAGACCAGTACCGATCCGTGGCCCAGGGGTTGAGGACCCCTGGTCTAGAAGTATTCATAATATTAATATATTTAACACTGCAGTTCTCAGTGGGGGGTGATTTTGCCACCCAAAGGACATTTGCCATTTTGGGCTGTCATAGCTGGGGGATGTTCCTGGCATCTAGTGGATAGAGGCCAGGACCACTGCTAACATCCCACGATGCACAGGACAGATTCCACAGCAGAGTGATCCATGCCAAAATGTCTCTAGTGCAGAGGTTGACAAGGTCTGATTGAACATTATGATCTTTGTAGAAAAGTATCTTAGATTTTCAAATCATTTCTGATATGTGTTTTTTTTTCTTTTGAATTAAAATGAAAATCATGGAATATAATAGAATATCATACAGCAGTTAAAATGCAGATAAAATATTAATATGAAAAATTTCAAATATAAAAATAATAGCCTAACGAACCCATCTTACCCAGATTCAACAATAATTAACTTATGGCCCATCCTGATTTATCTATACCCTGTAAAAGTTTTTTTGTATATGTTTGAAAATATCTATAATAAAAAGTTAAAACACGGAGAATATAATAAACATATCTGTACCTACTATCTAACTTACGCAGCTCCCTGAGTGGCCTGCGCAATATTTGCACATCCGCTCTGACCTCAGATTCTTATCTGTAATAAGAACAAGAAGAACCTGCCCTTTAGGATTGTTGCAAAAGTTGGAATTTAAAGTTTCTGGCTGCCTGCTAGGCACTCAAAATGGCAGCTGTTGTTATGATTTTAGATTGCAATCTGAGTTTTTAAAGCTCGGCTAAAAATGAATACATTGTCCATATATGTGGCTGTTATGGATTCCACAGCAGACATCAGCTGTTTAATGAGTCTTGGTGGGTGATTCCTTAGCTTGTGAGTGGGGGAACTTGATGGTTAGTTAATAGTAACAAAGACGGTTGGCTCATCTTCCTACACTGTTTCTCAATTTCCTTGTCAGCAAGCAAGATAGTATCTTTCAGGGTTACCATGAGGTTCAGATGTGATAATGCATATGAATGAACTGTACAGCATGTTGTAAATGTCTGATATAATTATTGTTAATGTTATTTGTGCATACCCCTATGTAAACTAGAGTTAATACCTTCTGGAAGGCCCCTAGACTCTCAAATATTTTATTTCCACCATGAGATAATTGTCCAGTAGAGTTAAATCAATAATTTGTCTATGTTTAGGCAATATACATGTAATTATTCACTCAGAAAATAATTATTGGGCATCCACCTCGTGCCAGACATCGTGCCAGACATCCTTATTCAATTTATCTGTACTGTGTGCCTTCTTTTTATTTTAAGTTCAACGGATTAAAAATGTGCAAGCTGCAGATCTTGCCTTCCAGGTGTTCAATCCTATGTATTGTCACAGGAGTTGGCAGTCATCAATAATAATATCCTAGGAATTATGTCTCCTCATGGAAGCATTGTCAGAGCAGCATAGACTCAGAGACCCCCTAGTCTTGTGATCCCCGACACTGGAAAGAGACTCAGGTGTGCTGGGGCTGGCCTATGCTGATTTATGTGTTCAAGAGTCTAGGAGCCATTATTACAAAATAAATTATACAAACTTACATTTAAGTAAGTTGTATTAAAAAGACAGGTAGTAAGCACGCAAAACATGTTACTTCCTAGTTGTTTTACTACATATGCTTGAGATGGGGGTGTCCGTTGCATCTGTATGGTAGAAAATATGATATAATGATGGACTGCCATACATCTCTCACAGCTCTGGGTCACAGTAGCTAGAAACCATTTGGGCACTGATGGTTTTCCTAGAGAACTGTCTGGTAAACCTTTCCAGCACAGCAGTGCTACGAGTGTTTCCTGCAGCCAGGTCCATGTTACTTGTTAGAATTCTCATCAGAGTTGGACAAATGTGGACACACACTACTTAGATTTCATTTAATTTCAGTATTTGCTTTCTGCAGATATTTGACATAAGATGAATTGATTAATATACATTTTCGCTTTTCTGAAATCTGTCTTACTAGCTCTTTATATGTGAAATCAAAGAATCACCCTAGTAACTACACTTGAAGAGCATTTTATGAATTTCACATGCATTTTCTTGAAATGGCTCCTTATGTTAGGTTCATGTTCTTCATAAAAGCAGATAACGCAGGTACTGGTGACTGAATGGGTTTTAGAATGCTCAGTTTGGTAGTTGAATTTGGAAGAAAAGCTCAAGGAAGGTATTCCTTTCGCTTATAACCCAAGAAGTTCACATGATGAAGTGCTTCTTTTTTCTTTCTCTTTTTTCCTCTTCCTCCTTATTCTTTTTTCCTTCATTCAGATTCTCAGGAGAAGTTAACCCCTTAGCTAAAAGCATCAGAAGTTATCAGCTAAAATGCAAAGCAGTCATTAAACGAGCTCATTCACTCAATGTAAAATATTGAGTGATATTTATGCTTCGTCACTTCCTTGAGGAAACATTGTACAGGTTGATAACAAGTCACCCCAAGATGTGCCTCTGTGATGTGTGGATTATTTTGCACTAAAGGCAACAGAGACCTTGAAGACTCAAGAGAAACTTCTGCCCTCCTTCACTACCAAGAAACAATTTAAATTGCCTTGCTCATAATAAGAGTTACCACCAGAAATAACTTTGACCTATCTGTGTGGGAGCGCAAACTACTAATTACTGAACCTCTGTTCTTCTTACTGTCCTGCAATGACCTTCCTCTCCCCTGAAGCTCCAAGGAGCCTTGCCTCATCCTTAGCTCAAAAGGTCACATATGCCTCATTTTTCTTTTTTTTCCCTGAACCTCTCATGTTTGTGGAGGTCTCTGACTCTCTCTCATTGTATATGATTTCTCATACATAGGTATGTAAATATATTTGGTAATTTTTCTCTTGTTAACCTGTGTCATGCCTATTTGATTAATAGACCGGCCGAAAGAACCTAGAAGGGGGAAGTTTCTTCCTCCCCGACAACAGAATACCAAATACTCTTTTTTGTGTGAAAATGGCAACATGACTCTCATACTTTCACACCCTTTGTTTCCTTCTTATCTTGTGTAAGGTCTTGAGTGAGAACTGAGGATTTATTCCAGAAAGAATTAGACTCAGATCCTACGTTAAAGAGTTAAAGTCCTATAGGAAAGATGAGAGGGTGTTAAAGCAATGGGGGCCGAAGATGATGGGTGTTAGACAGAGGAGAGAATAGCTGCCCCAGGGAGTGATTCATTCAGAAGGAAGATGAAGATGGGGGTGGCCTTTGGAGCAGGTGCCCTCGGAGCTGGTCCCAGTTGGTGAGTAGGGGTGATTTCTGGTTCTTTCCTTTGAGAGGTATGCTATATCACTATCTCAGTGACTGGAAACATAACTAATAGTGTTAGCATCCTCCTTTATGCCAAGATGTTCAATAATTCTACAAAATTCAAAAGCATATGATGAAAAGTTTACATATATGTTGAATTTGGATAGACTGCAAAAAACGAGAACAGGTTTTCATTTCCATTCTGGAATTTATAGTACGCCCATGTCTTTTTTCATATATATATATATATATATATATGAAATAACAGCTTTATTGAAATAAAACTCATATGCCATACAGTTCATGCTTTTAAATGGTACAAGTCAGTGTTTTTTAGGATATTCACAGAGTTGTACAAATATCACTACTATCAAATTTTAGAACATTTTCACCTCCCCAAAAAGAAACCCTGCACCTGTTAGCCTTCACTCCTCATTCCCCTCTCTCCCCAGCCCCCAGCAGCCACTAATCTTCTGTCTCTATAAATGTGCCTGTTTTAGACATCTTGTATAAATGGAATCATAAGGTACAGCCTTTTGTGTCTGGCTTCTTTCACTTAGCATAATGTTTTCAAGTTCATCCATGTAGTGGCATGTGTCAGTGCTTCATTCCTTTTTATGGCTGAATAATACTTTACTGCATGGGTAGACCATACTTTTTTATCCATTTATCAGTTGATGGACATTTGGGAGACTTCAACTTTTTGGCTACTATGAATAATGTGGCTATGAATATTCATGTACATGTTTTTGTGTCAAGATATGTTTCATTTCTTCTGGGGATATACCTAGCAATAGAATTGCTGGGTCATATGGTAACTTTAATGAGTTATGTGTGGTATCTCATTGTGGAGTACATTTACTTCTAATGATGGGCTCGAGAGACCTGTAGTAAACTGATAGCAAAAATGTTTTAAAATGGTTGAAATTCTAATTTTAATGCTTGTAAATTATACCTACTTATAAAAAGTGATCATTGATAGGTATAATTATATGGAGGGCATAGAGTTTTATATAAGAAATGTGATTACATTTTGGACCCCTGGGAAATGTCTCTAGGAAAACATTGCTTATTGAAATATGAGTGAAGAAGTTTCTTCAGAATGAGCAATGGCAAGTGAATAATTGCAACTTAATATAAAAAGGGCAAAGGTCTGTGCTCTGTCGGGACTTACTACCACGCTTTACATGTTTTGTTTTGTTCTTTTTTTTTTTTGAGGCAGCACTTTCCACTATTGTAATGTCTAGACAAGATTTACACCGTGACCTTTGTGCTCCTTCCGCTCAAGTATATGGACGCAGTTACCTGATTCGTGTAACACAAAGGTTCAAGCCAGCCATACTCTGACTTCTCAGTTTATGTTAACAGTTCATTGAACTTACATACCAATAAAATGTCTCCGTCATCATGAATGGCTCAGCCAATTTACTTTGATTTATTGATGTAAAAATCAGAGATAGGTGTTCTTTCTCTTGTGTTTGTTGTATTAAAAATGCTTCTAAGATTATCTGGAAGGGTTTTGGGAACTCTTTCAAGCTTTTATTTTATTGTATTTTTTTATGGAATGACTTCATTTTGTTTCTATTTTGCCAAGCAGACAGAATGACATCAGTTCTGAAATGGCAAATTCTTAATTAATGGTGTGTCAGTTGGAAAAAAAAAATGGCTTGCGTAAGTTATTCTCTTAGAGAACTAGAGTAACCTACTTTGAACAAGTTATGCATTTTTTATGTGAGTTGCTTTTCACTTAAAAAAATGTGTACAATGGAAAACAAACCTTGTTCAATCGATATGCTGTACTAATTCCTGTCATCATCAGCTTGGTAAGAACTACGGTAAGCCTTCTGTCGATATGCCCCAGTGACAGATGCAGCTCAGGGTTTTAAAGGAAGAGAAATATAAAGATTTCACTATGTTGAAGAACAGTAAGTCATCCCCAAGCCGGAATCCATTGAAGGTTTTGTGATCAGAGCACACCTTTTCATTTCTCAGTCTCTCCCAAATATTTTGTTCCAAAGGTGGGAATAAAGTCCCTTCTCTTATCTGTCTTTAATTATCTGGAACTTATGAGGGTAATGTCAAAGAAGGTTGCTCAATGAGAGATTCTGTGCTTCCATCCATCTCCCAAATAGGGAAAGGAACCCACTGTGTGCTGGGCACTGAGTTGGGGGCAGACGCTGACCGCAGAACTCCCGTGAATGCAGAATTACACGCTGCCGGAGCTTTTGGTATTTAAGTAAGAAAAGATTTTTCAGATAGAAACCTGCCCAAGTGGTATTAGTATTATTTTACAACTAGGTTATTAAGTTGTCATTTCCAATATTTTTTTTTCTAAAGATTCTATCTCAAACTTCGGCCAGTTCACACACATATTAAATGCACATTCAAAACTGGAATGGTTCTTTTTTTCTCACTCAGAGACTCAAAGTTCCAGGTCATTAAATCATGTTTGTTTAAGATAGTTGTGATGGTAGTGTCCACAGGGCTGC
This sequence comes from Pteropus medius, assembly GCF_902729225.1. NCBI lineage: Eukaryota > Metazoa > Chordata > Mammalia > Chiroptera > Pteropodidae > Pteropus > Pteropus medius. The sequence goes on along the minus strand of NW_024347855.1, from coordinate 1,145,674 downwards.
CAATAAATATTTATTGCTTTGATATGAATTTGATAAAATCAACCTGAGATTTAAAATATTGTGGCCTGGGAAGCATGAAATTTCATTTTTTATGTAGTAAATATTTATTTGTTAATTCCACAGGTCTTTTTGGTAGTTACCAGTGCTGGGATGGTACCATACCATCTCACATGTTAGGCAGATAGCTGGCTCATTGCCAGGCGTAGCCCATAGGGCAGATATCATAGCTCCTTCTAGTGTTTTTAAAAAAGCCTGGAAACTGCTAGGCTCATCAGGGGACCAGGCAGCAAGGGTCAGGAGCCTGTATTCCTGTATCCCAGCTGCCCCAGGAATGGCTGCTGGCCTTGGGACACACCCACCCACTTCTGCACTTACTTACCTGCCTGGCCCTGCAGGTGTTCAAGTTTCTGACCCTGATAGAATATAGAAACCAGTGTTAAATATGATCCCTATTAATCTAATCAAGATCATGAAAACTAACCCTTATGAAAGTTTTTTATTCTCCTCTAATTATTTATTTATTCACAGCTTGACTACTTGGAATCTTATTTCAGCACTCCTGATCCTCTAGGCCAGGGGGACAGGACAGGGAGTCAGACCCCAGGGATTTGCCTTTGACATGCCGCTTTGGGAAAATGCTTCCCCTTGCTGAGACTTCATTGTTCTTTCGGGGTTGTCGCCTCCTCCAGCCAGTCAGCCTTCAAATCGTATTACCTAGGAGCTGAAAAGTCAGAAAATATTTCCTTTAAAAATATCACGGTATAAGAAGTGTTTTCAGAAAGACTGGTAGATTTGCTTCACAATGTAAAACTTCTATGAGATAAGACTATGAAAATTAAAAGAGAAGGGACTAACTGGGAAGATGGATATACAATATTTTACCTAAATTATCAGTGTCTGTCACCTGTAGTGAAAGTCTATGGATCAGTGGAAAAAAGAAAACCCAACAGAACAATTGGGTAAATGACATGAAGTTCACGGTTCATGAGAGTTAACCAAATCGGCGATAAGTAAAAAAAGGGACTGAAGAAGAAAAATTGGGGACTTCATCTGTGGTGTGTTAGTTCTTAAACGCTAAATCATACATCATAAATGTTAACATCTGCAAACTTTCCATGGCAGAGACAGGGTAGTTTTTCACAAGCTCCGAGTTACTTATCCTCTTTTTTTTTTTTTTTAAAGTATATTACCATAGAATTTAAATGCTTGGAAAACCCTCAAACCTCTTCCTGTTATTGTTTATTTTGGGATTTGTAGAATCCCAGCAGAAGTGGTGATCACTGCACCCCCGCACGTGTTGCTGCTAAAGCCGAAGGGCTATCTCTGAGATTATGAGTTGTGACTTGAAAAGCCATTATCTATGGCAAGAAACTGCCAGGTCTTCATCAGAGCGAACTACATGATAGAGCCATAAAACTCCTCTGCACTCAATTCAGCAAAATTGACTGAAAGGATGTTTCTTCGGGCTCTAACAGTAGTTCACAGTGGATTGTGATCAAATCTTTCATCATGTTGTTCAGTAATTTTTTTTTACCTGGAGATAAAAGAAAGCCACAGATGGGATCTTTTGAGGTAACACAAGCAGAGTATCCAGGAGTGGTTAGTCTGATTTAACTTCTTTGCCCTCATCCAGAAACTTTTATCACTGTAACAAAGTGACTTTCACAACCATTTATGCTCAAATGGCATATTCTGATTCAGGATCATAAAACTCAAACTATCAGGAGCAGAAAGTGTTTACAAATGCTCACACTATCACAGAAATTTACAAACTAGAAGGAAGCTGATTAATGATTTAGTGCACGACATATCGTGACTTGCCCAGAGTCCACAGTTCATTTGCCCACATCCCCACAACTCTTACTCAGTTCCTGCCCTGTGTTTTTTCACTTTGGTATTGCCCTCGCGCCCTCGCGTCCTGACTGGGCTCACATTCCAGGCATAGTCTTCCAGGGCACAGAGTGGAACGGTGGGTGCTTCATTGGAGAGTGTGACAAATTATGCAGTTCCCATCTACACCGGTGAGAACTGCTTGCAAGCTGGGAGTTAAAAAGGAGGTAACAGTCACCAATCCCTGTCGAGTCTCCACTTTGGTAGCTTCTTAAGAGAGAGAAATGAAAACAGTCTTCAGTTTGTTCTATTTTATACCTACAGTTTCAGAAAGCATTTAGCTCATGGCTAAAAAGTATTTTGGGAAAATCTCGTATACTTTTAAATCTAAGATGTGTATGGTGAAAAGAAACTGTTCTTATCCTTGTAAGAGAGATGCCAAAAAGTAGGAGAGGCAGCCAGCCACCCCCACTCAGGGGATTTATAGATTAAAAGGAGAAATTATCATGAAAATCACTTTAAAAATAGGAGCAACCTTTAGAGACCTCAGTGCTAGCCCTGTCTTTGCCAGCTAGTCCTGCAGTCTTCGTAAGTCATGGCATGTAAGTCATGGCAGGTTTTGGGGCTATGAAGGGTTTGATGGCAAACACCTCTATATTGACTCCTGTTCTGCTGTGCCATAATTCTATACCAACAGGTACAGATTTAAAACTCAGAGAGAGGGCGCCTATCTCTCCGAGTCACCTGTTTTGGTTTCATTTTGCCATCGATGTTGTTATTTCTAAGTTCCCAAGATGGTAGCATATCCAGATTTAACACATTCCAGTATTCATTGGAAACAATGACAGAAAACTCTCTGCCTTGGGAACGATTCTCATCTTGAGGTTATATTTGTTATTTTAGCTAAAACATTTCCTTGTAAGTATGTTTCAGTAGCTGTAAACCAATGTGAATTCACATACAAATGCCCAGCCTATTTCCACTTAAAATCAGAACATAAAATTACACTCTCATTTATGTGATTTCCTTCTAAAGAAAGCATCGCGGTCCACTTTCTTGAGTGAACGACCCTCTGAGGAGTCAGTCCCAGGTTTTGTGTGTGTGTGTGTGTGTGTGTGTGTGGCACCCAGGATGGATGTGGGAACTCTCCAAGGCAGCATTGTCTTGGCTCCTTCAGCCTTCGGGTTAGAGGCCTACAAAGTGGGAAAAGAGTCAGCCAGGAAAGCAAGCACCAAGCAGCCTCACATTTGAGTGTCCTAGCTCCAGGGACTGAAACCCATCACCGTGGTCCTGCTGGCCTCCATCACTATTTGCCCACAGTCACTGGAGAGTCCAGAAGGAGGAACACGCAGCAGGAATGCAAATCAGTGAGGGCACATGGGCTTTTCTTCTTAACGACGTTCATTTATTATTTGGGGAGGGAAAACCAAGTGCTAACTGCCATGGTGGTTCTCAAAGGAGGCCGAGCCTCTCCCCACCTAGGGAGTTTTACATTTGGGGGAGCATTTTGGTTGTCACAGTGGTTGGCGCTGCTGTTGGCAATGAGGAGGCAGAGCAGGGATGTTTGACATCCTGCAGTGTGTGGAACAATGCAGATAATGAAAATTATTCCACATTTATGGTTATCTGAACCCAGAACCTAGTTCCATTTCACATGTAAACACAAAGTTTTATTCAATGATTTTCAGTACATTGAAGGTTCTAGGAACACGGTGCTATTAGCCATGCTTTTTCTTCTCCGTGTTCGTATGCTTTGAAATCCAGGGACTTGCTGACTGGATGGACAGTCCACCCTGGCTGACCATTTCCCTCTGAGGTATTTGGCAGGGATGCAGCTCCAGACCTCTGACTATGGGTCAGAGTCGGCGTCAATTAGGAGAGAGATGCATTTTTATTTTAACCTTATGTCACTTAGCTCATGGGGGGACAGAGAGGGCAAGAGGCAGCAGGTCCCGCTTCCCCCACCCTCACCTCCCAACCTTGGGCAGGAGGCCAGCTCCTCTGCATACATCTTCTCCTGCCCCCTCTGCACAGGGCATGCCCCTGTAGCTCCAGGGGTAGAGCCAAGGGTGAGGGGGTGGTGTCTCTGTGGCAGCCCATACCTACTATTTTTGTTCTTATCACTTGGGCTGGAAGCCTGTACGGAATGCATGGCTCTGGGGCCAGGGGCAGCTTCTCCCATGGGAGAAGGCAGCAGATATTCATGCCTCCTGCATCACAGCCTCACACCTAAAGATCAGTGTCTAGGAGGGAGGCCTGCTCATGGGGACCTCCAGACTGTAGGTTGTGCCTCATCATCCTCATCCCAAAGAGCTCTGCTCTTGGTAGGAGTGTGACTTGCTAAGGAAACTCACCGTGGGGGCCAGTTGTGAGGATGCTGCTCCGCCATCTCATGAACCGCTGGCTTCAATAATGATTCTTCTTGATGATGGTATCCCTCTGGACCTACTGACCAGGAATGGGTGGTCTGCATTTGGCCCCGTGGCCTGTCAGGAAGACAGTGCAGGCCTAGGCCTTTGTCTCCAGGACAGCCCTGTGGCCAGCATCTCATCTCTGTCTCGGCCTGTGGGGTCTGTCAGAGCTGACACCCAGGAGTCTTTCTGATTGTGCTTTGCCTGTTTTTTCATCTTTTGCTGACTGGAGACCCAACAGCTGTCTCCCCAGGATGACCAGAAACATATGGGTCTTCCCTGCGTAACCGCGGGGAGTGAACTCTGCTTCCTTCCTCTGTGAGGTGTCTACTTTTGTTATGATCACCCTGTCACCTATCTGTGAGGTGGTGTGCTATTTCTCACCTCTTACAGAGATGCTGGGACAGTTGCTGACTGTCCTTTCAGGCCTGCAGCTTTTTGTTCTGGAGGCTTCTTCCACTGACCCTTCTGGTTTCCTACTGCAAGCCCCAAGGAGTGCTTTATGTGGGGTTAGGAGGGGTCGTGCAGTGACCAGAGTGTGTTATTGAGGACAGTGAGCTTGTATTTTGTCAACATCTGTTAACAATCTGTGGACTTTGAAGCCTGGAAATATTCCATGGGCTATCTTATTACAAAATGGACATTAACTCTGGCAGAATTTTGCTGTAATTTTGCTGCGACCTTCTAGCTCACTGACCTCTGGGTGGCTCAGGTGACTTCAGACGGTCCTTTCCCCTTGGGTTGTGTTCTGAGTCTCGGTCTTCTAACTTCTAAAGGATTTCCAGGCCCAGGTTTGCTTTTTCGGACTGGCCTTCTCTGCCTCATCTCTTGTCTTTCCCTTCACTCTGGCTTTTGGCCCTCGATGGCCAGTGACAGCCCTGAGAGTCACATTCAAACAACAGAGGCAGCTCCCCTCTCCCCCATCCCGCAGTTTCTCTGTTCTCACCTCTGGCCTCTGCCACCGCCAGCACAGCCTCCAGTCGAGGGACTCACGGGTGACTTTTGACTAGTCACTTCCTAGTCCCATGGCACAGACCTCCGTGGGTTGGGTGACAGGGGATTGACCTCAGCCTCAGGCTCCAATGCAGTTATCTTCCCCAAACAAAACTTTTGCTTTGGTTTCAGAGATTCATGCCAGAATCAAGGCAGCTTATTTCCAGACTGTAGCCAGCCAGCTGAACCACGATTGCTGAAGCTGCTCTGTGTATGTTGTTATCCAATTTGTCAGTATTTTCCCTAAACAGTGTGTCGTAATTCCTGACTCAGTCCTGCAGTTGCCTTCATTAGATATATATTCAATATTTAGAAAATATGCCTACAAGGCAGTTGAAGGTATATAATTTCAGCTGTTAAAAGCCTGCATGTATACCAACATGTTCTTGTTTGGGAATTGAGTAGGTTTGCTTAGTTTTCTGGCTAATTCATCTCTAGAAAAAGCAAATCAGTAGTGGGAAGTAAATATAGAAATCACATGATTTTTGTGCCGACCTCCTGGGTGACGGTTTTCACAGTGCCTTCAAAAGAACTGGGGGCTTGGATACTTGGTTATTTGAGCATCTTTCCTGCTAATTGATTTTACCCTGCCGTCCTAAGTGTGGTGTTTTCTGCTGACCCTCGTGCTTCAGCTAATTTCTTTGGATTGTAGGCGTCTGATATCTTTACCCACATTTTACTACTGAGAAGCTACTGAGCTTGCATTGCAATTTTAAGAGCTGGGGACACACCAGGATATATTTCTGACAAAGGCAGTAATGTCTCCATTTCTGCAAATGAGTAGGGTGTTACTAGGGGGATGTCTGGAGAGAAGCAAACAGCTTTTGGTACAGGTTAGCGAGTGGGGACGCAGATGTAAGAATAGGACAGGGCCTCAACCGTCTGCCCACCCCACTTTCTCGTCGTCTTTGGAACCCAGTCTCTGTCTCCATGCCTTTCCTTTCTTTATAAAGTGTCACCAGAGTCCATGGCCCTGGTGCCAGCACATTGCTGCTGACCTCCAGCACGGCGACTGCTGAGCCACAGACCACCGTTTCCCCTTCTGAAGCTCTTGGGGACATAGGCACACAATGACGCACTATGGGCTATAGGAGGCCTTAGCCTCTGGCTCACAGAGGATAGCAATTATATCATCAGTGATTAACGATTCCCTCCCCTTTTCTCTTTGGGGGAGGAGCCAACAGGGTTGGGCAGCAGCGGCCTGCTTCATTGATGACAGGGCTGGAGTTGGGCACTATGGCCTCCATGCCGGGCTTTCCCCTGTGGCTGGGACCCAGCTGAATTCCCTCTGACCCCTAGAGCAGGGGAGCAGCCTCAAATTTTAATACTTCATTGCATGGTTCTTCCTGGAGGCCTCTCAACACTTGTAAACCTTGTCTTTCCTCTTAGAATCTCTGGTTTTAGCTCCTGGTCACTCATTTTGGCCCATCTTCTCCCCCACTTTTTAATGTCTGCTTAGATTTCAGTTGTTGATTCTTGCTGACAGGCTCTGGTTCCCTGACTTGTGACTTGGGAACGCATCACCTGCACAGGCTCATCTGTCTCCTGAGCTAGGTTCGGTGCTGCCCCTCCTAGAAAGGACGCTACCCCATTCTTCCCCATCGGTGTCCCACCCCAGGCCCAGAGCCAGCACGCGGTGAATCCCACCCTTGTCCTTGGAGTTCTGGGTGAGCCGAGCCTCTGAAGTACACACAGAATAGGTGGTGACAGGTAATTTACCTACAGAGTTTAACAGAAAGCTGCCTTCTCTGTGGCAAGGCTTTAGAGCTTTCCCGATAACCCGTAACAAAGGTGGTACCGTCTCCATTTCTGCAAATGCAGTGATAAAGCGCATTGTAGCTGAGTCCCTCAGAGCCACAGTGGGAAACTGGGAAAAACCCAGTCCATTTGGTCACTTTCCTGCCATTTTCACGTCAAAGTAGCGATAAAGACATTGGCTTCTTCCTAGCTGCTTCATCTGGAAACTTACTTTTGTCAAAAACATAGGGCGAGTTGGATGACATCAGTGTTGTTTTTGCTCCTGTTGCATTTCACAAGAACTGGGAGTCAGTCTTCAGTGCTTCTCACCCACCAAGCAGCTCCCGGTCTCTACGATCTCTTGAATTCTAAGTCGCCCTTTTCTCTAATCTCTGCATGCCCCCAGTCCATGAACGCTTTTGTGAAGCTCTGAGTCTCTTTCTGTGAACCAGGCCAAGTCCAAAACTGGCTAAAGGTCATTTGTGGTTGGAATTGAAATTTTAATTTGGTTCTGGACCCAGTAAATTACAGTTTAGATCAGCTGGCATTTAATGTTTTCCAGATGGCCTCTGTTTCCAAATGAAGTGGACCATCACTTGAGCTTTTGTGATCCAAACGATTTTGTGTTAGAAATACATTCGTGGCAGAAAAATGCCACTGAGGGCCTTGCAAACACCCCAGATTTGTCTGGGAAGAAAAAACCAGTCATTACTATTAAGTATGGCGAGAGGGCAGTGAGGTTTTCATCCTGCATGCCAACAGATGCCAGGGGCTCGTGTCCATGAGGACAGAAGGGAGGACGCGCTCTGGGTGTCGGCCTTGCTGTGGGAGGCCTCGAAGCCTTGAGGTCCAGACCAGCCACCGGAAAGGCTGGTGATTCATGGCAGAGAACTTTGATCTTATCAACACAAGTGAAGCTTACAACAGCAAGAGTGAAAAACACGTCGATGCGACAGACACGTGTGGGACGTGGGCAGGGAGGACAAAAGGGGCCAACGTCACCATTGTCTTCTTCATGGGAATGCTGGAGCTGCTTATGAAAAGGGAACCAGAAAAATTCCTATTTTTAGAAACACCTAAGCCTTACATTGTCTTCTTACACGTTGAACAAGAAATATTGCCTTTAAAAGCTATAAACAGACACCAGAACAAGGAATTGCTTTGTCATTGAATCTCTGTAAATTTCAAAAAAAAAAAAAGTGGTCGTTGGGAAGAACCACCTCTATAAAAATTGATCTAGTAATTTGAGGCTAGATTACATGCTTATGTTCCGGTCCTGGTCTCACAAAGTAATTTAGCTAATAGGTTTTGTTTGTTTCAGCTGAAATTCAAAACTTCCATTAGGTGACTAACACTGGCTAAAATTGATTTTCAACATATTTTTAAAACTCTCTATTGTCCTTGTGTGCTTTCTAACTGTCATATTCAGGCAGCCATACCCCAAACCCTAGCAAAGTTGACAGCAAAGTTGCTGAAGCCATGACTGCCAAAACTTGGTTCCTTTCAGTAGTTCAGCCATTTTCCTGGTAAAATCTAAATTCAGAAGCATCTTGCCCTTACTGGAGTGGCAGAGAGATGGAGAGAGACACCTGCGAAATCCCTGTTTCTTCTCTGGACTACTGGACTTTGCGGTTCAGGCGGGGAGCATGGCCATTTGCATCTAAAATAATTTATAGAAACTGTGTGGCTCCTAGAAGTGAGGCATTAACCTTGCTTTACACCCAGAATGTGAGAGTATAATGTTGCCCTCAGCTGTGTTTATCCCATTGTACTTTGAGTATAAAATTTTCAAGTTTCTCTGCTGTTGGGCATACTCCTTTGGAAAAGCATTGAACTCAATTTTACCCATTAAGAAATGATCTATATTGAAAACAGAACCTTAAAAATGTTACTGGTTTTCCCTAAAGTGTAGAGAACCCTTCATTCTGGTAAAAGCTATGCCTCTCTGGGGTGAGAAAAGCAGCTTCAGCGAAGTGAGGTGAGAGTTGTGCCGACTCAGAGACGCATGATGCACAGTGCTCAGAACCTCACGGATCTGAGGGAGAGAGCTACCTGGCCGCTTTAATGAGATATAATTTATATACCATAAAATCCTCCTGTTTAAAGAGCACAGTTCAGTGGTTTTTAGTACATTTTCCAAGTTATAAGACCATCACTATAATCTAATTTTAAAACATTTCATCACCCTAAAAAAAACCCCAGTACCCATTAGCAGTCACTCCCCAACCCCAGCCGCTGGCACCCACAAATCCGCTTTCTGTGTCTGTGGATTCGCCTGTTCTGGAGGTTTCATATCTTGGAATCACATGGTATCAGACCCATGGTGTCTGGCTTCTCGGCCTTGGCCAGGGTTTGATTTTTGTTTCCTTAATGGTTGTTGATGAGAAGCATCTTTTCATGTGCTATCGGCCATTTGTAGAACTTTGGTGAAATGTCTACTTAAATCCTCATTATCTGTCTTTTTATTATTGAGTTGCGACAGTCTCTTATGTAACCCACTGACAAATCCCTTATTAGATATATGATTTTCAAGTATTTTTGAAGGGGATCGGCTCCACCATGGAGCCCTAGAGACTTTTCACCTACCTTTTGGGACCACACAGGCAAAGGCTCGATCCGTAGTTCACCTGCATCTTGGCAGAACATCTGCGATTCCCACAGGAACATGGAGGTTAAGGCTTGCGGGGCCATCTCCCACCCATCTCCCTATTCCCCTCAGAGGGTGTCAGCACTTTCTCCTCACCTCTCCTGTTCTGATGATGTGAGGAGGCTTCCTCCTGCTCCCCCACCTCCCAGAACAGAGCCCTTTGAGCTACGGGTAAACTGTGATGCTTTGTAGATTTCGCTCTCTGCAGACCTGCTAGTCGACTTGGGGTCCTAGAGAAGACCCAGAAAGAGGTAAATAGCACTTTGAGTTAATGAGTTCTTCTACATTATAATCTATATTCACTCTGCGGTGAGAATAAGTTTATTTTTCAATCTGCAGAACCCTCTGGGTCGCAGCTGCCAATATTAGATATATTTTATGGTGAAGTCGATTTCTGTAGGTGACACATGTCACGGGTAGAGTGTTGTGCTTTGGGGACATGTGCGGGTTCTCCTCCTTCACCTTTGCCCTGTTCACATTCACCTGGGGAAGCAGTGCACAGTGCCTTTACTGCCTTGGGGAGAGAGGGAGATTTCATAGACCTCGTGGAAGTGGGGACTGGAAGGGGAGAAGGATGCATCACGGCCAGTGCTCGGGTGAAGGAGGTACAAAATGCTTAGAAGATTCTTCGATTCAGCTCATTTGCTCCAGTCTGTGCAGAACCAGTCCAGCCTCTCCAGATCACTCCATTTCTTTCCTAATTTAGCTCCTCTCTCTCCGTCCCTGAGGAGAGATGCTCAGACGCTCAGGAGAAATGCTCCCTTTTCCCCTGTAGCCTTAAAGTATTTTTCTTATCGTTCTGAGCTCCTACGAATGGGAAGGCATGCTGGCTTTGCACATTTCAGAGACTTTTTCTCTGAAGTTCAGTCTCTGTGCCCCACGATGATCTTTTCTTACCTGTGCATGTGTCAAAGTGAACAAGATAGAAATAGTCTGTTGAGATTTCTGCCTGGTTTAGCACACTACTGTTGAAATGGGTAGGCAGGTTTGTTTATCTTTATAGTTTGTAGATTTAAAATTAAATAGCCGAAACAACTCTGCATTTATAATTTGGGCATATTATCTGCTTTTCGTCTGCCTCAGCAATAGAATGCGAATACCCTTGAAATACTGAGGTTTGTAAAGAGTGTTAATAATTTGTCTTGGGAAGATATAACTAGTATTCCTCTCTGCAAGTTAAATGATAGGAGCACAGGAAAAGCAGATTCTCAGATGCAGTGCTCGATGGTCACTTCTTCCTGCTGCTCTCTGCAGAGAGCCTGGGACCCCGTCTTGACTCTCAGAGAGATCAGAGCCTGTCCATGATGCGCTGAGGGTCTCGGGCTTCCAGGCAGTGCCCACTACAAGAAACAGAACACAAGGATCCTAATGCTATTCATTTGTTAACAGAACTTTTATGAAAGCTAATTTCACTCGGGTCTGATTTTCTTTTACTTTTAAAAACTGCCAGACTAGACCTAACACTGAAGCTCTCACCCACACTCTACTGCCACCAGCCCAGAAAGGTCAGGATTAGTCACTGACCACCTATGTTTTGCCCCCACTTCTTACTAGCCAAATAAATACAGTAGACACCCTTATCCAAGGGGCATATGTTCGAAAGTCTCCAGTGGAAGCCTGAAACCATGGATAGTAGTGAACTGTATATATAGTATATATTTTCCTATACATACATACCTTTTCACTTAAAGGAAGCACTTTATAGCTTCTCTTATTCAAATTGCCAGAATCACTACTCTTGCTTTTTGGGGCCATAATATTAAGCAAAATAAGGGATACTTGAATATAATCACTGCAGTACCACGATAGTCGACCTGATAACCAAGACGGCTACTAAGTGACTAAGGGGTAGGTAGTGTACACAGTGTGGATACGCTGGGCAAAGGAATGATTCACGTAAAAGTTCAGAACAGAGTCTCAGTCCTTCCTTTTATCTTCCAGGATTAAGTGCTTAATTACAGCAAAGTCCTTAGTGCCCTCAGCTTCTCCTGTCCTCTCAGAATTACTGTTTTGCTCCCATTAGTACTTTATTATTAGTTATGGGTAAGGTCACTTGGTGGCCTAGACTAGTATCATCACTCATTTTTTAAATAGCTGATTGACACCGAACCCTGTTTAAGCCATTTCACTAGGCAACTGTTAATGACATTTTCCTGCTATGACCCAGGCCTCCTTGGTGGTGGTTCTTGGTTCGGTATTACTCTCTGTCAAGTGGCAGGTCATACCAAAGTCTATTTAAAGAGAGAAAATCAGTCAAGTGATTTGGAGGGTGAGCAGTTCCAAGCCCCAGCTTCAGAGGTTTGGGAGAGCAGGAATTAATATTTAACCAAACGCTTCAGCACAAACTGGAGCATTGCACCGTAGATCTTTTGAGCCTGAGTGTCACTTGAACAGAGAGGAATGCAGGGAGGGTTAAAGAACATTCCCCCACAGTTAATGCTCCCCTTGGGCTCTGAACGCTTCCTCAGCCACCAGCACACGCACCCTACCTGTCAGAAAGGCTGTTTTTCAGGCAGCAATGGATCAACTCTTAATGTCAAAAATATCTTTAGAAAAAAGAATTAAGGGAAGGAGGCAAGAAGGATATTCAGATAGCTGTGCCAGCGTGATTTACAGTGACATTTTCTCCATGGCTCCTGTTTTATGGAATTGTGGCTATCCTTCCTTGTTCTGGAAAGGTGGCTGCCATGGCCGTCCTATGTGGTGCCACATTTCCTGAGTACGCACTTTAATTTTAATCATTTCAGGGTTGATTGTTTCATCAAGATCAGGAGAAGAGGAAGGAAGATTTGTTGTGTTAGCATAATGTTGATTTGTGTTAACACAAATGTCACATCTACATTTGGGATTTAATATACCATTTCTATTTAAAAGAATCTGTTTATACAATGAGTAAGATTTTAAAAATTCATTAGTTATATGTAATTTGCCAAAGTAAACTATACCCTCTACCAAATATCTTTTCAGATTGGTTATAAATATACTGCATATGTTAGTAAAATGATCTTATTTGTTTGTAGTGTTTCCCACACTACAGAACAAAAGTGGAAGTTTTTATTTTGAGCTCATCAGGACAAAACTGTTGGGTACTTTTACATTTGTGTACCTGTATTAATTTGCTTCAGTACTTCCAGGTGGCGGCATTGTTAGCAATCTTTATTTATTCATTGGCATTTCTGGGATTATAAGAGCTAAGCCCCACAGCACACATATGGGGTCCGCTTTCCATTCCTGGTCTCACTCACTGCTTGAAGAGGCTTCTTTATTTGTGATTCTTCTCTCAGACTCACATTCTTTCTAGAACACAGTACCCACCTGGACCACCCCTCTCTCTGACAGTCTTGTCGATGGTATATTTTTTCTCAGTCAAGCATTGTTGTTGTTTTGGGGCGTTTTTTTGGTTTGTTTGGTGGGTTTTTTTGTTTGTTTTGGTTTTTTGGTGTTTCTCCCCTTGTTTCTGTATGTGACAATTTTATTTGTGTAAAAATAAGACGAAAGACTCCTTAGGTTCTCGTCTTCCCTCCTCAGAGCATGTTCAATCTGGCAGTTTGGCAACTCACCAGGCAGTAGTGGCTTCTCGGTGCTCGTGAGTTCCTCACAAGCCAAGGGCAGTTTGGTCAGCTCAGTTTTCCATGGGAAGCTCTCCACCACCCTCCCCGGGAACAACAACTTAGGTGTGGTGATAGGTAAATTTGAATATTAGAGGCAGTCAAGTGCTCAACCCCATTTCCATAGCTCAGATTTGTAGTTTGGCTTGGAACCTGATGCCAGCCTCCTGGGGAGTGTGCCGGGCGCCTTCTTGATGCATTCTGGACGACTGGCTATAGTGAGTCGCTAGGATGCCTGCGAGCTGAGGAAGGCCATTCTGTGCCTGGTTTCAGCACTGTGTTGCTGACGAACATCTCTAACCATCCGGAGCAGAAGTCACACTGGGCCTGTTGGGCAGTGTCACCCATACTACCCAAGACGAATACCTAGAAAGAGAGACTGGTATCTCTGACTTCCTGCCTTTGGGACATTTCATGACGACCCACATCTTCATTCTTAAGGCTCCGTGTGGCAAAACTTCCTTTTTGTCTGCACCCCAGTGTGACAGTGGACAGACAGTGTGGCTGATATTTGGTTTAAGACTGGCTAGCTTAAGAAATTGCCTAATAGGGACTAATAAATTTGTATTCATTGCTAAGTGTACAGAAGACTAGAATCTTAGAGCTGGATGAATCATAAAGCTTATCTAGACTAATCCCTTAACATTATCGCTGATGAAATTTGACACAGAAATGTTGAGTCACTTGTCTATAGTCACAGAGCCAGTCAGCAACAGGACACACACACGACCGCGTAGGCATAATTATAACCTTGGTGATTATACCAGGCATTCTCCAGGGGGGTCCTGTTTGTTGTATTCTCTACATCTTTTGGATATTTAATTTTAGCCTTCTTAGAATTAAACATTTGTGCAGAGAACAACACACAGAGCTCACCTTGGTCTTAATCCAAACCCAAAGACATTTCCTGCCTGCCAGTGCCCGTGTAAGATCACCTGGTAATTTTATGACCTTGGAAAGTATAATTTCTCTGTCACTCCTTGGACTCTGCTATGCGGACTAAGCAGTGAGCAAAATCAGACAGAAATGTAGCTTCATTGACATTTCAGTCCATTGAGTTATATAACCTGTGAGTAGAAGTGAGGAGCCTTAAAAAAACTTCTGCGCTGTTGCTTCTGTTTTTATCCTCAGGGAGCAATATCGAGGCAGCTTCCTTATACAGGGTTTAGCTTTCATTTAGTGAGTATGTGGTTCATTCCCAAATGAATTTTTCGTTGTGATGATTTAGGCAAATTCAATTGCATGTTGATGTTCAATTCATTTTCTGATTTTGTCCCACAGGCAGGTATAGTGTTCTGACTTGTATTCTTTAAATTGGCGCTGCACTGTTGAGTATTGTTCAGGTGTTAAATAACTATATTAAAAGCAATAAGCATCTATTAGACAGTGTCAAGAATATGAATTGGACTTAATAAAATTCATTCTAACTTTGCCTCCCTGGAGACAGGAGTCTTTTATGTCTCTGGCCAGAAGTGCCCAGGAAGCACCAGCTCCCTCCCATCAGTGGGCACCACAGCATGGCCTGGAGGAAGATTTGAGCTTCCAGAGTCTGTACTAGGGCCGAAAGCCAACTGCTGTCTTTGAAGTTTAAGAGAATGGTTTTCTATTTTTGTATTAAATTTTATGTTTTATGCTTTTTTTCTGGTTTGTTTATTATATGTTCTTTTTCAATGTAACTTCCTGAATCCACAGGAATGAGAAGCACATGTTTGGCTATGTTCTGAGAAATAAAGGGAAGTCAGGGAATTTTTCTATTTTCTTAACTTTTGTGTCCAGAGATTTATTTATGAAGCTCTTACACGGGTTTTTTTTTTTTTTTTTAAGTCAACATTCCTTACTGGTGGCTTCATCCAGAATGGGAAGGCAGCAGGGACGGGCACGGGGTAGTGAGACGGCTCCGAGGAGGGAGGGCTCATGCTTGCTGGGGAACTGAGTCTGGCCTTCAGCATCACTTTGTTACTACAGAACAGCAGGCTCCTTGGAGGGAGCCAAATGCCAAGTTCATGCCAAGGAAGAAGCACTGGTTTGTGTAGAGTGAGGCAGGCAGTGGCTGTGCCTGTTCTGTCTCAAGGATTTTGTGCCATTTCCCGTGCCCCTGCTGAGTAGCTCTGAAACATGGGTGGAGTTACAGAGACCGGTTTGCTCTTTATTCTTTAGTTTGTTTAGACTGTCCTGCAAAGCTAGGCCCTAACAAGATGATATGTAGGAAATGTGCAAACATTCAGCTACTGTGGATAATGTGCTGCTGGGGGGGCGAGGTGGTGGAAGACAGACTTGAAAAGTCTTTTTCTCTCGAAGCTGGATGAGCAAAAGCGATGATAGTATAAAGCAAAAAAAAAAAAAAAACGGAATATGAGACTTATAATAACCTCGAACAATAGAATCTTGGATTGCTCATTACTCCTGTCTATTTGGCTTCAAAACATGAGGGTCTGATGAAGCCACAAAGATGGACACAGTGATAGATGGCAGAAGGAGGCTGTACCAGGCTGGGAGCATTGCCATACGTTTTGTTGCCTCAGTTTATTCTCAACAATTCTGAGAAAAGTGCTGTCACTGCCCTTGTGGATGATGAAGTTAAAGTTCAGAAATGTCAGCTTGCCTGAGGCTCATGAGTGTCTCAGCGACAACTGAGCCAGATTTTGGCTCTGAGGCCGATCCATCCTTCCTGTTCCATCACACTGCCTTTCTCTTCAACTAAGGTTTCCATCTCCTTTTCAGCATTGTTTACTGTACCCCAGACAAGCTGATATCTTCAGTGTTCCTTTACAGGAATCGAGATGTGGTGTCCAGGACGCTGTTAGTCTGAGGGAAGCTCAGGACAACATGCCGGAGCTGCTGGTCTCAGGGGGCAGGGCTGGGACCCCATGCTGGGGCTGCTATGCAAGCATTTTAGTCTCTCATCAGTAGCTATAGTGTCTTAGGCACTTCGGTGCTGACAGCATACCGTCTGGTTGAGTATTTTTAAAAGATCCTTTTACTCAGATGATATTTACTTTATGCCTCATGCATACACCACTCTGAGTAATACAAAGATGAGTCAGACTCTGGTCTTCTCTCTTTCTAGGAAAGCCTTATTGATAAAGATACCTAAAATGATTGAATAGTTCTTCTATTCTGAACCCGAGGTTTTACTCTCTTCTTTCACTGAAGACCTTTCCCCAGATTTCCAGCCATCATTGTCTTTTCTCTCTTGGAAGTCTGAAGGTTTTGCTGTTGCTTTCTGTTTTTTATATGAACCCACACTATGTTATTTCCTCTGACAATCAGCTCTTCAAAGCTACCCCTCCACTCTCACCGGGAGTGCAGGCAGCCTGCTCAGACCATTTCCATGGAGAGGGCAGGGGTTTGAAGGCTGAATAAGATCAGGGCAACTCTGGCCTTGGGAGGCGGGGCCCAGCTCTTCCCTGTGGCCCTGCACAATGCTCTAAGTTGGCCAGCATAGATTTCTGTTGATGTGGACAAGTGTTAAAGACAACACTTCAAGGAAGAGCTTTCATACCCAGAGTCTGAGGCACTTGGATTAACACCACTCTGTTTTCCGCAGTGTGCTGGAGAAGAGAATTGGGTGGACAGTCGGACCATCTACGTGGGGCACAGGGAGCCCCCGCCAGGTGCTGAGGCCTACATTCCACAGAGGTACCCAGACAACAGAATAGTCTCCTCCAAGGTAACTTTCTGTCTGAGTGTTTATTAATTTCCTAACAGAACTCCTTTGGGGAGCATGGGAACTTTATGACAGCAGTTAGCAACACCGCTCCTAGAACTAGTGTCACAGCTGCCCTTTACTCTCAACTAAGGACTGTGGTTACAATTTACATGGGGCTTGTGCAGTCATTACCCCTCCGGTTGTCCCCGTAACACTGTTCAGACTAGCCAAGATGTCACTGCACATTTTCTTCACTTCTCTTTTAATTATATCATGGACATAGTGTCAAAACTGAAGTCTAAGACATTCAAATCCTACTACTGTCACTTATTTATTTGCTGTCTGGCCACGTGCCAGTCATGAACCACCCCAGGCTGGAATTTCCTTATCTATAAAACAGAGACATGCTAGATGTCACCAGTGAAAGAGTCTGTGTAAACAAAAACACTGCGCACATGTCAGAGTCAATTAGGTGCAATAAATGCAGAGAGGAAGAAATGTGATTAGAATGTCATCGTTTCAACGATGCACCTTGTTTTCATTGACTGGAGAGTGGGAATGCAGAGTGTGAATATTTTACACATTTAGAGAATCACCTGGTAAATGGGCCTTGAGAGCAGGGTGGAAAATTTACTAGCTGGCTTTGATAAAACAGGTAAATGGTAGCTTTAGAGATTATGAGAACTTTCGCTTTGGGTGCCTGCACGCATGTGTCCATGAAAGCACCCACTGTTCCTGGCTTCACTAGATGTATAGATCTATGATAGACTTACTTAATTCACACATGAGTGTCTGGGGTAGATCAGTGTGTGTGGTAGACCTACTTCATTTTTGTATGAGCGATCGAAGAGTGCCCCGTGTTTGTTAAGAATATTTGAGAACAAAAAAAGCTTTGCTCTTTAAGGCAGTTTTTAAGTAGAATTATTTTATTTAAAATTGCAGTGTAAAATAATAATAATAACTGCTTTAATTGCCAAAAACGCAATGTGGGTAAGTAAATTGCTCATAAACAAAATCTCAACCAAATAAATATAGTATGTGGTTACCCAGATGTGATAAAATGAGAGGAGAAATAAATTGAGGAGGAATGACATATCTAAAACACAGGCCTTTCCAGTAGTGACATTTATAAATTTTATACCGTCTTAATTAGAGCTCACTAAAGGTGATTTCTATGCAACTATGTATTCTTTCAACCCACTAGTGTGGCTAAAAAGAAAAAAATCTTCAAAACATTTTTTTAAAATATTTAAAAATTTTTTTTATTTTTCAACTACAGTTGACATATAGTATTATATTAGTTTCAGGTGCGCAACACAGTAATTAGACATGTATATAACTTATAAAGTGACCACCTCGATAAGTCTAGTACCCATCTGACACTATACATAGTTATTACAATATTATTGACTATATTCCCTATGCTGTACTCTACATCTCTGTGATTATTTTTATAACTGGCAATTTGTACTTCTTAATCCCTTCACCTTTTTCATCCATTCCCACCCCCCAACCTCCTTCCCATCTGGCAGCCATCAATTTGTTCTCTGTCTCTGTGAGTTTGTTTCTGTCAAAAACATTTCTTAAAAATCTAGTCCTGTGCAGTACAAAGGCATCAAAAAACAGGAAGTGCACTGCAAAACATTAAAATGTGGTGCCATGCGTGTACTTGTCAGGACGGTAGTCCGGGATACAGCTGATGGGACATGAAACCTCCCTACACTACACAACATCTAAACTGGGTAGGACGTTTGTCAAAGGCACTTCAGCCACCGATACAAATCCCTGTGCAGCTGGTTTCTCCCTCCAGGGACAAACTCAGCCTTGAAAGTCCCAGCCCCCAGTACCTTCCTATAGATATGGAAAGTTCTTTACAAGGCTTCGCGGAGGAAATTTCTGAAACTCAAAACACCTGGTTCATTGGAGGTGTCAAAAGGCCTTCTTGATGCATTTGATAGAATATAGCTGGAAATTGAGGGATACTTTATTTATTCTAAAAGCCTCTGTCAACATTTCAGTAGACAGCAATGAAAGTAGTAATATCTAAATCCCCTTCCTGACCGCTGTGCTATCTGATTCAAGTTTTAGAGCGAATTATTTCCCTATTTTTCTTTCAGTAATCCCACAGCCAATAGCCAACACTGTTTTTGAGATGCCTTGTCTTCCCTCCTTGCTCTACAACTCACCATCTTTTCTCTTCCTTTGTCCGGACTTTTGTTCCTCTCCCTGCGGGGGCACCTTCCTGTCCCCAGCTGCCCTACGTGAACTGGAGCCCCAGAGCCTCCTTGGCTTTTGTCAAAGGAAACTCTATGCTGGGGAGGTTGTAACAAAGGGTTTGGATACAGACTTGCAGGTTCCTGGGGGCCTTTTTGAAACCATTTCTCCTCAGGAAAACTCTTTTATATGAGGAGGCTCTAGAGTAGGAACTAAGAGAGTTAAGTCAATACTTCTTCAGGAGTTGGGTCAAGCTGTCCCCACAAAAGAGAGATTGAGTGTCGGGTAAAGTGCTCATCTACTTCATCTCGGCTCAGAGTGGAGAGGGGACTGTGCTCTCAAATTCATCTGTGTAGAGAATGATCTTTATTCCTCAAAGAGGTGAGATTAATGGCTTGATACCAGTTCAAGGAAAAATGATGCACAGCATCACCTCTATTGCTCACCAAATTCAGTTTGGAAGAGGCCCTCAGAAAGATGAGGACTTAGAATCTAAGCCAGTGGACAGTGGCGTTGATTTAGATCAACTGGAGTGGAAACCTAGAGTGTGTTTTTGTTTTCGTTTAAAAACAGATCAGGACATATGAAAAATACAATTTAAATTGTGAAACAAATTTACAAGCCGGTTTGAAGACTATGTTTATGGTAATGTAGCTATGTTTTCTTGGGAAGAAAACTTTTATTTCTACCTTAAAGGAAAAGACTGTTAACTAAGACTTAGAAGCCTATTCTCAGTGAGTCTGATTTTATTAAATCAAAGGGTTGTGAAAGCATTTGTCATGTACATATTTATACAAAGGGATTGAAAAGGCTAATTAATCTAATTATGTTACACTTCTGACCTATGCCACAGAAACTCAATTATTGGTGATCAGCGATTGATGGAAATTCTGTTTCCTTTTGCGGGGAGACACACAAGGCAGGTGTCTGGCAGAAGAAGGAAAACCAAGACACTATCTGTAGCTTGACCCTCTTCCTTTCCTCTGACCACATGCAGAACTCCCCACCCAGGGCCTGCTTGAGCTCACCACTGCTGGCAGATCCGAGAACAAAGGTGCTCTGCTTTGTCGGTTTCACAAAAAAATTATACTTCTGGGCACAAACTTCATGTGGCTTCCAGCTCTGCCCCAGGATGCTACAAAATTAAATAGTTATCTCAAACTGTACTGTCACTCCATACATTCGAGAAAGCTGAATTACTTTTGATTATTGGTTAGGGAAAATGACCTCTACCAATTGGATACAGGCGGTGTTCTTAATGACTTTCAAGTTTATCATGTCATTTAAGCCCAACAACAACCCCATGAGGCCACTATTACTTATTAAACCCAGCCTATGCCTGAAGACACCAAGCCTCAGAATAAAGTGAATGAGCCGATTCTTAGCCACACGTCTGACCCCGAGCCCAGCGCTCCCTCTGCTGTGCCAGCACTACCTCTCTTAACAGCCCATCGTGATGCTCATTCCTTTCTTATATCAATAATTCAGAATATGGGCATAATTTTCTATTTTTTAAAACCTCATCTCTCAATCATAAGTGACAGAGAAACTTCTACTCCGTGTGAGTTGATTGCCTTCCGCAGTTCGGTGACCAACCTCCAGCACGTTTTTAGGTCTGTCCCACTCACAGCTGTGGTGCTAGACCCAATTTCAGGTACATAATAGTCGAGGCCTCAGGGAAATTTCCAGATGCTCTTGTATTACTTTCTGGCAGCTGGCAAAGAAGAACAGCGCCCAGGGCATTTTTCTTAGGGTGTTTTCTTTCTCCACATGACTAAAGATAGACCAAGTGAGACTGCTTTCTTCTTTGTGAGGAGTCATACTCCCGGCAAGTAACCCTGAACCAGAGGTGACTTATACACAGAGGAGAAGAGAGGAAGCAAAACTGAGCTCAGATGCTCATGAGATGTTCTCATTGCAGGGCTAACAATACACAGAACAAATGCAAAGACTTCAGGTATGAAATTTTTTGTGTTGTGAGAGAAATGCCAGGAATAGTTTAATTGTCTTGTATAATTCGCCATTCCCTAAAATATCCGTTATAGTAAAGAGAGATTTTCTGGTTGACTCAGACTTCTCAGTTTCCTTATAGCAAGAAAAAAAACCCAGTTTATTCCATGCCTGTGGCTCAATATTAGGATTTCCAGTATAAAGTATTGTTCTACTGATTGTATCACAGGAGAAGGTAGGACTTCATAGCTGAATATAGGTCAGAGTATTACAGTATACTTTGTAATACACAAAGCATTATATTACATTATGACCCACATGTCTAAGCAAATATTTAGATCATTACCATTTAACAAAGATGATAAATGTACAATTGGCCCACTATTATCAGTTTTCCACCTCTTATACGTGTAATAAAATGATTATTTTATTGTACTTTATCCGTATGTTACTGGTATATCAGTGCAGTCATGAATATTTAAAGTATCTCACTGGGTTTTCAATTTTCTTATTATACATCATAAGTAATTAATAACCCTCTTTTGACCACATTAACAATCAGTGTAATAACTTTTTATAGTAATTTATTCTGTGAAATGTGGAAATTACAAAGCTTACTGTCAAAGCTGCAGCATGGGTCTTCCATGCCTGATTAGAATAAAGAAACCATTTAACTGATTTTAAATTCCAGATTTGTGCTGGTTCCCTGGCAGACCAGAATTCAAAATTAAAAATACAGCACCATTTACATTAGCACCAAAAAGAAAAGCAATATATACTTACTCATACTTAAGTGTAAATCTACAAAGTATGTACAAGAGCTATATGAGGAAACCTATACAACTTTGTTGAAAGAAATCAAAGAAGTTTTAAGTAAATGGAGAAATATTCTATGTTCATGGATGAGAAGACTCAATGTTGTTAGGATGTCAGTTCTTTCCAAGTTAATCTATAGATTCAACACAATCCTAGTCAAAATCCCATCAAGTTATTTTGTAGATATCAACAAACTGATTCTAAAGTTTATATGGAGATGCAAAAAAACCCAGAACCCATCGCAATATTGAATAACATAGTTGGAGGACTGACACTATCCCATTTCATATTTTCTATAAAGTTATAGTAATGAAGACAGTGTAGTATCAGTGAAAAAAAGACAAATAGATCAATGGAACAGAATAAAGAGCCCAGACATAGATCCACATAAATATAGTCAACTGATTTTTGACAAAGGAACAAAAACAATACAATGGAGAAATGAAAGGCTTTCTACAAATGGTGCAAGAGCAATATACGTCCACATGCAAAAAAAAGAAAAAAAAAAAGAACAAAATTGGAGGTGTCATACTACCTGATATCAAACTATACTACAAGGGTACAGTAATCAAAACAGAATGGTACTGGCATAAAACAGACACATTGATCAAATGAACAGAACATAGAGCCCAGAAATAAATTCACGCCTATATGCTCACTTAATATATGACAAAAGAGGCAAAAATATAAAATGGGGTAAAGACAGTCTCTTCAATAAATGGTGCTAGGAAAATTGGACAGATACATGCAAAAAAGAAAAAGAAAAGGAAAGAAACTGGACCACCTTTTTATACCTTATACAAGAATAGACTCAAAATGGATTAAAGACTTAAATGTAAGACCCGAAACCATAAAACTTCTAGAAGAAAACATAGGCAGTAATCTCTCTGATGTTGCTACTAGTAACTTCTTTCAGATATATCTTCTCAGACAAAGGAAACAAAAGAAAAAAAATAAACAAATGGCATTACGACAAACTAAAAAGGTTTTGCACAGCAAAAGAAACCATCAACAAAATGAAGACAACTGACTGAATGGGTGAAGATATTTGCTTATGATACATCTGGTAAGAGATTAATATCCAAAATATATAAAGAATTTGTCAAACTCAACAACAAAAAAACAATCTAATTAAAAAACGAGCAGAAGACCTGAACACTTATTTCTCCAAAGAGGAAATACAGATGGCCAATAGACATATGAAAAGATGCTCAATGTCACTAATTGTCAGATAAATGCAAATTAAAACCACAATGAGATATCACCTCACACCTGTCAGAATGGCTATCCTCAATAAATCAAAGAACAAATGTTGGCAAGGATGTGGAGAAAAGGGAACCCTCACGCATTGTTGGTGGGATTGTAAATTGGTACAGCTGCTATGGAAAACAGTCTGGAGATTTCTCAAAAAATTTAAAATGGAAATACCTTTTGACTCAGCAATTGCACTTCTGGGTATTTATCCAAAGAAAACCAAAACAATAATCTGTAAAGATCTATGCACACCTATGTTCATGGCAGCACAATTTACAATAGCCAAGATATGGAAGCAATCTAAATACCCATCAACAGATGACTGGATAAAGAAGTTATGGTTCATATATACAATGAAATATTACTCAGACATTAAAAAAATGAAATCTTTCCATTTGCAAAGACATGGTTGGACCTAGAGGTTGTTATGCTGAGTGAAATGTCAGACAAAGAAAGATAAATACCATATGATTTCACTTACATGCAGAATCTAAGGAACAAAAAAACAAACTAATCAAAAACAGACTCACAAATATAGAGGACAATCTGGTGATGGCCAGAGGATTGGGGGTGAGTTTGGGAGAATGAGATAAAGGGTTAAAGAAGCACAAATTAGTAGTTGGTAGATTGCCACAGGGATGGGGAGCATGGCATAGGGAATGCAGTTAGCTATGTAATTGTGGCAAAGTTTACTCTTCATTTTCACGTTATGTCAGGTAGGACAGATTTATTGTTAAGTTGCATACATATATAAAAAGTTATTTTGTACATGACCTTCATTACACCTAAGATTAGGACTCAAAAAAAAAAAAAGAATCTAGACACTGATCTTACACTTTTCACAAAATTAACTATAAATGAATTGATCATATACCTAAATGTAAAGTGCACAACTGTAAATGTCCTAGATGATAGCATAGGAGAAAATCTAGGTGACCTTGGTTGGATAATGAGTATTCTGACACGACACCAATAACACTAACCATGAAAGGTAAAACTAATAAGTTGAATTTTTTTAATTTAAAAATTTCTGCTCTTCAAAAGATACTGTTAAGAGAATTAAAAGACAAGTTACTAAGAGAAGATACTTCCAAAACATATATTCCATAAAGGATTGGTATGAAATGATACATGGAAGATAAAGGTGTTTAGATGGGTACGGTGGGGTAAATTTGGGACCTAGGAAATTAATTTTTTTTCTAAACCTCTAGAGACCTGGTTTTTTCCTCTTAATTCTTCATTTCTCTAGAAGCAACCATTACCATCGAATAAAAGGTATTTAAGTATAAATCAATTTTAAATAAGTTGGAATTTGAAATACCTTTTACAGCATAGTCATGAGACATTTATAAAATTAATGAATTGAGCCCTCCCTTCCCATTAGTCTAGTACCCACCTGGTACCATACATAGTTATTACAATATTATTGACTATATTTTCTGTGCTGTACTAAGTACAGTGTACTTCATATCCCCTTGATTATTTCAAAACTATCAATTTATACTTGAAAAAATATTAACTAATTAATTAATTTATTTTTTATTTAGAGATTTTTAAAGGTGATTTATGGGGCCACCCCGAGAAGAGAACTGAAAGTAGGCCCATAGTTGTCAGGAGATGGCGGGGAACCACTCCTTTGTTTTTCTGCTCATTGAGGAACTTCGTTATGAACTTGCGAATATAAATTAGAATATAAAATGGAAATTCCCTGTATACTCTCTAAATAGTTGGAAACTTAAGGCAAAGAAGTTTATTTACTTTTTAACTGTGATGTACTGTGAAATAGATGTAAAAACCAGATTCAGAATATGTTGATTACTTCAAGACTATGCCAGGCTTTAGGTATTATATTCAATTTTCAATAACTTGTGTTTGAGATTCTGGCACTAAAGGAGCTCTTGATATGAGAGCTTGATAACTACTGTCTAGAGCTGCGATACCAGCACACTCCCCTGATAGGAGCTGATGTAGGTACCATTCATTTTACAGCAAGAAGGCTAGGGTCACCTTATAGACTGGGCAGAGCACGTTCTTACTCTTCAGCAGACTGTCCTCATTAAAGTCAAAAGCTTTCAAATAGAATTTTAAAACTAATTTCTAAGCTCAGTGTTTACTGCAGATCCATGACATCTGGGGCATTGTTGTTTTTAACACAGAAGTTAAGAAAACTGTCTTTCTGAGGCAAAAATGAAAAGTTTGGAGAATAAGTGGCAACAGAACCATTTTCCCTGCTTACCTCTCCATCCCCTCTCCCTCTCGTGTGTGTGTGTGTGGTGCTGACACAGAAACTTCCCTATGTAGGAACCGTCTCCAGACTGAATCAAGACCATCTGGTAACATTGACTTCTGTTTTAGCTTTCTGTCACCATCTAGTCACACTGTCACACACACACACACACACACACACACACACACACACAAAACTTACAAAGAAATTACAACCAAGGAAAAATGCTAAATATATATTTTTTGAGTTAACAATCTTAGGTTTATATTTTATGAAAGACATTTTAATAATAAAACTATTAAGGTACTACCTTGAATTATCTGAAATTTGGTAATACATATGCTACTTTTGAGGTACACGTTCTCTGTTAGAAGTTTGTCTTTGTGGTCAACAAATTGATAAAATGTCTATAAACACTTTAAATTTTGAATTATGAGTTCTATATCTAAAACTGAACATTTTATACTTTGAGATCATGCAGTAGAATAACATAAAAAGTAAATTGTGATCAAAATGACACCTTTTTGTTTTTTTTTTTAATATAGTACACATTTTGGAACTTTATACCCAAGAACTTATTTGAACAATTCAGAAGAATAGCCAACTTTTATTTTCTTATCATATTTCTGGTACAGGTAAGGCTGGTCATCTTTTTTCTATCACCTCAAATGTAAATCTAAATAGGTGACACTTTATTCTCAAGTGATTAACTATGGTTTGCTAGTAAGAAGGAACAAGGACTTGGTGCTCTTTATCTATAGTTCCTTCTTTTATTTCCTTCAGGGCAAGTGTGCTGGTTCAGAGAGACCTATAAGCTAAAACATACACATGAGCACTCTGCTTTTGAGTTGGTTCTGGCCACCTTCCAGCACTAGAGGGGAGATCAGGAGCTGCCTAATTTTTAGGAAAAATTCATCAGCCAAGCTAAACATTATTGCACTTTTCTTCTTCCTAAGTATGCGTAGACGAACCAGAGAAAACATTAAGAAAAAGAGGAAGAGGAAATAAAAAAAGAGAGAGTGAGTGAATGAATACCACAGTGAGGGATGAATTAGGGAACAATATGTCAGCTGTGTTTTAAGAATAGCAATCTAATTTTTTTTCCATCTTACAAAATACAGTTGAAAGACTTTCAAATTTTCCCCAACATTAAGTTGACCAAATGATGTAATTAAAGTGTGGCACCAGAGAAGAGTAGTAAATTGAATAAATGTATTCTGGTATTAGACTTGTGTCTTTGCCACTGCCAGTATCATTTCCTTACACATGTCCCTTAATAAAAGAGAACCGCCCTCAGCTTCATAGTGAAATTGGGTGATTTACTTTTTATTTAATTTATCTCTAATGGTGAGATAAAGTGGGGTAACAATAAAGCAATTTAAAATAAGTAAAAGCAAATGTTGGGTGGTGGTGTAACAGGGCTAACCAATCTGTCTAAAGTCACTAATATGTTTTTAAAAATGGTTCCACAATTCTCTTTTAATTTCAGTTGATTATTGATACACCCACAAGTCCAGTAACGAGTGGACTTCCACTGTTCTTTGTCATTACCGTCACAGCTATCAAACAGGTAAGAATTTTACAAAGGAAGAAGGTCATTATCTTCGTTATATGATGTCGCCTCTTATCCAAAGCAATCTGGTTTGTTTTAGCTAGGTCATAGAAAATTTACCTAAGTTCAAGAAATTCATTTTTGTAACTGTTTTAGATTTATAC
This sequence comes from Pteropus medius, assembly GCF_902729225.1. Classification (NCBI taxonomy): domain Eukaryota; kingdom Metazoa; phylum Chordata; class Mammalia; order Chiroptera; family Pteropodidae; genus Pteropus; species Pteropus medius. The sequence continues at coordinate 1,118,622 of NW_024347855.1, read as the reverse complement.
TTGGGTTAAAAGAATAAAGATCATATAATTTACTTGCTAATTTGGTGCCCTGTGAGTTCGAGGAGGAAACTATGGTTTTCACACTCTGAATCAACCAGAGATGGTGTCTGATGTTAGGTGAGTTGCTTAACCTTTGTCCTCAACCATCTTAACTGCAAGGATTTGCTACCTACAGAGGGTCTCCAATGTGGCTTCATAATACAGCATGCTCACTCCTGACTCAATGTGGATAAAATTGTTCTTTCTGTTCTTTCTGATGAATAAAGCCAGTGACTAACAGTAAGAAGAATACATCTCAGTCATTTCCACTATCCATTTAGCCAGTTTAGTGCTTCAGCCATCACCACTATCTAGTTCCAGAAAATTTCCATCACATGACAGCTCATGGGTACAGATGGGTAGCCACATCTGGAGATGTAAACAGCTCTTCAGGCATCTGATTTTCCCTTTCATGTGCTGGGAAATATTACAGAGAAGATGTAATTCATGATCCTTAACTCAGATGCACTTTTACATCCAAAGAAACCCAGCTCTAAAGGTGTGTTAATCAATTTAGAAAACACTACTCTTTGATGGAAAGTATATGTTTTCTCCTATTGAGAATTTGAAATTTGAAAAAAAAATTGAAATTCTGTCTATTTAATACCAGAAGGATTTAGCAGAGTTGTTAGAGAATTAGGGCACGCTGCTTTTCCAATGCTTGAGCCAGTGTCTGAGTTGACATAGGAACAGCTAATATTGGTAACTTCCAATGTTTGTTACAGTTAATAAAATGCACATGTGCATGGGGAACTGTAAGGTTTACATGGGTGTCACAAAGTGAATCAGGCACCTTACTCTGCTAAGAATCTGGGCTGCCATATCCAATAAAAAATCATAGTCAGAAGATATATATATATATGGAGAGAGAGAGAGAGAGAGAGGCTGTCTTGTGCTTTTCGAGGTAGTTAAGATCAGCTATTAGAAATATAATTGGTGACAAGTTTCTTGAGGAATTTTGATTAGTTCATATTAAAAGCCTAAAAGCCTTGTTTATCTTTTGAGTCAGACATTTTCTTTTTAGCAATCTATACTAAATGTATATCATGGACATACACAAAAATACAATTGTGAAGATGTTTATCAAAGTATATCTATAACTACAAAACTTTTAAGCAATCCCAAATCACCATGGAAAAATGTCTATGACATATTAAGGGTACAAAGTAGCATGTATAGTACGATCTTAATGTTGAAAAAATACTCCCCCATGGACTAGAATTATATTTATATATAATTATAGTTATATGTTGATATTTTACATATTAACAGTTTTTATCAAGTGATAGGATTAGGACTTTTTAGTTTTTTTTTTTTTTTTTTTGGTAGTAGTATATGTATTTTTTTTGTCCACAAAGAATATAATTTGTTTTGTAATATAAAAGGTAAAAACTAATTTTGAAAAGTTGCTTTTGATTCTTTTATTTATGCCTTGATTTTGTTTTCGAAATTTCCACCTGCACTGTTGCAGAATGGAAAGAAGATCAGGCAGAAGACCCAGAAAAATAGGGTGGAACAAAATCCAAGCAGATTGTTAGAAAATATTTTTCTTTTCTAATTTCCCACTTTACTCATATCCTTTATTTAGTCTACAGATATTTATTGAGCTTCTGCTATGTACTAAGCCTTTTTGTAGGTCCTAGAGATGGTAATGCTGAACAAGAGAAATTCTGCACATATATGTATATACACATACATACATGTGCACTGTGGGCCAGCAGGGTGCTGGTAGTGGGTCCTCTCTGATACACTCAAACCAGGGAAACAGTTTGAAGCGAGGGCCTGAGTCCAGAGGAAGGGGAACCAGAAGACTCCTCCCCCAGACCTCAGGCCATAAGCAGGTCTTGGCCCCTCCAGGACCCCAGGCCATGGCCCTGGCAGTGAGCAGCTTGGTGTAGTCACCATAGTGGACTTGAGAACGGCCGTTCTGCACATGTCCTAACAGCAGAAAGTTTGAGAAGCCGCCATAAAAGGTGTGGAGTTGGGGCTCCCAGCAGTGGCAGGGCTAGTTGTGTCCCTGTTCAATTCAAGTATGAGAACACAAGGAGATCTGGCCTTCTGGAAGCCCACAGAAGGGTGGGCCAGGGGACATGGAGAAGTGGAGGATTTATGATCTATTGAGGGAAAAGCATTAGGACTTGCCGGTGGATAGGTGCTGGGTGTTAGGAAAAGAAGAATAAAAGGTGACTTCTGGTTTTGCTGTGGCTAATCCTTCTCATGGGCAGTTTTACTATGGTTAGCCCTTCTCATGGACACGGCTGGGAACACCGGAGTTTTCAAGTCTCCTGGCCACCTTGCTTGTCCAAGAGGCTGAGGCTGCTAATGCTTTACCCATAGTCACTGCCCATCAGAGCGACGTCCAGAAGGATCGGCTCAGAGCTGGTGGACCCTCCACAGTTCTCTCGTTCCATTGCATGAGATTCTTTCTTAATTTATTTTTTAGGGCTATGAAGACTGGCTACGCCATAAAGCAGACAATGCCATGAACCAGTGCCCTGTTCATTTCATCCAGCACGGCAAGCTGGTTCGGAAGCAGAGCCGAAAGCTGAGAGTAAGTAATAACTGACACATTTAACTGGCTTAAAACCAGTAACAACTACAAAACAAAAGCAGTGTAACAGTTTTATTCTCTTTGGCAAAACAATTGTCTGTAATTGTTTTTTAATTGGATATAGGCCCAACCTCTTCCCCAAATACTTCTCACTTCAGGCAAGCTCCTAACACTATCTTTTATTTTTATTTTTATTTATTTACTTTTAAAGTTTTAATAAATTTTATTTTTAGAGCAGGTTTAGGCTTACAGCAACATTGAGCGGAAGGAATAGAAGTTTCCCATATACCTCCTGTTCTGTCCCTACACACAACCTCCCCCCTATCAGCACCCCAACCGGACTGTTTATGAGATTATACTAACTAGTCAAGACAGAAAGCTCTAAACAATTTTAGCAAACCTGTTTTAGAACAAGGTAAAATTACATTAAAATACACTCTGCTATTTGGAAATTTATGGAAACTGGGTCAGAAACCTCACTGAAGGTTGCATTTCAATTTTTTTCCAATGAATTATCAAGTGTAACTGATGTGTTATTATGATCTTTAAATGTGTGTTTAAATTATTTAAGTGAATTACCTTCAAACCTACACTAGCCATTTAGAAGCACCTATATGTGTACAAATGATAAGAATGATTTTTACAGTAATGGAGTAATGTTTAGCTGTGAGCCTAGGGACAGAGCCTAACCATCTCCCTGTCGCTTCCTCTTGTCCTTGTCATCCTGCTGGTACCTCTTCCCGCCACACACACACACCTTCCCTCCTGTCTGGCAGCTTTACTGTTTCCCTGGGCTGCTTTCCTGGCCAGAAATCATGGTGGGGCCATAAGGAGGTTGCAGTAAGGGAGTGTTGCCAGCCCTTGTGTACAGTGTCAGAAAAGTGGGCCTCTGGTTCCAGGCACATCCCTGATGCCGTGAAGAAGGGTAACCCTGTCAGCCTGGGGACTGATAGATGTCTTGGGAGAAGGATAGGTCCAGGACACCCGGACCTCCAGGGAGCCTGTTAACATGTCACCAGCATGGGATCTGTCTTTGTTAACCTAGCTTCAGTTATCATGTGTATTAGACACACTATCATATGTATTTTTAAATTTTTAAACCTTTTTTTTTGCTTTATAAATCTTATTGTCCAGGTGTTTTAGTACTTCTGAATGAGCTTCCTCTCAGTTAGTCTAGACCAGCGATATTTTCCTATTGGCCACGGGGTCAGGGAGGTGAGGGGCTGGGAGACCCCACACACGTGTTAACAGGCTCCTTCAGACCTCTTTTCTTTGAAAATGGAACCAAACAGTATCTACTAGCACAAAATTGAATATTTAATGCCTTGATCTCCTGTGGGTAATGTCTGCTGTGTATCCAACCTATTCTGACTAGAGGATTCTAAATCGACTACGTGAGACAAGGAAGAAAAATCAGGCTGTCCTTGCAACTCTAGGCACTGTCTTTCAATAGCCGTAATGGCTCAGGCCTTCAGAGGGTGCTCGAGGCTATCAGAAAAGAAATCTTTAATTTTGTTGTTTCAAGAATGTCATTACATAAATGGAATTATGAAACCTTTTAGGATTTTTATCACTCAGTCTGATTCCCATGATTTCTCCCCAGCTGTGTGCATCAGTAGCTCTCCTTTTTATTTGTGAGTCCATGGTGTGGAGTAGACCAGAATTTGCTTACATTCATCAGCTGAAGGACATTTAGGTATTTTTTAGTTTGGGGCTATTATGAATAACGCTGCCATGAACATTCGTGTACAAGTTTTTATGTGAATAAAGTTTCTATTTCCCTAGCATAAAAACTCAACAGTTGAATTGCTGGGTCATATAGTAAATCCATTTTTAGTTTTAAAAAAATTTGCCAAACAATTTCTCAGAACACTACCATTTTATATTCCCATTGGAAATGTATGAACGATTGTTTCTCTACATTCTCACCAGCATTTGGTGTTGGCACTGTTTTTCATTTTCATCATTCTGGTATTGTTTAGTGTGGTTTAAATTTGCGTTTTCGTAATGGCTAATTATGTTGACTATCTTTCCAGAACCCAAAGATTTCCTCCTATGTTTTTTTCTAAAAGGTTTATAGTTTCACATAAGTTCATGATCCAGTTTGAATTTTTATATAAGGTACGAGGTTCGTTTGTTGCCTATAACTGTCCAATTGCTCTTCTGTTTGTTAGAAAGGCTATCCCTCTTCCATTGAACTGCTTTCGTACCGTTGTCAAAAGTCAGTGAGCATATTTGTATGGGTCAATTTCAGGGTTCTCTGTTCTGTTCCATTGGTCTCGCCCCAGTACCAGCACTACTGCTGCTGCAGAGTAAGCCTTTCTATCATCAGAGTCACTCCCCTACTTCATTCTTCTTGTTCAAGATTGTAGTAGCTATTCTAAGGCCTGCACCTTTCCACGTAAATTTTAGAATAAGCCTATCTATATCTATAAAAATCTTTGCTGGGATTCTGGTAGGAATTTCACTAGACCCAACAGTCTATTTGGGGAATAATCCTCCAATTTTAAGTTCCCAGACACTCACCTGGGACCATAAATGGGGGTATAACAGGAAACCCCACTTGTATGGACAGAAGTATGGTGATATCCTGATTCTGGGAGTACCTTGCACGTAACGGCAAGACCATCCAAGTGACTGGAAAGTTTTCGAACCCACTATCATCCCGATTTGTGGGGTTTTAATGGTCATTTATCTTCCAGACACACAGTCTAAAGTCACGATCAGAGAAAAAGGGCCTTTCTGTGAGGTTGTTTAGATACTTTCTTTGGTGATGATACAGAAACTGTGGTGTTTGCATCTTACTTAAGAATCCATATGACAAATATTCTGTGATTCATTTTTACTTCAGTTTTTGCAATGTGATTGCCACTTCTGCTTTGTTCTTAGTCATTATTGAGTGATCTGGACAGTGTCTTGGTTCTGTTGTTTGCCCTGCTCTTAGAACTCTCATAGCTGGTTTATAGAACACCTGGTTTTAGATCAATGCCTCCCTGCAGTAATAATTTCCACTCAGGCATGTTTAATGAAACACTTGAATTCATCCTGCTTGGACTGAATCAAAGATAACCTTGTTATAGATGTTTGTCTGTGTTTCCATTGCAAAATATTCAATCATAATGCACTTTGATGCTTCATGGATCTAAAATTGGTACTTTGAAACCTCACTTGGTCTGTCCTCCATTTGGGCAGAATGCCTGGGAAATGATCTTTCTCTAGAGTCACATTAGCATCCACATACCCTCCTATAAATAAACACCATAATGGCATCCGTCAGTATCAACTGACACTTTAAGGGAAAAAAATGCCCCGCTGCACAGAGGCATGGTTCAGTTAATGGTGCTGTCTGTCTGTCTTGCAGGTTGGGGACATCGTCATGGTCAAGGAGGACGAGACCTTCCCCTGTGACTTGATCTTTCTCTCCAGCAGCCGTGGAGATGGGACCTGCCACGTGACAACTGCCAGCTTAGATGGAGAATCGAGTCACAAAGTAACATGCCTTTATTGGAGACTCTGTACAGGGCCTTATTTGTGTGACCAAAAACTGTATTATGTTTGGAAACTCAGTATTTTCAGTGGTTACAGTGAAAACCCAGGGAGTTTGCGGCCAAATTGTTTTTTGACTTTTGCTTCGTTCCCTCTGTGTTCTACTTTTCTCTTTCCATCCTTAATATCTGTAACAGCCAACCATCTTGGGTTAACAGAAATAACTTCGTATTACTTAGCTGTGTCATTTAGTGGATGTAACAAATTAAAGATATAATGAATAGATTGTTGGAATTTTGGAAGTTTTCATTTTACTAGTCATAATTAGTGTCTTTCCTACCCTGGAATGATGTGAAAAGTCACACATTCATCCGGATTTTGCTTCACTGTTACTTCAATGCGTGTCTTTTTGTTAAAATAATTTCATATCTGAAATTATAATTAATTTCTGACATTCTATATGGAATTCTGTACTGGTAGCTGATACAAAAATTTAATTAACAATCATGAAAGAATAGAATATATCACTCTTAATTTTAAGGTTTTCATTATTTAAAAAATCTGAAGCTTCCAAGGATTTTCTAAAAGTGAGCATGTCTCAATGGATTCAACCATTTCTAAGGCATTAGCTAACAGGACTGCAACTCTGAAACGGTGCTCGAGCAATACCTGTGGATATAGGCAATTTCTAGAGCGGGAAAGAGAAATTTTCTTTGCAAAAACATTAAAAGACATGCTCATCTTTAATGGATAATTCATGATGTCATTGTATAAAGTCCTTGTGGGTCTTTTTTCGGCATTTATTTTCACATTTTCTATGTAGCATGTCCCAAGAGAGTTAACATGCTGGCACAATTGTAAGCAACAGTAATTCTGGGAATGGAAATCCCTGGGTTGGTTGTCAGGTGTTCATTGTAACCTGCTGCTGGTCTCTAGAGTGTGGGGAGGTTATGTTCCCGTCCTTCCTGACAGTAAACATCTCTCAATCTCCTCTTATCTTTCTCTCAAATAAAGTATGTAATAAATCAAAATAAATAGAGCCTCACACACTCTCATTGTTGGCAGTGGGCTGCCCTCTGCACTCTGTCCCATGGGAGGGATGTCGCTGCTCAAACACATCCCAGCATCGCTAGTGAACAGATGCTGGAGGCCTCCAGGTAGATCACTTTTTTCAGGGTGAAATTTTATGGCAGTCTCCTTAGTCCAGAACTGGCAGATATTAGAATTCATGTTCCATTTCAACCTTTCTTGTGTCGTGCTCAGCATCTTAAATGTGTGCCCTCTGAAGTCGTTACTGTGTATTTGGTTTGGCTTGGGGGCTAGATCGATCTGGGGCCTTTCCTTTTAAGGAAAGTGAGACTCCTGCACTAGCCACATTCGTTGCTCATGTGGCTGTGAGCAGACATTTCGCATCTGTAAAATGTGGGCAAACCTTTCCTCTTCCAGGAACTCTTGTGAGGGTATAATTAGAACATTTCCCAAAGTGCTCGCTACACAATAAATGCCCCCGAAATGTTATAAATGCTACTGCTGCTGCTACTGTGATTATATCTATTTGTTTTGATTTATTACACACTTAACTTGTCCAACAGCAAAGATAAGAGGAGACTTAGAGATGTGTTCTCCTTCACTAGGCCCTCATGCACGAGTGTTTCTTTCCTCTTATCTCCCAAGGCAAGCTGAGCTGTTCATGGTTACCGATATTATCTGGGCCAGTGTTCTCTGAAAGAGGTCCCAGAATAGTAGCATAGGCATTACCTGGGATCATATTAGAAATGCAGTTCTCAGGCCCCCACCCCAGACTCGCAGCATCAGAAACTCTGGAGTGGGGCCTGAGAATTGCATTTCTAACATGATCCCAGGTGGGACCCAGGAGTCAGTGCCCTACAGGCCCTGGATGGGATCCTGATGAACACTCAGGCTTGAGGAGCCCGTGGGTTGAGGCCAAGTGAGTAGCTATGCAGAAAGCTTACACTCCCTAACCAGTGTCGGCAAGGGTAGTTCGTGATGCTGATGCCAGTGTTCTATAAACAATAGGGCGTTGTATAAACAAAAAGGAATAAATTTGTTTCCTAGTTGATAGTTACAATCATGATAGATAAATCGAAGTATCCGGTTCTGAAGAAGAATTCTCGGCATTGCTATTAGTTTTAAGTTGAGGATACTAGGTAAGAATGGGAGAACTTTCTGGCACCTAATAGCTATGGGAATGACAGTAGTAACCTATAAATCTATAACTTTTTAACATTTTCAAACTATTATACAGCTTCTCTCTATGCTAACCAAGTTTTGTAACCAGGCTTATTTCTATGCACAAAAAAAATTAGATGTCAGTGTTGCTTAGGATTACAGGCAGTGGCTGCTAGATTTGTGTTGCTTATATTGTTGTGAATTCACATTTCTTGTCAATCTGTAGACACATTATGCAGTTCAAGACACAAAGGGATTTCATACTGAAGAAGATATAGATGGCCTCCACGCTACCATTGAGTGTGAGCAGCCCCAGCCCGACCTCTACAAGTAAGCCAGATCTATGTTCCCCAGGACTATCTCTTTATCCCCTAAACATTGTTCTTGCTGTCCACCCCAAATAATCTAGCTGCATGGTTGCTTTTGGAAGAGATTGTAAATACCTGCTTAAAAGTTAAGACTGAGTCCAAAAGATGTTACTTATATATTTTCACAATCCAGCAACATTTAATTCTATAGCTATCTATTCAAACTTTTGAAGTGGTTTAATGGACCTAAATTCATTGAAGAAAACTAATTTTCTGTATTTTGAGGAAGTGATTTTAAGGAAAATCATTTAAGTCATGGGTTGCTAAGAACAGAAAGTAAAGGAAGAAAGAGGAAGGAAGGTAGAGTGGTTTAGGCACATACTGACATGCTCTTGAATAAAGAATCCCAGGTTGTGAGCACACATCTTCTTCCTTAGAAACAGGAAGGTGGGTGTGTAGGACAGGGCACTTCCTGTCTGCCTCTCCCATTGTTGTCATGCCAATAACCTGACTTTTCTGTTGCCAGGTTTGTGGGCCGCATAAATGTTTACAATGATCAGAATGACCCCGTGGTGAGGTGAGGTGATGTGCTTCTTTTAGACACTTTTGGCCATTTTTATCTCTTAATTATTAAATTAAAAATGAATTTTTTTTACCGATAAGAGATTTTCATTGTTGCTGTTCTATTGGGTTTTGAAAGTAGAATTCAACTTGACCAGAGGTCTAGGTTGTAGCATTTTTTGGTTTCTCTTGTGTATACAGCTGTACATGTTAACAAACTAATGACGCTCATGGAAAATGTTCTCTCACAAGATGTTGCTGCGGGTCTTCTCACAGCAGAGAAATGTCACAAGCCCATCTAACGGTTCCAAGGCAAAGTAGAGGATGTGGTTTCCCCCATTAGAAATACTCTTTCATAATTTATAGACTAGTATGTCTTCAACTATGAAGTTGAAAGATTTCAGACTTGGAGTCCATTTTGTTGGAATGTATGAATCTACTCATAATTGTTACTGGGACACATTTTCGGCTCTAGATTTCATCTAGATTTAAGGGGATGTGCCTCACAAGGGTCTGTTATAGGCTCACATCCACCTAGGGACATAGGAACCTGTTGCCCAGGCATTGGCTGTGACCGGTGTAGGTCACAGGTAGGTGTGCTCACCCTCATCATTATAGCAATCTCAGTTTGGTCACACCCAGGCAGTGTTGACAAGGAATATTTTCATCGTATCCCATCAGATATCTAACTCTGAGGCCCTGAGGTAGCAGTGCCCCAAAACCAGCAAGTGGTCAGGACAAGAGTGATGTACTATCATCCGGCCCACAGCTCCCTGGGTCTGTGCTGCATCTGCTTCCCTGGACCTCCAGATGTTTTATCTGCACATTGTTTCAAGATCCCAGTAGTTCTTTGCTGCCAAAGTATTCAAGATCTATAGGAAATTGACTTTAAGCAGGTTTCGAAGTTGACTTTTTTTGTAAACCCACTGTCAGAGATTTTTTTCTTCCAATTTAATCAGTCTCCAAATTGCCAATATCCTGATATTACTTTGTTTGTTAAAAATAAACAGACAACAAAACAAAACAAAATACCACAGTTTCCCAGAAGTAGAAATAAACTTAATGAGAAATTGTTGCAAAATAGTTACTGAAATATAAGTCCCTAGGGCTTGTCTCCTTGTAAGGCTCCTGAAATGATTTATTTTCAGGAAATAATTTGTGGACTTCTGAATATGATTTTGTTATCATTATCCATCAGCTATAGGTGCTTTTCAGAATTTGTGGAGGTATTGCCATGGTCTTTCCTAAATACATATTAGTCTGCAAGTAATTCCTAGTTACTTTGGAGAAATAACCTGTATTTCTGTGTCTTGTGAGAATTAGTGTTTGAATGAGTAAATAGATTTAGATTTATTCATATTGCTGATGGGATGAATCCGAAAAAGTAAACATTGAAGGCTTTCCACGCTTTATATTTAGACAAAGTTTAATGTTGAGCAGCTTGGGAAGATAATTATTAATATAGTTTGTATTTTGATAGAAATTCTAGTGTTGCTTTTTGAATATTTATACTGTTCAGCTGTTTAATATTTGGGTATTTAAAGATGTTTATAAATTCATAGTGTGGACCGTTATGAATTATATGTCCAAGTTCTTAATCCATTCAGGGTGATATTTCTTTGTCTTCCTGTCCAAACTAGAAGCAATGTACTTTTTTAAGTAAATTATTTTTAGACTTCCCAGAGCCACTTTTTTTTTAAAGGGGCCATTTGTTTTCGTAAACACATTCGACATGAATTATGGTAGGAGTGCTGCTCACAGAGGCTGACAGTACTTATAACACAACCAGACAGCAATTGTGCGGCCCCGGGAGCTCTGTCATTCATGGCTGTCAGGCTGAGGGATGAGTGTCGAGACCGTTGGACAGCCCCGGGCAGACACGTCAGGTCAGGTGTGTCCCAGGCAACTCCCTGCCCTGAGCAGCACCCCTCTTTCTCATCTTTAGCTGGGCACAGTCCTAAGCTGTATCAGCTAAATGTACTGAACAAAGCTTAAGTTTGTAGCATTCAGTAGGTTCTCAACATCCCATTGTAAAAGGAAATTAAATACACTGACAAGGAAAAAGCAAACTTTAGTAAATACTTTCAACTCTTTCCTTTTCCCTTCCAAAGAAAATCATTAGAATGCCAAAAATAGCAAAATTTGTAAAGTTGAATTCTGCTTCTTATTTTTCTTTTACTCTTGGGAAATGAGAATAAATTATTACTCCATAAACAAAGAGAACTACTAGAACATGAACCCCTTAAAGGCAGAGATTTTGTCTTTTGCTCTCTATTGAGTGTTGAATGCTTAGGGCAATGCTTGTTCTTACATGAATGATTTAAAAACTTTTTGTCTGTTTCCTGTTCCCCCCAAAACTAGCAATGCATGGATTGTTCCAGAAGTATGGGCCACCTACATTCAGAGGGTCTTTGTGGACTTGACAGCCAGTGTTTATAAATGTACACAGAGTGTCCCAGCCTTCATTTTTAAAGTATGACTATAGTACGTGAGATGCACTGAGACTCCCTGAGGATGTGATAGAAACAGCCAAATCCACATGAGTCACAGACACCAACCCTTTCAATTTTCCAGAACATTTGGGGTTCTGCCAGTCCAGCAGTCCTCAAACTTGAGGCCTGTTAGGAGTGGGTTTCTGGTTCAGTCTGTCAAGGTGACACTTCGGATAAGTTTCCAGGTGCTGCTGATGGCACTGGTGCAGGGACCCCACTTGTCAGCCCACCGCCCTCATGAGCGACCGCTAATGGAATATTGTTGAAACCTTCAGATCTGGCTCAGCATGTCTGGGGTGGGGCCGGAGGCCTGTGTTCCTAACAGGTGCTGTACCGAGCAGCAGATGCTCGCAAAGCTGGAATTCTGCAGATTTCTTGCAGCAGGGCAGGCTCTTATCCTCCCACAGGCAAAGGCTACACACTTTTACATGGACCCAGGCTAAATTTTCTAATCTAAATATAAGCAAATCTATATTTAGACAATTTCCTCATAAAATGAATCCTCTTAGGCAAATGAATTGATTTCCACCTCGTAGCAGGTCTCCCTCTGATTTCTCTATTGCCTTGTTTCTGGTCATTCTTATCTTTGCAGGCCATTAGGATCGGAAAACTTGCTTCTTAGAGGAGCCACGCTAAAGAACACCGAGAAAATATTTGGTAAGTGTTTTAATTAGTGAATTATTAATAACAGCCTCTAAAATTAAAGGTACATTAAGTAGTTAAAATCCATAGTGGTACCATGAAAGCCTCTTTTGTGCTTTGAGGTACTGTGGGCTTCATGGCAGTGATAATTCTGCCTCACTAAGAAAACCAATATTGATGTATAACCACAATCCATAAAGTAATGGCATCTGAGAATATTGCTTGCATATTAAATGCCTATAATTTTGACTCAGAGACATAAAGTTAATCCATGAAAGAATTCATACAGTAATTAATTGTTCTGACAGTTAATTTTTTGCTTTATAGGTGTTGCTATTTACACGGGCATGGAAACCAAGATGGCATTAAATTATCAATCAAAATCCCAGAAACGATCTGCTGTAGAAAAGTAAGGTTCAGTACCTCATTGTTTGAAGTATGCAAAAACCTGTGACTTAAAACTATCACAAACCACTGTAGATACGAAAACATTTTCCTCTTGGCCTTATTAATAGTTCCTTCATGGTATGTAGATAGATAGTAGAGCTGATTATTTAGATCAACTGTCTTACTTTGTGGCCACATTCCTCCAGCCCACTTTTGTAGGCTCCCTCTTATGGACACCCCAGTGTCCTAGTTAGAAGTCATTTGCAGATGCCAAACAACTCCTCCCACCATTTTATGAAAAAGTCATAATAGGGTCACATTTAGCTTTGGGGTGTTGAATACCACGTTTTACTGAGGAAAGCATTAGCAGAGAGAACAGTCTTCCTTTTATTAAATAGTAAAATCCTTATAATAGTAAGTCAAGGAGAGAGTTTAATTTGTAAGAAAATGTGGCCCAGAATTTTCTCATCTTTGCCTCTTGTTTAAGTGTATCCTTGACTTGAAATAAGCCACTGAGCAGTTATGAGTTATTTAATAAAGAGCTCTATGATACTTGGAAATTTGGGGAGTAGACTGTTAGGGTATGTTCTGCCCACTCTTTATAAGTCGATCTTGAAATGTGATCCTGGGTCCCTGCCCATCTATGGCTGCATCAAATGTGGAGATGGAGATTTGGCTCTTCATAAGCAGGAATGCTTTGTTTCCAGATTTCTACACTGACAAATAGGTTTCATAAATAGATATTGGAAAGTCACACCTTCTTCATAAGATCTCCTAAGACATTGATTAGCTAAGGATTTAGCGCTATTCTTACACAGAGGGCATTTTCCCTAGTGTTCACTTCCTTCTCTCCTTCCTAAATTTGAAACTCGTAGGTTGAAACTTCTAGCTTAATGCTAGAAGAAATTGATTTCTGGATGTTCCTTAAATGATAGACTTCTAGCCAGTGTAGAAACTCTTGTCAGTAATGCGGTTATATAGAATTCTCTCTCCTGTTTACAGAACTTTTCCTTTACTTAGCTCTTTCCTTTGTGGCCTCTAGAATCACACACCAGTGACCACGGAGTGGACGTGGATAGAGCTAAGCTTGCACTTTTATCTATACTGTGTCAATTAATTGGGAGAGAATTCTTTAAAAGTTGTTGCTGGGCTATTTCTAGTCTGCTTCTTCATCTTGCCACATGATGCACAGCTCTAGATTCTTTGAGGAGCAAAAATTAAGTAACCATCATTGTCTTGTGTTTTAGGTCAATGAATGTATTCCTTATTGTGTACCTCTGCATTCTAATCAGTAAAGCACTGATAAATACTGTCCTGAAATATGTATGGCAGAGTGAACCATTCCGAGATGAGCCATGGTATAATCAGAAAACCGAATCAGAAAGACAGAGGAACCTGGTATGGAAAGTGATTTCCTTTCTAGCGATTGAATGCCCTGTAGGCCGTCATTGTGAAAATGTGGTATGAGAACATGATGAAGTTGTGATTGGTTAAATCTTTGTAGTAGATGCATTCATTAATATTGGAGGTAGTAATTGCCTCTAGCTATAGACACCGGTTGCTCTTGCCTGTTTTGGAGTATTTGAATATACAAGTCTGGAAAGATATTTGTTCCCATAGTAAATTCATAAGGGTACACCTTAAATGCTTTTGGTGTTTCCGGAACCCAGCACAGTGTCCCACATTTAGAGCATGCTCAGTGCTCATTAATGATGTGAGATAAATGGTAAGTATATGGAACAAAGGAATCTCAATTATATGGAAATTAGGGTAAGAATTGCTTTCAGTTTTCCTTAGGGGGATTTCCATTCAGTTGCCCATGTTTATCAAAAGTATTTTTCCCCAACCGGCGTGTTAACATAGTTTGATTGAAACTCCTCTACTTAAAACAGTACAGTTTTGTCTATGGCCATGTCACCCTGAACAAGCCCAGTCCGGTCTGATCTTGGAAGCTAAGTAGGCCCAGGCCTGGTTAGTACTTGGATGGGAGACCACCTAGGAAGATCAGGTGCTGTAGGCATAAAAAACAAACAAACAAAACAAAACAAAACAGAAGAAACAGTACAGTTTTCTGGCTGGGTCCAGAGTCCAGACGTGAGCCATGTGCAAATCCAGACCAGTGTCTACTCGGTACAGAGTGGGGCTGTTTGCAAATCCAGACCAGTATCTACTTAGTGCAGACCTGAGCTGAATGCAAATCTAGACTAGGGTCCACTGAGTCCAGAATGGGGTTCGTGCAAATCCAGATGACAGTCACACTTCTTTCCTGTGTTCAGTTGGGCCTCCCATAAAACTAAATGGCTAGGAGATAAGGACAAAACTATACTGAAAAATCATTTGTACCAGAATGATATTTTTTGGCATCTTTAGGTTATTACCAAATCAGGTTGTTATTTGTCATTTGTCAGTCTCAAAATATAAAGTTTCCTACTGGCTCTCAGTCAAGAAGGCCTCCTGTCCCTGAGAGTGTGACTGTCCAACAGGCGACTCACTCTTTACCCCACCACAGCACGGGTGTGCAGGTCTGCTCCTGGCCTGAGGCCTGTCATGGCACTAAAATCAGGTGACAGGCAAGTAACCTGATGGCTGCCGCCATCCCCAAATAAACCTCATCTTTGGATCTGAAATAATTGTATTTCGAAATTGCACTTGTGTAATTTATGCCTAAGTTTTCAATGGTGGTGATGTTTGTGCGCGGGTGCGGGCAATCACAGTGTCCTCTCAGTTTCTCAGGGCGTTCACAGACTTCCTGGCCTTCATGGTTTTGTTTAACTACATCATTCCCGTGTCCATGTACGTCACGGTGGAGATGCAGAAGTTCCTTGGCTCGTATTTCATTACCTGGGATGAAGAAATGTTTGACGAGGAAATGGGGGAAGGGCCTCTGGTTAACACCTCGGACTTAAACGAAGAGTTAGGACAGGTCAGTGTCTCCTGAATTGTCTTTCATAATCTGTTGACGATCGAGTTCCTCCATTTTATGTTCCTAGGTATCTAGGTTCTAAATGATTCGTATCATGCAGGCAAATCATCAGGATGGAGAAATAACAACTTTTTCATTTTAATTCATGCAGAGAGATGTAACCTTTACCTGGTGAACAAGAACAACAAAGTCTTTTTTTTTTTTTAGCTTTGTTTGTATGATGGTAGCGCTTTTGTATTTACAAGTTATACAAAGTTAATTACATTAACTGTGGTTGATATAAGCTCATCCGTGGCTGAAGTGGTACTCGTTCTGGGTTTTAATGCTGTGAGTTGGGGCGAAAAGGTAAAAGTGAGCTAACGTTAATTGAGCACGTATTTCATAGGAATTGCACTCGACTTTGGAGCTTGATTTACTTCTCAGTTCTCACAGTGAGCTAGTTATCCTCCTTTTAAAGATGAGCAAAGTGAGACCTCAGGGAATTCCATAGTCTTAGTCTACTCTATTGCAGAGTTTACAATATCTATATTGAAATCCTGCTCCACAGCTGCATGGCTTGGGCCAGGTGGCCGGAGCTCTCTGCATCTCAAGCTCAGTCTGTAAAATGGGCATAATAATAGGTGCCTGTTTTGCCAGAGTGTAGTGGAGATTGAATGAGATAATGGGGTTGAGGCGCCCACCACAGTGTCTAATGGAACTGCCACATGTGGGTGTTGTTTGCCATCCAGGATCACCTGGATGAGGGGCAAAGCCTGGGCTCACCCTGGTCTATCTGACCCCATACTCAACCTCTCCCTTGGAAAAGAGAGCTAGGGAGAGGCCTGTCCCCTGACCTTGCCTCGATCCTCTGGCCTTTAGTGGGACCCTTCTTGCCACCCCAATCTAAACTTTTCCCAGCTTTTATGTTGCAGGAAAGGGCATTTAGTAAACACCAATTGATTATTTTTTTTTAACGGGAAGAAATTTTGAGATGTATTTTTGCAGACAGAGATATTTCAGACTAGTAGCTGAAATCTGCTCCCCTGTGGCCCCAAAACAGCAATCTGTAAATAGATGGTTAGACTCTGGTAGATACATACTGCTTTCATCCCCTAGGGTTGAGAATATTTGTTACTAAAAGATAATATTTTGCTTGTTGACGGATTTGACTTTCAATGCATTCCTCTAGGACATCCCACATGCCTCGTGGTGGAGTACTGTCTCAGTCAGCAATGCGTAAATCATAATTTGGTTGTTCAGTACCAGAATAGTTTTACCTCTGTGAATTTTATATTCTTTGCAATAATACATGGTATATTTTGTGTATTCCTGAGAAATTCATGAAGGAAATAATTTTTTTCTATAACAACAAAAAAATGAGAACAGTATTCAGTGCATCAAATTCTTCTGATTCAGACTGAGTCTAGTCTGAATGACTATAACACAAGAGCTCCAGAGGTTTGTGGAAAGGCTTGTTTTAAAGTAGGAGACATTATGAAATATTCATTATTATGGTAGAGACTCACTTTGAAAAAAGTCAGGTCTTGTTCACTTCAGACAACATAACTGGCTGTGGCAGGAAGTAATCACAAATTCGGACTTTATTCATGTTACTGATTTGCCAGGTCATAGGGAGAGGCTCAGCAGAGCGTCAGGTAAGCGTTTAGATGGCAAGTTGTTTAACAAAAAAATTCATAGGGCACTACTTTGTACTTGTAATTTGCTTGTTAGAACCAAGCACTCATGGAAAAGGCATCTTCTGCTGTGGGATTTATGACAAAAGAGAACATTTTGCTGGAGATCTAAGTGAAAAGACACGCTAAAAAAAAACACATAGCTGGTTTTATTATGGGTTTTCTGCTTCCCACACTTTAGTACTTTATTATCATTTTAATCTCTACCTCCTTCCTGTGTCCTGGAGATGTGTGTTGGGGGCACTGAGCCTGGGCTCAACACTTCCCCAACACCCTCGCCCCTCGGTCCTGCGGCGTCTCTGACAGCTGAAAGCGCATGCCTCCCCTCGCCATGTTACACGGGTTCTGGAATTTCCCACCTTCCATCGGTTATCCATAAGGAATACGTAACCTGAGTTTATTTAAATTTAGGGATTAAAACTAGCATAGTTTTAACAATTTTATAGTCTGAAATTTGTTCTGTTCTTTTATTTCTTTGAATTGTATCTTCTAAACCTTAAATGATGTTGTGATTTTTGACCTCCCAGACCTTATAGAAAAGTTTATCCTATATATATTCTTGATTTTTTTGTTACATAAGATTCAGATCAATCACTTATCTTTCCAACAAATGGAAGGCTGGCTCTGCCCAGTGTTTCCACCCCCAGGAAGGTGACTGCGAGGCTATATTCTCTGAGCTTCACATCCAGAGAAAAGTAAAACCACCTTTCTTCTGGTGAGACAAAGGCCTCCCCTCCATCTCCTGAGCCAGGCTCTGTCGGGGAGGATGGATGGTCCACCATGCTCATAGTTTAGCCTGGTGAAAGGAGTTTGTTTGGCATAAAACCTGTCGAAGTCCCTTTCATATGGAAAACAGTGATAGGAAACACGCCGCCCGGGGTCTGAGGCAGCAAACTGCTTCCTCTCCCTCTCTGAGAAGGCCGAGCAAATTCCTGGCCAGCACCACCCAGCCAAGCCTTGTGTCTGCAGGTGGAGTACGTCTTCACGGACAAGACTGGCACCCTCACGGAGAACAACATGGAGTTCAAGGAGTGCTGCATCGAGGGCCACGTCTACGTGCCCCACGTCGTCTGCAACGGGCAGGTCCTCCCCAGCGCTTCTGGCATCGACATGATCGACTCTTCCCCAGGCGTCAGCGGGAGGGTAGGCGGTGGCTCTCCCAGCAGATGTTTTCCTTTCGGGGGCCAACACTGCCCCACTGTCCGAGGGTCCCAGTTCACAAGATAGCCTAGTGCCACCTCTTGTTCTGGGATCCAGAAAAGACATGAAATCTTCTAGCGACTTGAGTGAGAAGAATGGTGAGATGCCACCATTTCCTGCCGGTGAATCTGGCTGGTCACATTGTGTTAGGAACAACTTTAAAAATGTGGACAAGCAAGGCAAACAGTGGGCTGTGAGCAAAGTGTCCTGCATACCGTATATGCATGTGCTCACACACATACACACTCACACACACACGTGTAAGCCTGCATGCACATGTGTGCACACAGGCATGCACATTCACAGATACATGCCCCACATATTCACATGATACGCCCCATGCACACACATCCTCAGGTGTGTGCACACAGATTAACATGCACACATGTAGATGTGCACACACACACACACACACATACACACCAAGTGCTGTGGCTCCAGATCTCAGCATCCCAAGAGTGGGCTGTGACCCTCATCAGTGGTCATCCAGGAGACCATTCTGGAAAACTTGGTGACTGCAGAGTCTTGTGTGGGGTCACCTAGGGTACCAAGGATAGCCTGCCTTAGTGGGCTGTGTCATGACAGCTTTTTATAACCAAGTGCCCTGTGCCATCTGTTATGTGTACTTCAGGTGATTTTGATACAGAAACTGCCATTTCACCTCCGCCTCAGAGGGGAGGAGCATGAGGTGTTCCACAGGCATCGTACCCTCCCGCCACCTGCTAGAACTCCCTCCCTCTGGCACATGTGATATAAGTCCAGCCTTTCTTGGCCCCCCTCAGCCATGGTGTCATCCCAGGACCCCTGGGAAAGCTTTCCGGAATCCTGAGGGGATCCAGCCTCCCAGAGGCCCGGCAACACTGTCTCAGCTGGTCTGAGGTTTGCCCCACCACCCTCTTGTGACCTTGAACTCATTGCCTCACCTCACTAAACATTCATTTCCTTTTGGTTTTCATAGCCCAATTGGTCTTAATCGTAATTACTGTAGAGGTGCTCAAGAATGAATAAAAGCCACAGTTACACTCTACCTCCTGACCACCAGAGGCAAATCTAATACTTCCTAACCCTTAAAAGTTGCATGTCCTGCTTTATTGTTTACTGTCATCTGTTTATTTTCCTTCTGCTTTAAGTTGACATGCCATGGATGTGTGGGTTTTTGTACTACATTTTTATAGGAGCGAGAAGAACTGTTTTTCCGGGCCATCTGTCTGTGCCACACCATCCAGGTGAAAGATGACGATGATGTGGATGGGCCCAGAAAGTCACCAGACTCAGGGAAATCCTGTGTGTACATATCGTCCTCACCTGATGAGGTGGCCTTAGTCGAGGGTGTCCAGAGGTACGTCTCTTGACTGCACGCGGGTCTGGGATCAGAGGAGAGGGGTGTGCCGATCTGGTTTCCCAGTCTTTTTCAACCCAACCATGGACACCTACTGGAAGAATCCTGGATCAGCCCCTTGTGCCTGAGATGTTTGCTAAGGGGTTGCTGAGCAGGTTCTGCCTGTGTGCTCAGTGTTTCCTCGACTCCCACGTTGGGAGGGGCGTCCGTCCTGAACACAACCTGCTGTCAGTGTTAGATGCAGCTTCTTCTCAGCTGCCAGAGTCGTTATCACTCTGTCTTATGTGAGTAGTTTTTCTCCTCACCTCTACGATAAGTTAGAAGCCACTCCAGATAATCACAGCCTTTTAAAAATGCATACAATCTTAGATACCCTTAGGACAGGTCCTCTTCATCCATCCTAAAGAATTGATGCCCAGAGATGTCAAGCCACTTTCTCAAGGTCACACACATGGAGTGGGATTAAGCTGGGGTGCTGGAGTTTTCTTACTGTTAGCTTCTCTTTTTTTGTATCCTATTATATTAAATCTATATGCTTCTTGCCCCTTCCTTCAAGATCTTTTTATTGGAAGTTCTTGCTGCCTCATGATATAGGACATTTTAAGCAAACTTGGAAAAATACTTTAAATATTCCAGATATGTGGCATAATTTCAAGTCAGGGAATTTTTTTTCTAATTCTCAGACCTTACGATTCTAATTTAATACTAAAGGCACTAACCTCCACTCTTTGCTGCCATTGATAAGTAGGCATTGAACACCTCTCATCTAATTAGAACAGTTTTTATTGTTGATTAAACTAACATGTGATTCCCATGTAATTTGAATAGTGACATCAAGTATGTAAATTGTATCACTACAGACCTTTATTAAATGTATAAATTCACACATACATAGGGGCAATTTCTCAAAGCTAGATTTCTCTCTTCTTGGAAAACAGGTGTTCAGAAACTAAACCACATTCACATTCAATCATAGCTATCAGAAGTTAGGACAGGCTGTTCCTGAGTGTCATTCTAGACTCACTTTTCAAGAAACCTTTCCTTCAGCTGCCCTACCAGCTCCTGTCTGGGTCAGGCAGACACCTTGTCCCTGTGGCTCCATGGTGCCTTCGTACTATTATGGCTACATGCTATATTAAAATGTTATGTTTCCACCTCCCGTTATCCTTAAGCTCCTTAAGTCCAGGAGCCATGTCCTTTTCCTCCTCGCACCCCCAGCACGTGCCTGCACAGCACCTTACGTGCGTGCTAATGGAGAAGGGTGTTATAGATTAAGTGTTCTGCAGACGTTTTGTTGACTGGCTGCCTGCTCTGGGCCGTAGTGACCTCATCAGTAAAATGAGAGTCGGACTGGAGATAGATAGTCTCTCATGAGCCTTCTGATTTAGACATGTAACCTCTACTATATAATCCCACTGATCAGTAAATTAAAATGGGTCAGTACAGACAGGGACCAATCCACAGACCCGCTGTTGTCTCCCTGAAACCCGTTAATACCGACCAATAAGAATACACTTCATCGCTGTGGTTCTCAGGAGGTTGGGCTAAAGTCAGGAAATCTGCTGATTCTTGGAGAATTTTTTGAGATGGTAAATAAATTCAGTATTATAATTTACTAAATTTATAATTCAGTTTGTTACACCTGTTTTTTCCAAATTGTTTCTTTTTTTGAAAAGAAAACTTTACCAAAATGTAAAACAAATATTCTGTGAAAGAGGAATATCGGAATTCGAAATTAACCACTAGATTTGCCTTCTTTGCAGACTTGGTTTTACGTACCTAAGGCTAAAGGACAATTATATGGAGATATTAAATAGGGACAATGACATTGAAAGGTAAGATACTACCGTATGTTCAATTGAGATGGTAAAAATAAAAAATTATTTTTATAAAGTTTTTTCATGGAGGGAAAATGAAATTCTGTGTACTCCTCCCATAACTCATTCCCTTTTCTTCTCAGTAATAATCCCAAGAATTTCACCAAAACATCTGGAAAATTTAAGAGTTGGACATTTAGAGAAGCTGGTTAGATGATGTTGCATCATCAAATAAGTTTTTGGTTAAGCCACCTAAAATCAAGTTTTACTCCAAGAGTTCTCAAAGTTTCTAGTATATTCTAACACTCCCTTGGTGATTCCCTCACTCTTCATGAAGGGGAGGAAGGAAGCACCTTCTCCATGGACTCCTGAATTCACAGCGCCAGCTCCCAGGTCATGGAGCCCAGTGTCCTGTGGAAAACAGTATGAGGAAATATGCTTGGGATAACCAGCTGGACATTGGATGGTTTCACTTTTCAAATCTCAGTACCCATACGCTTTCAATTTGTAGGGACTGTCTGTCCAAAATTATTGGTCCCAGGGATAAATGGTATACCTTGTGTTTTGACTCAGAAGATTGGGTGGTCCATCTCTCCTTGATAAATAACATAAATATTCAATGAGCAATAATGGATACAGGTAAACACAGGTGGTAAAGAACAAGACTTAGTGGTGATGGCTTCAAGAAAACTACATTTTAAAATTTCCTTCTTAGGAAAAATAAACCCCAGTTAGTAGGAGTGGTGAAGCCCTCGAATCTGGACCCGGCTGCTCGGTCCTAGATTAGCGTAGCGTTTCTACTCCCTGCGGGTCTGGGGGCTTCCTGGGAGCCATGAGGGCACCCCTGGGAGGTAGAACGACATATTGCTATTGGCTTTTGGTTTCCAACTGAAAAGGCAGGTGGGATCACTACTAAAATTATAACACAGTGCTGCTGAGGAATTCACAGGGAACCTCTTACCAGTGCGGGGGAGGAAGAAACTTCCCTCTGCCCTCAAGGTTATTTCGGCTGGTCTAATAATCAAATAGAAATGAGGCATATTAACGAGAGAAAAGTGACCAAATTTAATTACATATGTATGTATGAGAATTCTATGTACATGAGAGAGTAAGAGACCCCACATGCATAAGAGGTTCAGAGGACAGAGAGAGAAAACGAGATATATGTGACATTCTGATCTAAGGATGGGGTAAGAACCCTGAGGCTTCAGAGGGGTGGAAGGTCATTGCAGGATGATAAGAGGAGCAGTTGTTCAATAATTACATGTTTGTCCTGCCATATAGCTAGGTCATAAAAAGTTATCTCTGGTGATAACTCTTATTATAGTCAAGGCCCCTAATTTAAATTCTTTAAGGGAGACATAAAAGTTTCTCAGGAGCCCACAGGATCCCAGTTGTCTTCAGTTCAAAGTAATCCAAATGCCAAAGTGGCACATCTTGGGGAGGCATATTCTGAATCCCTTCACCAGGCTGTGAGTGGAGACAGAGTTACCCCTGAGCTGCCAGCTAGGGTCTCTAGACCCTAAGGTGTTTTCAGAGATACTGTCATGAGTGGCTAAACTATTTTCAATATTTCAAATGCCAGACAGAAATCATGAATCTTTTGATAATAAGACTGCACATGCTGATTAAATATCAGTCTTCTTTGCCTTTTTAATGATTTTTATCAATATGAAGGACACTGGTTCATTCTCAGGGATCAAAAACTCTGCTACGACCTGTGGGTCTGTGCTCAACAGAATTTAGGAGAGTGAATCAGCACATAAGAAATATAGTTTGTTTGATGCACAAACTCCATGAGCACCAGAGGGATGGATGGGGAGTGGATGTCCTAGGCGAAGGTCTTAGCGGTGAGCCAATTGGACCTGGCCTCGGCATTCCTCTGTCTGTCCCCTGTGGGGCTTTCTTGCCAGCAGCGAGGAGCAGAATCACCAAATCACGTGAATCCAGACTTTTTCCTCATGGGTGTGGAAGCTATCCAGCCTCTAGATTTTTCCTTGAAAGGGCTGCTCGACCATGGTGCCCTTCAGGGTGAGATGGGGGTGGGATGTGGGTGGAGCTGATTTTTTTTAAGGACTGTGTATGGGTTGGGGAGAGGACTACCCCAGACATCCTGCTGTGGGAAGACTGATAAACACCCAGATTTCATGATGTACAGAACCAGATGGGTATTAAAACAGTTTTTAATCTCTTTTTCAGGTTCGAATTGCTGGAAATTTTGAGTTTTGACTCAGTAAGGAGGAGAATGAGTGTAATTGTAAGATCCACTACAGGTAGAAATTTCTTTTTCTTTTGATTACTTTAAGTATACATTGTGATTGTGTTTTAATTTGATGCTTACATTCTATAGGAGCTTTACAAATTTAACCATTTAGTCTCTTTTTAAAAAAACATAGATGAACCAACTACAGGTCACATAACTCTTCACGCCCATTACGAGCCACACAACTCCTCACACCCACTATAGGTGACATCACTCCTCAGCTCTTCACGCTCCTCTTTCTCCCCCAGGGACCTTAGGCTGGCGGGCTGAGTTACCTTTGGTCTTCCTCTTGACTGCAAGTCCTGCAAAGTCTGTCTCCACAGTGTCTCTTTATTTCCCTCTTTTCAGTCCTTATACACAGCACCTGCTTCCAAGGCCTCTCATCTGCAGTCTCCCCCTTTCTATTGTCCTGCTATCATGTTGGTCTTCTTAAGATCCTCGTGTGCTCACTGTCCCTGCTGGGGCCTTGTGGGCTCCTGTCCTATATCAGGCAGCCACTCCCCAGGATCTTTGCATTGAGTCCCTGAACAGCCTTCCCAGCTTTCAATCCCAGGCCACCCCCAAATGGGCACTGCATGGACTTTTCCATGTGGAGGTCCTCTACCTGGCGAGGACTTTTTCACCTGGAGTCCCTATAGCTGGTGTGGACTTTTCCACCTGTAAGGCCCTCTGCCTGTTTGGGTCTTTTCCACAAGGAGGTCCTCTTGCTTGTCTGTACTTTTCCAAAGACAGCTCAACAGCCAACTGGTTAGGAAGCCTTTCCTGCTTGCCTCAGTCATACGAGCTGCTGGTTCTTCTTCCGGCCTAGCGAGACTGAAAGTGTCCTGAATGCTGACCTTATAGTCACCACTACTACTGAGTGCTCAATAAATACTGCTAAATTCAGTTTACTAATGCAATTTGAAAATGGCATTTTATCAAGATGTGGGATCTTATTTTTTGTTTCTGGAAACTAGGCAATACCAGGCTGTGTTTATCGTTTTTGGAAAGTTGTCTGGTGAGCAATCAAATGCAGCCACTACCCTGAAACTAAACAGACGGCTTAAAATAGTGATCTGAGGGCATGTTGGGAAATTTTACATCAGCCAATATCTAACACTCATGTTGAGAGAATTAAGTAGAGCTATTCTGGCTTTTTTTCTGATGGAACCAGCAATACCTTGTTTTCTAAGACCATTGAAGGCGTTGTGAGGTTGCTGTAGGCCTATCTTTCAGCAGCACTCTGTGCATCATTTTCCAAGGGGTTGAGACCATGTGTCTCAGAACTGGTTTTCTTATCTGTAGACTTTCAACCCCTCTAAACCAAGTTATCAAAAACGGTAGACAAGAGCAGGCTCCACCGGCAAAACTTGCACTGAGTGTCATGGGACATAAAATAACTTATAATAAATGCTGCGCATACACATGGAAACATTTTGCCAATAGGGTCAGCAAGACACGGGAAGCATACACCCTATGATGTTTGAAGCAAATTCAGATATGCTAACGCTAGCCTAAGTGCAGAAGGTTACCCCACTGCACACTAATGAAGAACTCTCCTGAGAATTTAAGCCATTTGAAATTACAGAAGAAAGGCATTAAATTGTGGAATGCCTACCCACAGAGGTCAGAATTGTGGAAATTTAATGCCTTTTGTTTTATGATTTCTCTCCCCTTACGAAAGTGAAGTCTAGGAGCTAAATCATGCTTAGAGAAAGTTCCTGAGTCTGCAGTAACAATCACAGTCTAAGGAAGTGATGCGTCTGTTATCCACAGCTTTCTGCCCGGCCGTGCATTCTCTTGAACTGCCGTGGTCACAGATACTGGAATCTTCTTACACAACCTCCATTACCATCAAAAAGGGCATCGCAAAAGCTTGAAAGGGAGCTGGATCACATTAAGAATTTATGCCCAAGACATTCACATCACTAGAATATCCCATCCACGAGATGCCTACATTTTTTTTTCTGAAGACATCTTTGAGGAACTGCGGGCTTACAAGGGAAACTGCCATGCCATCTAAACCAGCCACTGCATCAATTAATTTTAAGAGAAGTTTGAATATTTAATTCAACAAGTTTTTCTCTAAGTTATAACACATCTCCAGAGATGACACTAATTGCACTGGTTTTATAACCCAACAGAGGGTTGATTGTGTTAGGGGAGAATGGAGACCATAAGCCACTGCAGCCAGTTAACAACTTGTGTTTCTTTCCAAGAGTTCTTCAGCGCTACAGTCATCAGAGCTGGGCCTTGAGCCCACAGAATGCTCAATAGATTTCAATAATATTACCTGTGGGCGCTGCTGTAGGTTAGGATCATGTCACCTGTGGGTGCTGCTGTAGGTTAGGATCACGTCACCTGTGTGCTGCTTTTAGTTACTATCACATCATTCATCTGGCCACCACTCTGGGTTAGTAACTTTTTGCTTGTTTACAAAACTAGAAAAGCAGGATCTAAGCTGGTACCAAATACTGCCGGCTCTAGTCCTTTGCATATTAAATGTTGCCTTATACTCTGGATATTTTTATGTCGAAGGATCTCCTCACCCAAGTCGTAAGGTTGAACTTGTTCCACGTCTAAAGTTGGTATAGAGGAACTGACAAGTTGAAACAGTGGGGAACTTAAGCCATTTACAAGCCATTACCATGAGTCATCCATGATTTTCTTAGGGAAAAAAAAGTGTTATTGTTCAAGAATGTATCATTACTTTGTCTGGACTATAGTTCTTCTAAACTGTATCTGATGACTTAGGAGCATTGGCTAGAAAAAATGTCTGGTAGTCGGAAATGGATTCTGACATCAGGCTGCTTGGTATATGACTAAGAACCCCAGGTCACACACCTGTGCGGTCACGTAGGCGTCTTCTGGGGATCATACTTCCTGCTCTGGTAGATTCCTGCTCAATGGGGCTGGGCTCTGCTCCCAGTTCTTTCTCAACCTTTCCTTAGCCACAGCTCAGCTTTGTATGCTGGCGATACAGACATCACTAGACTCCATTCTTTCTGGCCATAGGTTGACGTTACCCTTGGTTTAATTTCAGGACTTGTATGAGCATCACTTGTGTTGTGTTTTAAATGTTTTCACTCTGTGTATGTCAGAGGAGTTAGTTCTTTCTGGGATCAAGGAAATAAACCAAGGGGCCTCCGCATGCCATAGCTGAGTTCCTCAGCCCTTGTCTAGGTTCCCGGTGCAGACCAACCGGTATGGTCTCACTAGCCATTGTCTCAGGAGTGTACCCCTCCTGACCCGCTCCACCTGGGGAGTTGGCTGCAGTGGAACAATACCCTGCTTCTCTTGGTGCCTCTCGATTTGGTTTCCAAGATGTACTTCTGAGGGCCATCACTGTCTAGGGTTTTTAGGGATCAGCCCTGAGTCAGGGAGCTCAGCATTCGAGCTTTCTGTCTGGAGACAAATTAAGAATACATCGTGGGTCGCAGTAGCCATGCCCCTTCTCCCAGCCCTGCAGTCCCTATGACAGACTGCCACGGGATTTCCATGAGCCCGATATAAACAAACCCACCTGGCAAAGTGCCTCATGGCTTTGCAGGCCAGAAAAAAGATCTTTTGCTGAAAGAGGAGGAGCCTCCCTGTGCCAAGGGCTTGTTGTTTCAGAGCTGCTGCCTTCCGTCTCTTTAATTTCCTTTTTGTCATATACTAGAGAGTTTCCTCTACTTATCTAGAAGAGAAAATCTTTTTATCTTGAGAGAAGAGAAGTATGCATCTGCAGTACAAATATCTGCAAAGTAATGGAGACATTGCTTGAGGTGTGGGGCGAAAATTATAAAACAGACATTTGTTATAACTCTTACTGATGCAAAGGACGACCTGGATGTCATGTTCTTTGTCAAGATGTATCGCATTCTAACAGGGTTTGATGTTCACCTCCCAGTATTTCAGCAAATTTTTCCCCACTTGGGGTCAGCCACATGCTTAGTTTTTTTACCCCCCTTCCTGGTCCCGGGGTCATTTTATTCCTCACTCCTATCCTAACAAGAGAGAAGGTAGATGTGACAGGAAGAAGGACACCGGGAGCCAGTTTTTTTCCTGGTTTGTAGCTTTCATATGAGATTTCTAGGGTTGTAGGAATAAACCGAGGCTTTGGGGTAATCTGTAATTTAATATTTTCCTGACTTTACTTGTTAACTGATCTATCGAAATCTCCTTTACAACCGTCTCAGTGCTGGTATCCCTGTCTTCGTTTCTTAATAATAGCATAATTTGAAAAATAATTTATCTTCCCCATACTGTGATTAAATCGAATATCTTTTTTTTCCTTCATTTTATAGGAGAAATTTATCTGTTTTGCAAAGGAGCGGATTCTTCCATATTTCCTCGAGTAATAGAAGGCAAAGTTGATCAGATCCGATCCAGAGTGGAACGCAATGCTGTGGTGAGATGCCGGGCTGAGGGGACGAGCGTCACACTTACTGTCTCATCAGGAAGGAAAGACTCCTGACTGAGAACGCCGTGTTCTTTTCCCTGAGAGACACACTTAGAAGTCAGAACGGGCCATGTGTGCACAACACGGACTTGCACACAGAGGCATTCTTGGCCTGGGCACCACCCTCCAGCACGTTCACTCAGCAGACCTTCGGCATGTTTTTATTTTGAGGTGGAGCTAGGTTGGTTGGTTGATGTTTTGGAGATTCAAATTATAAGCACATTTGTGGTGATTGTAATAGAAAAAATAGATTTTTATGCTGAAGGATTTTTAGTGATTCGTTTCAAAAATCACTTAGCATTTATGCTTCTCGTTGTGACTCCCCCTGCTTGGTTTTCTCCTCGCATCTCGTTCTGAAGCAGGCATGTAGCTTAGTCTGTTCTATAACTTCAGCAACACTGTTCAGTTGGCCAGCAGATCTGAGCTTTTGACACTCTCATCCCATGGCTTCAGCTCCCGCTTTTCAAGGTCTGCCGTAGGTGTGGGACGGGCTGTGCATCTCTGACCCAGGACCACCCTCCCCTGTCCACATCAGACTCTAAGCCAGTGATGCGTGGCTCCTCATAGACACATTGCCCCCACTTTACTTGAGATATTACAGCATTAAACATTTCTCTTATCCAAGAGGCATCCTTTTTATCCTGAGACCACACATGCCTGAAGCAGCTACTACAATTTTAAACTTTGTTTAGTATTGCTGTCATGTGCAAATCTTTTGGCTTTAAATTCTTATTAAAATGGCTAGTAACACCTCCTGGTCAAACAAAGCAGCTGTCATTGAACCAGTGGGAATCAATATATAAGCTGCAGGTTTAAGATTATTAAACCTTTTATGTTTGGGATCATGAAAATATGTCACTAACTTCCGCTACCCATAGAGGTCAGAAGCCTGTTGATGTGGAAGATGAAGGACTTCTTTGAAGCACTTGAGTGTACACATACAGAATGAAGTCCATTTACAGATGTAGTCCATTTTAATAGAGGGTGTATGAGGTTACCCCCCATCCACAAGTCACTTCAAAATAGCATCTGAAATAAGGCCTCGTTCCACTGTGACCAGATGGCTGTGTGACACTGGCTGCACTGATAGCCACATGAGTCAAATAGCATAGGCTCTATACAGAGCATTTTCATCATGGAACCCTGGGATCTCTGCTCAGAACAGGAGAGAAGATGTTCTCTTGCCCCAAGTTCTCCTGTCCATCTCTCCCATTCTTTCAGAGGAAAGTCATATTCGAACAAAGGAAGTTCATGGGACTAACACTGGAATTCAGTGTGTTCTGTCTAAACAACTGCTGCTTGGACCTCAGAAAAGTCCAGACTTTGAAACTCAGTGTTTCTGTTTAGCATATCATCATCGCATTATGTCTGCTAACCTAGAAGCTTCTGCAGAAGTGGGTACAAGCTGAGTGGATTTCCAATCCATGTTACGTCTCTTAATCATGTGGTCCCTTTCCCTTATAAATATAACTATTTAAACTTTTCTTTCAACTCTTTTTAATAACTTTGCTTTCTGACATTAGAGGTTGCTTCAAGCATTCTGTCTACCTGCGTCTCATAAGGGAAAGGTGCTCATTTCTTTCCAATTATGCCATGAGCCTTCTCTCAGCTCCTGGAAAGCTGATAACGTTTTCTTCAAGGGGGCAGAAGACCATCTCCTTGCAGCCGTCCCGGCAGACAGTGAGGAAGGAGCGGGCACACTCCAGTCAACTAAAACCCCAAACTAACACATTGACAGAATGAAAATGCTCCATGTGTGGCCCCTTGAGGCTCTGAGAGTCCAGCTTACTTGTGCTTCACTGGCTGGTATTATGCTTCTGTGTGTGTGGTGACACAGAGATCACAGTAGAGAATTTGTTATTAGCATCACAGTAGAGAATCTGTTATTCTTAGGTTATTTCACTCTCCTGTGGACCAAATAGGTTTGTAAGACTTTGTAGTATGTTAAGCCCATACTACTAACCTAGCCCAATTTTCCTCCAGCAAGTGCTAAATAAGATTAAAGTATATCACAAACTCCCATGTAAAACATGTTACTTTAGAAATACCACTTGCAATTCACCATAAAATTGCAAATGACTATCCTAAAAAAAAGTTTAACTCTTCATTTGTCAAAAGAAAAGAACAGTCTTAACTTCCGATGGCCCTGATTTTATTATTGATTCCCCTTCTACTAGTTTGAAAATTTTATAATATATAATGATTATATTTAATGTTGGTTGGCTTATAAGTATTTGATTAGTCATTCTAATTAGAGAAAGGAGCTATTAAAAAAACCATTGAAAAATAATATTTTGGCACAGCAACACTTGAATTCACATGAAATGCATTGTATCCCACAGGAGGGGCTTCGGACTTTGTGCGTTGCCTACAAAAGGCTCATCCAAGAAGAATATGAAGGCATTTGTAAACTGCTGCAGGCTGCTAAGGTGGCCCTTCAAGATCGAGAAAAGAAGTTAGCAGAAGCCTATGAGCAGATAGAGAAAGACCTTATTCTGCTTGGCGCTACCGCTGTTGAGGATCGGTAAAGTGAACACTATGCCTTGTCTCCAGAAACAAAGCATGATGCAGTGTGGCAGCGTGGGCTGTGTGGGGCTGCTTCAGGAGGAAATGTGTCAGCCATACCAAACGAGGACGTGTTTACACAGAGGAGGAGACAAGCTGTCTGACTCCATGCCGTGAAGTAATATCACGGGGAGCTCATGGCTGCCCAAGAATGAGATGCCTGAAATTCACACTTTCCCAGAAGAAACCAGAAGTAGTCAGCATTTTTTTATCGCATTATGAATAGTTGAGATATAGGGTTATTTTTTTTTAAATATCCTTTAGCATAAAATCAGTAACTAATTCCTAAATTTGTTATTAGTTCTTTTCAAACACAAGGTATAACATTCTAGATCCTAACATACTCAATGTATTTGTCACTACTCACTGAAGAAATTTAAAATAATCAAATAGAATATTTCAAATATATATTTCAATATAAATAATAATATAATAATAATAGCTAATAAAATTACCGATTACAGATTTTCAAATGCCTCCGAAGAAAGAACTTCAAAACTTCATAATTCTATAAAGACTAAAAGTTTTTTAAGGCTAAGTGCATTAAGAAATGGTCATCTGTCCACTCTGTTGTCTTGAGAGCTGAGTGAAAAGAATGAATTACAGTTTACGTTGAAGGAATGGAAAAGAAAAAAATATCCCAATTTAAAGAATAAAACAGAAATTTTAGAAAATTGACTGAGAGTTTATTTCCCATAAAGTTTGAAAGTCTTTAAAATCTATATATTACTCCAAAATTTAAATTCTTAGCTGGAAACATACATTTTCCCAGTGTCTTTAACAAGCATTTACTGAGTTCTCAATCTCAAAAGCATGTTGGGCAATGTAAGAAGTTTCCATTTTTTTGGTGTGTTTTTTTTTTTTTTAGTTTCTTCCTTCAGTCAGTTCAGATATATTATATTATAACAGGTATAAACATAAGAAGCATGACATGCACCGGACTGGTTTAGAACATGAAACCATAGTCATAGAATGGGATTGTGTGTTAGGAAGGAGAGAGTTGTTTAGTAGGGTGTTGTTTGTCTGGGGAAGGGTCGGACCTGGTCCTTGAAGGAAGTGATGGGGAGGCTTTTGCAGATGCAAGGAACTGAGCAGGCCAAACCAATGTGCAGGGGGCCCCTCAAGAGGGTTGTGGGAGCAGATCAACTCGGTGGGGAGTTGAGACATTGGAATATTGAGAGTAGGTTACCTGGTGGAGAGGGGGAGTATGTGGGGATCAATGCCTTCGAAGTGATGATATTTGATTACTTTAGCATCTCTAGTCAGCATCTTCGCAGACCACTCTCAACCTCAGTTTCCTCTTTCAAAAAGAAAAAATGATGAAATTAGAGATGTATTTTTCTATCTCTAGAATACTGTTGTGTAATCTCCAGACTTCTACCTAGGAGGTTTATCCTAGAATCTAATCAAATTATCCCAGTTAGAAGATGAATCCATTCCTTTTATTCAGTGCTTGTCAGAGACACACTACATTATTCCACATGCCTATCAAACCCTAAGACTCTAAATACTTGAAAAAATGTCAGGCCTCCCAAATGAGGCAAGCATGGTTTTGATGCCAGACTTCCACGGATAGTGGGACAGCCTAACCCATGTCAAGAGAGCTGGTTATCCTGACATGATTTGTAACCTCTGCAAGGTTTGGGTTTTCCACACGTAAAGTGGGGTGATAATAAAGTCCACGCTCCTTAAGCTGGTTGTAAAAATGGAATGTCACACACAAAATTCTTCATGCAGGATCTAACACATGGTAAGCCTATGATGCATGTTAGCCAGTCATAGAATCACAACTAGCATTATTAGTGTTTTACATTATTTAGAGAAACGTGGGCTCCAATTTGATAAGTGGCAAAATTTGAACAGTTTATGCCAAAAGAAAAGATAATGACTGTTACTGACCACCTCCTTTGCAGATCTTATTTTTCCCTGAGTAAGACTTTTTTGTTGGTGTTGGTTATAGGGTACTTCTTATAATTGCCTAAAATACTCTCCAGTTAGTGAGTCCCAGCTAGATAGAAAACTGCAGTGCTGACATATGGCAATTATGCAAGACAACCATTTACTTCTTAATATTTTATCTATGTTTATCTATTTGGTATTAGGAAGGTTTTGGGTTTTTTTTGTAAAAACTTAATACATTTTAAAAGCAGATTCAGCCACTTTACCGTGAGATCATGAGCCAGGAGTATGGTTTTAATTTTGAGGGGCTCAGATATTTTACTAGATCACAAGTTTCTGAAATTGTTTACTTATTTATTTGTTTTGCCTTTGTCAGCCCTGATGTTCATCGTGTTTTGTTTCTGCTTTCCTTAGGCTCCAGGAAAAAGCTGCTGACACCATAGAAGCTCTGCAGAAGGCAGGGATCAAAGTCTGGGTTCTCACTGGGGACAAGATGGAGACAGCGGCAGCCACCTGCTATGCGTGCAAACTCTTCAGGAGAAACACACAGTTGCTCGAGCTGACCACCAAGAAAATTGAGGAACAGAGTTTACATGACGTCCTGTTTGAGCTCAGTAAAACTGTCCTACGCTATAGTGGCAGCTTAACCAGGGACAACCTCTCAGGGTAGGCAACACCCTCCTTCCGCACTGCAAAAGATGTTTTCAGAAGGATTGAAGTGACCTCCATTTACAAAGATGGAGCCTCAGTACCCTTGCTGGGAATGTGGTTCTGTCCTCCTGCATCAGTAACAGCATCAGCGTGGTTGGAGTGATCACAGGGAACATAATCAAAGCTGTTTCTTCTTAGGAATTATAACGTATCTTTTAGCACAAGAGTGTATGCATAAGAAAGGGGTGTGTGTGTGTGTGTGTGTGTGTGTGTGTGTGTGTGTGTGTGTTTCAAACTGCTGGCTAAAGGATGCAGGAAGACTTGATCAATTTACAAAATATTGTGAATGGTGTAATTCTCATCTCTTTCTAAGACCTCCTCGGGGCATCTGCCAGACCAGGGAGGGAAATATTAATGCATGGTTGTTTGTCTGTTAAGACAAGACAGTATATGCCCAAGAGTTGTGTTTTGTTTTGTTTTTTCCCAAAAATATTCAGCAATTTATTCTGATATATTTTATCAATGCTGTCCTGGCTGGTGTTAAATGCATAAGATGTGTGATCTAAGATTAGATTTTATTTGATTCTTTTTAGATTTTCACTAATGTAGGTAAAGCACAAGCAGCTCTCTAACCATCTACAAATTTTAAATTATTCGTAAGTAGTACAAATATATTCCCCTTCACCTGATCTGCAGAATTCCTTTTGGAGATTAGAGATATTTTTTTGTAACTTTGAAACCCAGCAAAGAGAATTATGACTGTTCTTCCCAACTCAGATCATTCAGGCAGAATATCAAGGAGATATTAGATGTCAAGATAAAGACCCAGGTTGACCAATATGACCAGGAAGTTTACGAATAAAGGCCGACCCCTTTAGACTCCAAGATAAATGCCCTCCTATTGTTGAGAAGTATTGGACCTGCATATGAATCACTTGCTTTGCCTAAGTGAAAGGAGAATGTTTAATTAAAACACAATTTTAAAATATAGTCAAAAGTGTTACATCTAGTACTCTAAAGACAGTATTGATAAAACAAGAAATACAGTGGTCTCCCTCATTTGGCTTTTTGCAATTTCAGTTACCCATGGTCAACCATGGTCAGAAAATAAAAATGGAAAATCCCAGAAATAAACAATTCATACGTTTTAAATGTGCACTGTTCTGAGTAGCGTGATGAGATTTCACACTGTTCTGCTCTGCCCCGCCTGGGACATGAATCATCCCTTTGTCCAGCAGATCCACGAGAGGAAGAGACCATATACATACAACTTTTGGTCTGTTACAGTATGTTACTCTAATTGCTCTATTTTATTATTAGTTATTGTTAATCTCTTATTGTGCCTAATGTATAACTTACACTTTGTCGTATGTATGTATAAGAAAAACATAGCATATGTAGGGTTTGGTACGGTCTGCGGGTTCAGACATCCACTGGGAGTCTTGGACATATCCCTGTTGATAAGGACAACTACTGTACTAGTTTTTTAATCCCTTGCTCATGGATTTGTAGCATCTATAGATATCTAAAAAAATTATATAGTTTTCTAAAGTCTATAAATGTAATTACTGAATAATCTCTGTGATTTATATAATCTGACAGACTTTCAACAGATATGCAAGACTACGGTTTAATTATTGATGGAGCTGCGCTGTCTTTAATAATGAAACCCAGAGAAGATGGAAGTTCCAGCAACTACAGAGAACTCTTCCTTGAAATTTGCCGGAACTGCAGTGCCGTGCTCTGCTGCCGGATGGCGCCTCTGCAGAAAGCCCAGGTCCACGCTCCTGTCCCTTGTAATTAGCTAGTGCTCGAGGGATATTTAAATATTGAAAACCATTAATTAATTAACATAACCACCGATTTTTTTTTTTTAATCTAGCAAGGTGCCACCTTTTTAAAATAAAAGCAAAATAATAGAAATTTAAAACTTGGATCTTATTTTGCTTGTGATTAGTTAAGAGTTGACTGAATCAAATGGATGACCCTTTTGGTGCAAAGACCAGAAGAGAGATTGCCATCTGACTTCTCTTGTAAAAATAAAACCGTATGACAAAAGTATAATCATTTATAGGAATCTATACTAAAGATGAAAGAGGTAGCAAGTAGCATTATTGAGCACCTACTGTCTACCAGTTACAGATATAGATACGAACCCATTTAACCTTCAGAATAACCCTGTTAGATGATGGACATTATGCTAATTTTACAAATGAAGTAACTAAGATGTAAAAAGTTGGGACAACTTGTTTAACAGGATACATTTGGAAAATGAGTCAGAATTTGGCTTCTAGTGTGTCAGATCCCAAATTCATATTGTACCCACTGTACCACGTTCTTTTGGAAACAGAAGTATTTTTTAAAACATTTTTTAAAGCGTTCTGGAGTACATATGTAAACATTGGTATCTTTCTGATATCAGTAAACCTACATTTCCAACTTTGTTAAACCACATTCTAGATACACTAGACCAATTTCTCATGAATTGTTCATGAAAGAAATCCATAACTTCTCAGACTAACCCAGTGGTTAAGGTAAAATACTGAACACCATGTGCAAAGAGGTCATTGTTAGCATCATTGCACGTATGCTACACTAATCTGTTAAGTGACATTGCCACTAAAAATATAGGTTCTCATCTGGGTAATTCTTAGGAAAGACAAGCTGAGACTCAAAACTTTATATACATTCTATCCAAGATAAAAATGATTTGATTCCCTGCCCTTCCTCTTTGTGTTTGATTCTATACAAACCTTATATAATTATGCCCAGAATGGCAATTTAAGGATTTTATGTTTGATCTTCATGTTCTTCATGGTACTTAAATTTTTAAGTTTTTAACTGAGTTTAGCAAACTTTTATACAAATTAATTTGTGTTTCAGTCTCTCATTTTGAATAGAGAAGGCAAGCCACACATTTTTTCTCACCTTTTCAGCCTTATATTTTGAACCATTATACTTAGACACATAAGTGGGGAAAAAAATATTATAAAGAAATAGACTAAATATTTGGAAATTATTAATTACACTGAATTGTCAGATTTGATTTTGCACACATGACAAATTTAAAAATTAAAATAGCACTAAGAACAGCTTATTTTAAAAAGTAGATGCTTGATACCAAATAGTTTGGGAAAGCAATATCTTCTCATAGAATACAACGTTCAGGTTTTTTCCTATATATTTAAATATATTTCCCCTATATGATTAAATATGTCAGTATAGCAGTAACTGAAAACTACTTTGTATATTTCATGTGTCAATCTTCAGTTTGCTTAACAGCCTTTTTCCACTTATCTCATTGTAATCATACCTTACCTACTCTTGCTTTATTTTATTTTGTTTTCAGTACGAAAAAGATGTTATCTATCCTATGTAAAGAATGAATGTAGTAAATTCACTCTAAGCAAGTAATTTATTTTTCTTAACTTTACTCTTTTTTTTTTATTTCTGCCTTGTTAATGTATAACCTGAGCAAAAATAAAACAGAGGAGATAAATTCTCCATTTATTACTTTTCCAGATTGTTAAATTAATCAAACTTTCAAAAGAGCACCCAATTACGTTAGCAATTGGTGATGGTGCAAATGACGTCAGCATGATTCTGGAAGCCCATGTGGGCATAGGTAAGCCTCTTCTTTTTTGGTTGCCTGAATGTTTTTTTAACCAAGATTTATTACTTTAGCTAGAGAAGAAGGTGATACAGCCATAGGCAAGATCATAAAATTTAGGTGGCACATTTAGGACACCATCTGTGATTTAGTATATTCATGACTGAGAGATCTCACAGTAATGGTTTGATCTAACCTTATTTTGCTTCTTCCTGTTTTCACTTGAGTGGTGTCGGCAAAGGGTGTACTCAGCACATTTATTCCCATCTTATAGGTGTCATTGGAAAGGAAGGTCGTCAGGCTGCAAGGAACAGTGACTATGCAATACCGAAATTTAAGCATTTAAAGAAGATGCTACTTGTTCATGGGCATTTTTATTACATTAGGATATCCGAGCTTGTGCAATACTTCTTTTATAAGGTAGGAACATTTCCTTGCTCCTCTCACTGTTTCAGTGGCATATAATGTACATGATAAGTGACACATTTGACAGATGCCTCAATGCTAGAAAAGGTAACTTATGTAAAAATAGAAGTAACTATCAGCAAGGAAGGGGTTAATCCTAGCACTTCACTCATATTCACACAATTTAATGTGGAACCAATAAGAAGATATCAGTTGTAAAATGAAGAGGAAGGGGCGTTCTTTTATAATTTCTTGAAATAATTCTTATTCATTATGCAAATTGATTCTTTCCTGTTTATAGTGACATCTACATTGTCTCCTCATTTCTCTTTAACAAATTTCCTTTTATGTTGTCTGTTTTCAGAGTGACCAGAACATGGTCCCATACACACTGTAGGTACCATTAGAATAAGAGAAGAATTTTTAAGCCCATCCTCTGCTCTTCTGAGAATGTAGGACAGTTTTGGGTCACTTTCCTCAGACAGAGTGGTGTCACATGGACAATCTCTTAGGAGATTAGATGCCTTCTACAGTGTGCCCTTGAACTAACAGGCATGTGATTTGTCTTTCAGAATGTCTGCTTCATTTTCCCTCAGTTTTTATACCAGTTCTTCTGTGGGTTTTCACAACAGGTGAGTCCTGGTGTCAGAAGTCAGAAGCTCTCCTGAGTCTTATGGCCTTGCAGTAGGGGGAGAGTAGACTGCATGCGGGGAGAGCAGGCCGGGACGGTGAGGGAGGCCCAAGTGCCCTCCACCTTGCTGCCCTCAGCAACCCTGTCAGCAGGCAGGGTGAAGGAGAGACGTGGAGGGGCCCGCGTCTGCTGACTGCAGGCTCTCTCTAGCAGTCCAGCGAGTGATGTGCCCAGAACTTGCCTCCCCTGATCTGGCCCAGGGGAACTGTATAGGGCTTTCTGACCCTAATTGAGAAAGGACTGAACCTAAATCTGAGATCCTTGCCTGGGTGTCTCACCACTCACTGGCTTCTGACACATTCAAGTGTGCCGAGTAGGGCAGTGCAGGCCATCTGACTGGAGAGGAGAGAAGGGGCCCCTCAGGGTACCCTTTTCCATCATTCTCTTGATTTCCTGTCCTGCTCAAAGGGACTGTGAGCGACTGCTTTCAACCAAAGGGGTTGGGACTGGGGAAAATTAAAGCTTGAAGATGGCAATCAAAATTGCAAACTTTTATGCAACATTTTTTGTTGCAAGTTTGCGGTGGCCTAATGGGGTGTGTCACAGTCAGACCTCTCAGCCTTGATTTTAATCCTGTCTAGTTGACATCATGAAGCTTTGAAAATTGTTCTGGTCCTTCTAAATCTGTAGAAAGATGCCTTTGTATACATTTTAGAATGCTCAGATTTATCGGTCTTTGCAAATTAAAATATATACGTGTTTAACAAAACATCAAAAAAGTTTATCAGGATGCATGGGTGTTGTTTTCAGTTGATTTTTTTTTCCTTCCTGCAGACTCTGTACGACACCGCCTACCTGACACTGTACAACATCAGTTTCACTTCCCTCCCGATTCTCTTGTACAGCCTGATGGAGCAGCACGTCAGCATAGACACGCTCAAGAGGGACCCTTCCCTCTACAGGTACCAAGCCTCAGAAACACACTTGCTTTAGAGCTTGGAGAATAATGAGATAGCCATAGATTTGAATAAATCCCTCATGGAATTATTTAAAAACCAGAAATATTCAGTGTCAGCTGATTCACTTGCTTTTACCACGTTCTTTAAGCAAGAAGCAATGTAATTTAAGTGAGTATACTTTAAATTTAGATTGAAGGTTTATGTTGCATTCGAATATTAATATTTTACCATGCTTCCTGATAATTATGAAAAGATTAGGGATAAGAATTTCTATCCCCTTGTGACCCCCATAGATTTATGGCCTTTATTATCCTTTAAAAACCAAATATGTTCTATTCAGTGGGGGGGGGGGAGGAGGGGTGAGATAAATTAACAGCTCTGATTTCAGTGTATTCTCTGCTCAAAAGTACTTTTTAAGAAAACAAGATGTTTTCTGCTATTCAGAACTACATTCCAGGATCAGTGGAAGATTCAGTGTGTTACTGGTGTGTGTGTGTGTGTGTGTGTGTGTGTGTGTGTGTCTTTTTAAATTAAACTTATTTCAGAAAATTTTAGATCCACATGTAGTTGTAAGAAAGAATACAAAGAGAGTCTGTAAAACTGGATCACCCGGGTAAGATGGGTGGATGGTGTCGATATCAGTACCCAGGTTGTGATACTGTCCTACAGTTTTGTTGAATTTTTTAAAGATTTTTAAATTTTATTTTATTATTAGTTTCAAGTATACAGTACATTGGTTAGACATTTATATAGTTTATGAAACGATCCCCCCAATTACTCTATCTTCCCTCTGGCTCTACACCTAGCCATTACAGTACTTCTGACTGCATTCCTGAGGCCGCGCTCCCCATTCCATTGTAGAATATTTTGTCAGACGATATCACTGGGGGAAACCGGATTAAGGCTCACAGAGTCTGTCCAGTGACTTAGAGGCCCCTACTGGACAAGAATGGTCACTGCAGAGCACAGCAGACATGGCCAGATCACCCAGTGAGGCCGGTTTTAATGGAGTGCAATCACTGTGTTCTCATTTTTTCTTTATACAGAGATATCGCCAAGAACGCTCTACTCCGCTGGCGAGTGTTCATTTACTGGACATTCTTAGGAGTATTTGACGCTCTGGTGTTTTTCTTTGGTGCTTACTTCATGTTTGAAAATACAACAGTGACCAGCAATGGACAGGTTAGTATGGAACTAGATTTTATTGACTTGGCTACTTGAGAATAAACCTCAAATCATGTACGATCATTGGTCAGTGCAGTCATTCAGCACAGCCTGTGGGGACTCCTGATATTTGGGTACCTAGCTACCAAATCGCTTTGAAGCACTCAGTACATCAGTAAATGCCCTGCTCTGCGTAGCTCCGCTGACTATAAGAAATATACTTCCTGAGAGTTTTCAGATTTTATTTTTGTAACTTATATTTCACCAATAGCTATTTATCTAGTGGTTCAGTTAGATCATCCCGGTATGTCTTATTTAATATGGGAATTAATTTTGTATTTAACACATTTTAGCATTTTTTCACATGCACTTAAGTATTCGTTTCCTTTGCGATGAGTAGATTGATAGTTTCTAATAGACATCAGCTCTCTGGTTGTTTGCATAATTTCTAGGGTTTGTTTTATTTGTATCTGCTTTTTTTCTTTTTGCAACTTGCTTTCCTTCCCACTCTCAGATAATGACTACCAACACACACATGGTAAGACAATTGTGGGTGTGTC
The DNA here is from genome assembly GCF_902729225.1 of Pteropus medius. Classification (NCBI taxonomy): domain Eukaryota; kingdom Metazoa; phylum Chordata; class Mammalia; order Chiroptera; family Pteropodidae; genus Pteropus; species Pteropus medius. Next base: position 1,077,884 of record NW_024347855.1, on the reverse strand, counting down.
CTCTCTATGTTTTTGAAGTGCATTCTAAATAAAATATTTCTTGAAAATATTTTCAAATGTGACTTCCTCTGTGTGCTTTGTCAGTAGAAATACTGTTAGCTGCCACTACCTTCTCCTTCCTGTAGAATTAAAGTTGTATTAGAGAAGTCTGTGTACATTTGATCATTTGTACTTGGTGTTTTCTCTCTGAATTTCTGTGTCAGGATTGCCAGTTAAGTCAGTAATTTTTTTTAAATTGACTTGTTTGAACTGCCCTTTACCTTAAATAAGAGGCAATGTACATAGGCATGTGAGGCCTACTGGGGACATTGCTTTGAATATGGCAAACCTGTGCAACCTGGGAGAATTGTGAAAGACATGGAGTATACTTCGGAATTGTTCTCTACTTAAATGTCACAGTTTTTAACCTGGCCATAAATAAACACTACTGTTGATATAAAAGAAAGATAACTTATGACTAGAAGTATATTTCATTTCCTATTTGACAGAACACTTCTTTTCCCCATTTTTTTTTTCCTTTGTGTTTATCCCTTCAAAAAGCTGGAATGAAGTGGGAAAGTCTTGCTACAAGTCCTGTGCTGTTTGTTTATCCAAATTTATTTGTTTCTTATTTCTCATTATTAAAAGGTGCTGTTATCTTTCATTATAACTAAAATTAATTTTCACTAAATCGATCTCGAGAATTTTTAAAAATCTTATTTCATTCTTTTACAAACTACATTTTTCTAGAATTTATTCTTTGTCTACACTTATTTTAATTAAATAATTTCTGGATGCCACCAGGCCATAAATGTAGTTAAATAGAGCTATCTTATCATTCTTATATTTCTTTTGTAAGATTTCCTAGCCTACGGCCATGCCGCCCTGAACATGCCCAATCTCGTCTGATCTTGGAAGCTAATAAGCAGGGTCGGGCCTGGTTAGTACTTGGATGGGAGACCACTTAAGAAGTCCAGGTGCTGTAGGTGTTAAAAAAAAAAAAGATTTCCTTAACAGGTCAGGCTTTAAGTAAGCATCTTGCGTGTATCTTAAAAAGAACTAAGATTTTATGTCCTGAGGACTAAAATTCCAGGATCGTGACAATACTGAAATTGGTGCCATTCATCTGGCACTTCGTTTGCAGTTTACTGTCACAAATCTTCCCTCACTGCAATCGCCCTTTCAGTTGGACATTTTCATGGTGTTAAGTCAAGGAATCTGAAGTTCAGACAGATTAAAGAATTTGTACAAGGTCAGGTAATTAGAACTCATATCTGGGATGTTTGAAAATTTTATGGTATTTATTTTATTCCATGCTCATTCTTAATTGTTTTAATCTCAGTATTACATAATAAAATAATGAGTACTTCTCAAGAAGTACCATTAAAAGATTGCTTAAGTGGGGAAAAGGATACACATAAAAAGGCATGCTTGACTAGGTCACCCGGAAATGGGAGTGCCGGTTGATTGGCACGGTGTGGCTTTGGAGTGCAGACCTGTAGTGAAGCCTTCCCAATGCCATGCTTGGGCCACGTCTCCTCCTCCTTCTCAAATCCCTGCAGCCCTGATGTGTCTCCAACCAAATGTCTACCCAGCCACTCCTCATGCTGCTGTGGGTATAGTGGCATTTTGAAACCCTTCATATGATCCAAGGATTTACCAATTCCTTGTTTATCTCCTATTCCCTGTTTCCTTAAGGGTGTCCTGAGTCTCCACAGAACCCAAATACTAATTTCTAGGATGATGCTTTCCTGCGATGCTTTTATGCCTTCCACAATTACTACTTGCATGCCTTTGCTCATCTGTTATTGGACAAAACTATTCATTAGAATTGGAAACAGTGACAGAAAAAAACCAAGACAGAGAAAATACAAATTGGCCTGCACTACTCCAGCTAAGAAAAACCCAGTGGGTGCCTTTTTGCTCATTGGCCAAGAGTTTTGAGAGCCCTCACTCTGCTTGCTGGCCTGTCATGACAAACGTTCAACACACATAATGTACATCTTGTCATATGAAAAGCTTCTGAGACACATGGCGATATTATGAACCAGCCCATGGGACAGTTGGTGCCAAATAAGATATTTAATGTGAGATGTTTGTCTATAGTTATGCACTTGAGAGATGAAATTTGCTCCATTCGCTAACACTCTATAGAAGTTAAATAATCTAAAGACTTAGAGTTGTAAGAGCAGGATGAATAATGCTCATAGCATCCCTAATTATGAGTGACAAGTCTGTGAGGGATAGTGTGGACAATGTCATCCCGTATCATTAGGAGGACAGTTGCTCCAGGAGATTGGGATGACTCAAGGCCATTCCATAGCAGTGTCTGGTATTCAGACTCTACATCCTCAATTGTGCCTTTGCATGTTCAGAAAGAGCCTCTCTCATTCTGGCTTGGTGATTCTTAAATTCTTGTTCGGGGGATAAAAGCGTTATATCACTTACAAAATTAAAAATGGTATCATGGACCAGTTCTGCAGTAATTCAGATAAACCTACAAAATACGAGTAAATAAGGGGTGGACCCAACAACTGATGATACCCTTGGTTCTAAGGTAGTAGGCAGTTTGGAAATCACATGCTCTTCACTTTCTGATTGTGTGCCTTCCAAATGAGAACGCATCTTCTTGGTGAGACAATTTAGATGCCCTGTTCTGTTGATGGTCCGTATGTGAGGACTACTTTTTTTTAAAGACCTAAATCATTCTATGGGATTGTTTATAGATCACATGTAGTATTGAGGAATAACAGAATCATTGATAACTTTTGAAAAAAGAGAAATTCACTTATGGAGCATTTTCTGCACAGACATCATAAGCCATAATTATTTCTCAAATAAGAATACTAAGATGATAATTATCATTGTTGAACAGCAGGCTATTCCTAGATGAACACCTGAAAGTTTGGAGCATGTTATAATAGAAGGGAAGCAAACGTCTCAATAGCCGAAATAGGAGCAGTGGCCAGTGTGGCAAGAGCAAATTATGCCAGTGGACTTGGTGGGAGTATGGAACCAACACATGAAGGGAATGTAGTAGGTGTTTCTTGTGACCGTGATTTTGAGACAATGCAAGTCATATTTGTCACTGAATATTTTTACACATAAAAATCAAATTGGCCTGAATCTTAGTGCTCTAATAACCAGAAAAATTTCCTGCAAAATATTCATCCTCAGAAGAGAGAGGGAGAAGCGTGAGGACAAAGGATTGAACTTAGATCTGGTGGAGCACCAGGCTCCAGAGACATTCTACCAAATTCTGATGATCATCCGAATGAGGATGTAAAGTTAGTGACATTCTCATTGGAGAGAGTGTTGGGTTAGGAAATCAGACACAGGGCTTCACTGAGGAATGACGTCACTTAGAAGAAAGATGGTCCCTCTGAGAAAGGGGATTAGTGTCCCAGTGAACCATCCCACCTCCCACTCCCAAAATCCATATAAATAATGGCAAACAATTTTAATAATAATTTGACTATTAACAATTAGCCTGAGGGCTTCCTAAAAACGAATTTAAAAATTAAGGGGAACTTAGAGCTGGTACCATATTTGTCTGCCCCAGTGAGCCAGAAATAGGTTGCGGGAGTGGGAGAGAGGGTGGTAGTAAAGCTAGTGCAGATTCATCAGCACTGCCCAAGGTTCTGACCAAAATTCTCAGTTCTGGGTTCAAGATAGTTGTGCTTTATTGCCATTCACCTGTAAAAATTACAGCTGAGCCCTTGTGTTTTACTGGATTAGGCACTGGGACTAGGCCTGATCTGTGATCTCAGGTCTACCATAACCCACCAAATCTGTGGAAACTCAGCAGTGCCCTTGGGGAAGCCCTGCTACCCTTAGGGAGAGAAAGAAACAGAGAAGCCACTCAAAGGACTGAAAGTTTGTCCCTGATTTGCGATGCCGCCACTCTGCTATGCATACTCCATTTTCACATTTTGCCGTTATCTAACACTTTTTAAAACGATTTCCACATTTCCTGCCAGGCAAGGGTGGCAAACACGCGGGCCCGGAGTGTGAGGGAGTGGAGAGCTGGGCGAGGTGGAGCCTTCCACCTAGGTTCCTCTGACGGTGCCCACTTGGGACTCAAAGCTGCCCCTCACCTCACCACAAATTCACCCTTCACTTTAGGCTAAAAACATCAGCTTCCAACGAAAAACAAAACAATCTCTTTGTTTTCCAACACTCTGCGGGCCAGGAATTTTTGTGAGCTGCTGCCAAACTACAACCAAATTCGGAAAATTTTCCTGCCCCAAAAGTTAAGCATTGAAGGGAGAACACTTTTTTTGAGACTTTCCCAACCTGACCACCGTTGCCATTTGGGGCCAGAGAGTTCTTGGTTGTGGAGTTGCCCTGTGCAATTAGCAGCCCCCTGGCCTCTGCCTGCTATATGCCAATAACACCTCTCTTCCTGTTGTGACAACCGAAAATGTCTCCAAACGTTATAAGTGTCCCCTGGGGACAGAATCACCACCACCACCCCACCCTCCACCCCCATGCCCTGTTGAGAGCCACTGGTATATGTGGATCTGCATGATGAAAGCCCTGTTTTGATCATGATGATGAAGTAAAGAATAAAGTGAAAAAGAGATGCTGATTGGGGTTTTTTAAAAGTCTGTGTTTACTACAGAGTCCTAACATAGTTTTTCTTCTAGAATTCCACCAGTAGTTCTTACCTCTCTAAATATAGCACAAGACGGGTAGCCTACACATTCACCAAAACTGAGTTATGTGTAGGCATGTTTCTTTGATTAAAAATTAATTATGAAGGAAAGCCATTTGTATTTCAGGTCTTTAATTCTTTGTGAAATAAAGCCTTGTTTTCTTTTAGAAAGATGTACAGGAATGTTTTCTGAGAGGCATGGTTCACAGAATCTGAAAAACCAGAATAGGTCAATTCTTAGTGTAGAAATCTTGAAGAAATTTAGTCTTATAGAATAAAATCTTCTACAGACTGATATTTTTTCCCGTAAGAGAAAAAAGTCTCAAGTAGTAGGTGTTTTATTTTGCCTGTGTCTTTGTCTGTAATAGAAAAATGTGTTGTTTTCATGATTCCACTCGTGTGCTTCCACCACTGGCGGTTCTCCTGCATCCTGCCCGAGCCCTCTGGGCTGCCCCGAAGCCGTGCCCTGTGCTCCCGCCTCCCATGGCCTCTTCCGCAGGGCTGTTGACCTGTATGTGGTTCTGACCATCAGACTGGCTGCCGGGGGCCTTCGTGCAGCTCTGTCTTGTCTGTCTTCGTTTCTCCCTTTTCTGTGATTTTTTTCTCAAGGAAAGTCCCACCCAAGATGTCGCCCATACATGATGTGATTCTCGTTGCTACTAGCAAAATGTTCTAGCAGTTACTTTTCTTCCAGAGCAGGCAGATGTTTGAGTTGAGTTCAAAAGAGAACAGACACAAACTCTTCTGAGTTTATTCTTGAACGTGCAGAGGGTGTAGAGCTAAGTAATTGGGTAAATGTCTCTTCTACATAAAACACACACACACACACACACACACACACACACAAAACAGAGTTAGCATCGTGTGTATTGTGATAGCAGCTCTTCGGTATTTTTGCTCTCGGCTTGTGATGTTAGGACTGATGTTTGTTGCGAGTGTCGTGCAGGGTCGATATTATGGGTGACAGGACAGTCAGTGTAGGAAAGCATCTGTTCCCACCACCGATCACTGCCCTGGCCCTGGGGATGGTGCCGAAAAGCCCGGGGGTCTCGAGTGCCTCAGGGTGTTTACTGCTGTCTCCTCTTTGTAGTAACAAGACATAGTCCCTGTATCTTTAGGGTTTGAAGGGTTGGCACACAAGAACAATGAGATGTATTCTCTAACACTCTTGTTTTGAATGCGAAAGGGGAAAAATAACATATTCACAAGAGACTGCTTGGACTGTTTGTCCCCACAGATATTTGGAAACTGGACCTTCGGGACGCTGGTGTTCACTGTGATGGTATTTACTGTCACCCTAAAGGTAAATTCTCTCACACTGATGTTTCTTCTTCCAACCACAGTTAATTCCTGAATGTGTAGGTCTCCCCACCTCTAAATTATAAATACATACCAAATTACAAATCCGCACTTGCACACAGCTCGGGTAAGCTCCTGGGCCCACTCAGGGGTCATCTTCCCGCCATTTAAATGAGCACAAACTCAGCCCACTCGGCAACTCAATATGCAAACTTCCAGAATTACACAGAAGATGGATAAAGAAATGATCTTTTTCTTTATAAGAGGATTCAGATTAGAATTCTTTTAATTGGCAAGCAGCCATTATGTAATCAAAATATACTGTAACTGAAACAAATGAATGTTTTATGAAAAATTCAGCTTTTATTAAAAATCAAATTCTATATGGGATATCACTATGAAAGTCCCCAAAACCTCTCAACTCAAGTCTTAAAAAGTGACACAGAGAAAATCCAAAACTGGTTTCCTTAGTAGTAATGTAGCCAACACCTTAAGCTGTCACCCCCGAGGCCTTCCTTTTGGGAAACACTTCTAGAGCGAGTTTCCCCAGGGTCTGGGTGAGACTTACTAGGAATGTGGTGATTGCGAGGACCGTGACATCACACATTCTTTGTCTCCATTGGAAGAATAACGGTTTATTTTTCCTAAGCAGTTTCACATGGGCATTTTAGCTAAAATTAAGGTGATGGCGGTTTGTTTGTTTGTTTGCTTCATTATTTTCTGGCTTTCTCTCTTAGCTGGCATGGCTCGCACTGATATGCTTAGATAATACCATATTAATTACCTTTTTCTTTCTTTCAGCTGGCGTTAGACACACACTACTGGACTTGGATAAACCATTTTGTTATCTGGGGGTCACTGCTATTTTACATCGTCTTTTCCCTCCTCTGGGGAGGAATTATCTGGTATGAATTTGATAAATATTATGTAATCCTTATTACCTTCATATTCCTGCAGTATCTTTCATCATGAGCTCAAAACGCATTTTCTGTACAACTTCATTCCTGTGTGCAAGCATTCACTGAATGCCTGCTGTGTGCAAGGCATTGTGCCAGGGCCTGGGGAACCTCAGGGAGAATGAGGCAAGTGTGGTCCCTGCTCCTTTGACCTCATATTTTCAGTGGGGGAGACAGGCTAGATAACAACTAATCTGGCTGTGACAAGTAAGTCATAGAATGGATGTTATAGCAAGGGACCTATTTCAAATTGAAGGTCAGAGAAGGCTTCTCCAAAAAATAGTTATTATTTAAACTAAAACCTGGGAGGAAATCACCACCATCATCATCATAGGTCACACTTATTAAATCCTTTCTAGAATGAGGCAGGAGCGAAGTATTCAACAGGGTACGTCTCATTTAGTCTTCTCCACAACTGCATTCTCTACACACTACAAATGTTAAGATGGACCTAATGGCCAGCAGAGCCGGCCTTGGCAGGCTGCACATGAAAAAGCCCTGAAGCAGAGCCCTGGCAGGCGGAAGGAAGTCCACGGTGACTGGAGAGTGGCCTAGGTCCAACTGAGGAAGTAAGTAGGGGCAGGCCGCGCTGGGCCTAGAGACCCCGTAGGACCTCAACCCCAGCCTGACAACAGCGGGACGCCATCAAGGACTTTAAACAGGTGGCAGCAGAGCCCGATGGCTCTTTTAGAAAGATCCCTGTGGCGGCTGTGTTGAAAATAACTTGTGAGTGGAAAGCAAACAGGACAACCGGTTTAGAAATTGTTGCGATAAAACTGTCAAGAAGCAATGTTGATTTAACTCAGTCCTGATGAGGGCAAGAAGTGGTTGCATTCAGCATCTGTTATACTATCACAAGCGTGTTTTTGCCCATGCAGTTCCTTCTACTGAGAGTGTCCTTTCCAATTAGACTATCCGGTGGGTGAGCTCTTATTCATCCTTCAAAACATGGCAGCTCATTGCCCTCTTTAATAATGCTTCCCTCAAACCACTTTACAGGCGGGGCAGTTCCACCTCATCCCTTAAGCATTTATTCATTCTCTTGTCACAGCACATACCATACTGTTCTGTACTTCTCCTGTTTACATCTCCGCCTCCCCTGTAAGGCAGGGCTTTTCCTTAGCAGGGCTGGGACTAGGGAGAGGCAAGTGAGGAGGCTCCAGGGGCCACAACCTGGGGGCGAGCACCTCCTTCAACTGGACATGCTGGCTTCGTCCTAGGCCTGGCCAGATATGAGGCCAGAAGCAATGTCCTCTTCATTTTTCATTTCAAATATTGAGCACAACCCCTAGGAAACAGGCAGCCCCTGAAAACAGAGAGAAAGCCTCCCTAATCAATCTTGTCCCCCTGTTGGCAGTTGCTGATACGATCCCAACCTCTCATTCCATTACTGCCCTCTAGTGACCAAAGCCATGCATTACGTGTTCTTTTGAGAACTAGATAAGGTTTGGGTGGGTTTCCAACAACCCTGTCCCAAGCTAAAAATCCCTGAAGTTCTAGTGAATTTTCCAAAGCTATGGCTGTGTAAGAGGAAGATTTCATCCTGAAGACTTCCCGACTAGCCCCTGGGCTTTGGGGTTTAGGAATCGTAAAACCAATTCAAGTTCAGCATCATATCATTAATTGCTGCATCCTTTTCAACTTCTTTCATGGAACCCAATATAGATATTTTCTTTGAATTATAAATTTGCCTGGTAGGTAAGTAATTTCATCCCCTGTATTTTTATAGAGAAATTAAATTTTTTTATGGCATAAACTTTAGGTAGTTAACTAGCTCGGCTTATCAGAACATTTGCATATCTTCATGTTAATAGCCATTGTGATTCTGAGGTATCAAAAACATCACCTATTTAAATCTTTTTAAATCTTTTTTGTTGTTCTGAAACTGAACTTCAGGGACTTATTTTCCCGTTGGGATGACTTCATGGAATTCCTTCCTGCTTTTCCCATTCACAACACCTCAGCATTATAGGGGAAGTTCTACATCCCATTGTTTACACAATGAATTCGAAGCAGGCAGGCTAAACGGCTTGTCCAATGACTATCAGCGCTAAAAGTTAAAACGGCCAGAATAAATGGGTTTTTTATGCTAGTAGAGAAAACAGCAGGATTTCAGTGTTTCTCCTGATGACTCCTGACCTGTCATCGTGTTGTTTTTCTTCTTTCCCTCAACACTCCAGGCCATTCCTCAATTATCAAAGGATGTACTATGTGTTCATAAAGATGTTGTCCAATGGCCCTGCCTGGCTGACCATTATCCTGCTCATCACCGTCAGCCTCCTTCCTGATGTTCTCAAGAAAGTCCTGTGCAGGCAGCTGTGGCCCAGCGCCACAGAGAGAGTCCAGGTACCCAGATGCTTCTAGTAGGGGCATGGTAGCTCCCCAGATTCAGAATGGGAAATAACCATCATAAAGTGTAGTGTAAAGATTTGGGCTGGAAATGTCATCAGTCTAAGCATTACTAAGGAATTTCACGATATGTGATTTTAAACATTAATTTAGGTAAAATTTAAGGTGACCAATGTTTAGACCTGAACAGCTAGTCAGTCTAAATGAGAAAAAGATTAAGAAAGATTATGCCAATGCCAAGACAAATTATTTTGTATAAATCTAAAAGTTTTTTTTAATTAATCATTACTTTGAAGGTAAAATTGCATTATTTTTAGGGATGGTGAATTTGGCTCAAAACTTTAGCATTTATATTGGGAAATTCTGGTAATTAGTAGGGCTACTTATTTTCCACACTCCCATATTGAGGCCAACAAGCTGAATTCTGGATTCAGGTAAGAAATGAGATATGCAAAATGCCCAAACTGGCATAGGACACCAGTAGGTGTTACTCAGAGCTTCCTGAGACCACTCTGGCCCTTCCCAGAGTTCCCAGGGAGGGCACATTCCCTATCCCCTCACCCCTGTGATCTCAGGGAGGAACATGCTCCCCATCCCTTCACCCCTGTGATATCGGGGAGAGCACGCTCTCCATCCCCTCACCCTTGTGATTTTCCCATGGAGGTGGAGAGCCTCCGTAGGGAGAAAGAAGGATCCTGGTGAGAGGGTGGAAGCCACAGCAGGAGCTGTTCCTGCAGGTTGCATGTCTCCCTCCTAGAGCACAGGTGGTGTGCAAGTGACAGTATGGGAGGGAGGGTGTGAAGCAGAAGAGGACAAGTCATACATTCTGGGAGCCGTGGAGAGGCACTCCAGAAAGCTAAGATGGCCCCAGTGGTCTCGATCTCCAAGAGCTGTTGGCCTGCATTAGGGATGGAAAACAGGTAGCCCTCCACTGGGTTTGGAGTGGAAATGGTGCGGGTACTGCATTCGCCCTACTTCCACCAATCCCAACAATTGAACGGGATCCGAGCTGGTGAGCTTTCTCAGAACTCTGGTGCTAATTTAAAATGTTGACGCCAGTGCAACCAGTTCCTAGTGATTCTCTCCTTTCTGCACCTGCCATGTTCGTAAAGTCAGTGCTGACACAAACTCGGGGAGAGATTAGTGAGAGTGTACACATCCAATTTCACTACAAATTGTTTGAAGTTATCAGGGCTTTGAACCTTTCCCTTTGGTGGCAGCAGGAATGGGAGGTGCACACTACCTTCCAGGAAGTGAGAGTCCCTGGACAGAGGGGCCGAGACCATTACGGATGTGGCTCGCGTTGTGCAGTCTCAGCCTGCCACAAGTTTGCGTAGTGCAGCAGCATTGATGTATGTGGGACGTTGTTGGCATGTAACCAGACTCACAGTCTGTTCTCGTTTCTCTTTTCCTTTCCTCATTCCTTTCCATTTTCCAACCTCTTTGTCAAAATAACCACTACCACCTTGTCTAATGATATGCACGGCCTCTCCTGAACCTTCTGGGACTGGCAGACTAAGAACCAGTGCCTTTCTGTTGAGCAGTCCACCATCTTTATGCTTTCTCAGACTTCCAGCAGTCTGAGTTTCTGAAGGAACCAGGTGATGCTTTTCTGTCTTTTTGCATGTTTGGGATTATAGTCACAAGACAACACAGGGCTGACTTTTAATAATCAAGAGCTATCAAACACACACTCTGGGTTTATGTCTCCTATGTTTGTTATAACCACCACCACACCAGGAAATATTGGGATAACTTGTATCTTGAGATGTGGAAAGGACATGTGAGCTGTGTTTTCTATCAATGCCACTAACCAGTGTTTCTCTCTCAGCATCCATTGGAAGTATCACATCCCACCTTCGAGGGGGCAGCTACGTCTTCACTCAGGCCCAGCTGAGAGTGTTGAGCTGTGCCACTTTAAACTTGTGGTTCCTACACACGAAAGTGAAGGTGTGAGTGTGGCAGTTCCTAAGGCACACGTGCCCCTGGGTGACCAAAGTTGCCTCAGTGCCATCTTTCTCTCTGCAGCCCGTAGAGGATGGGTAGCAAGACCTTGTTACTCCGTTCACCTCTGTAAATCCATTCTGTAGACGGGGAAACTGAGGCCTCCACAGTGAAGTATGAGCAGGGCCTTGCAAAAGCGCTTCAGAAAAGAAAAGACTCTGGTGATTCACTTGGACTGTGGACAAAGCTAGGAGAGAGATGTGTTTTGGGTCAAATGTTTTACCAAATTCTTTAAAAATTTTTTCATCTGATTGTTTTTAGGAAATGTTTTCTACTTTGCTTTAAATGGTTGTAGTGGCCTATTTCTCAGCCATATAGAGCCATTTACACAGCATTCCTCCGTGGCAGCTGCCTGAGATCAAAGCTTTTTCATCCAGAGCCAAGACTTCAGGGGCAAAGCATTGTCTAGAGAATATTTTCTATCTGTTTTTCAGTTGTATGTGCATGTACCTAAATACTGCACTTATGTGTGCTTCAAAATTAATGATACTTTGAAAACACATTTGGTATTACTGTTTTACCAATGCAGTTTTTTTAATAGGAAAATGCCTTAAAGCAAGAAAAAGGCTTTTTTTTTTCTTTAAAGAACAGTTCATCTTCTATGCATTTTAAACACTATTTTTTAACTAACAGGATAGTACATTTTTTCAGTTCAAGTAATTATTGACAATCAAAACTTTTCTAATCTGATGCCATCAGAATTTTTTAGAATAAATTACATAACTTTATATTGCTATTTACATGCTTGAACACATTTAGGATGGAATTATTAGGAACACTTTAATAAGTCATAGGACACGCTTATGAAATTGATTCCATCGCGCCAGCTCTGGCCTAAAAATAAACACTCTAATTATTGATGTGGTTTATTAAGAGTTGATTTGCTTCTGAACCTTTGCAGAAGCCATACTCTTGCTGCTTGGAGAAGGTTGTCACTGAGCATTCTATGGGATCCCCAGTCACATGGGGCGTGACCCACAGGTACCCCCACACCCACACCTTCACACAGAGCCCCTGTAGCCAGCATGTCCCTGGCACGCACGAGGCGAACGCTCATGTTGCCATAAAACTACCTGGACTTTTGCAAAACTTTGGAGGAATGAACATTGACCTAGTCCTGATGTGAAAATACTGTACTTCAAATGGATGGGTTTTTTTCTTTTAATCTATTCTACTAAAAAGCAAAACATCACAGGCACCAGCATATATATATATATATATATGTGTGTGTGTGTGTGTATATATATGCATATATATATCCCTGTAATAATTTTTATATATAATTGAATTATATATAATTCCATCCTTGCAAAGGGCAACAATGCCACCTCTTGTGTAGCTCATCCTCCTCCTCCCCAGAAGACATTCTGCAACTCAGACCTTGAGGTTCTTCACCTTTTAAAATCCTTTCTTCCTTTTACTGAGAAACTAATGATGGTTTGACTGGAAAATCCTAGTGTTCCGACGCCCAGCGCCGTTGACGTGCAGCGCCGAGGCACCTTGAATCATTAGGATGCTAGTCTTGGACGGGACTTCTGTTTAATTAGAGACAGAGCTGAAGGACAGGGACGGGGACAGAGGAACAGGGACAGGGCCGAGGGAGAAGGAGAAACAGAAGGAAAGGGAGGGATAAAGAGACAGAGGGACGAGGACGGGCAGGCACACTGTACCTTCTTGGTGTTCTTGGGGTGGGGTGTAGGCAGCTGTCTAGTAAATTGGCACTCAAAAAGCTTTCAGGTGAGTGTGGCAGGATTTTTGGCTTCAGGGTTCTGGAAGCACTTCCTGTGCTCCTGGCAGAGTCTGGCCTTTGCTGCACTGGGAGCAGGCTGGTCAGGCGGCCCTTCCAGCTGAGACCCTGCTCTCGTGCCTGGCCCTTCCTCTGGGCATCGGCTTCATCCCTCGTTCTTTTTCATGTGAAGGGCACTGTTAGGAAGATCATTTCCTTCCCCCAGCAGAGCCTCTGGGAGGTGCCCACACTGAGAGGCCTGTGCCCCTCCTGCTGCCCCGAGTTTAGCACAGACTTCCATGTCAATCTGACATGCCTTTTGCACTCAGAGGGGCCTGGTGAGTGGCCCTCATGGGCACTGGCCCCCACATTCCCGGTGCACGGCTGGATTTTGCCCTTGGCTGTCCGGGAGAGCTCTCTCGGTTACTGATGTGGCAGCCATCTCAGTGTTTTTCCTCGCCTTACAGAAGAGCTCGAAACTCAAAACAGCGGTCGATGCCGCGCCGAGCACGGACAGGCCACTTCTGAAGGACTTCTTGCCGGGGCCGAGACGTGATTAGCCCACGGATAGGTAACAGCGTCCACCATGCCACCTGGCAGGCTTTCTGGGTGTGCTGTGATCCTTTCAAACTGTTCGTTTTTCCTCCAAAGTTTTGCTGTGCTGTGCTATTTTTAATAACAGAGATTCATTTTAAAACACACACACACTTTTTTTATGCACACATGTATATTTCTGTCCCAGGTAAGTGACCTGCCTGAGAGTGCCTGGACTGCATACGGTCGAGTATTGTACATACACACATGCACAGGTGTGGATGTGCGCAACCCCCTACATATATATGCCATGGTGAACATGGTTCCACGTGCACTTCTGTGGTGTCCTCGCCTGGTGTGTTCGGTGTTCAGTGTGCCAGAACGAATCTCATTCCTCATCCTTGGTGGTGGAAATAGCTTCTCCTAAAAGGTGTATCAGGAAAGACTGTATTTGGAAATAAAAAATGGAACATCGTGTGGTTTGGAGTGAACACTAGCCCAGGCAAATGTCTGGTACAGAGGCATTGTTGTCCATCAGCTGAAAAACAGGGAGAGGAAACGCAACCACATTCACAAAGCCTTCCGAGCTAGAGTGCTCAGGTTTGGCAAGCACGCCCATCTTCTCTGTGTCAAAGCAGGAATGCTTGGAGTGGTTATTTCTCCTCTGTGACTCCCCTTCATTCCCTCCCTGCCCATTAAATTCAACAATGTCGAGGACATGTCACCAGTCTCCTTGGGCTGTTAATAAGAAACCACACAGGCTGCATTTGTCTGTGCGAATAGAGATAAGCGTGGGCTGGAGACAGCAAGCCGGCCAGTCAGTATGATGTGGACCCTGGTGTCTGGAGGGATGGTTTAGTGCTCTCGTGTTAAGGAATCAAATTTAGTCTCTGGCACCTTTGCATATTTATGAACATTGTCTTTACCTGATGATGGAAACAGGGGGAGACATTCTTAGGCAGAGCACAGTTGACACTTTGCCTCTGTGTCATGGTTCAGATGGGATGGACATCATCCGACCGATGTCCCGCAGTGGGAGTCCATGACTAAGGCAGTGACGGCAGTGGTTGCATCAGATCGGTGTTAATGCGATTCTCATGGAGGGTCCTGGGACTGACTGTCTCTTCTGTTCTCTGACAGAGCATGTGCACACGGAGTCAGGAGCACCTCTCAAAAGTCAGCTGTCTTGCCTCTCTGCACAGCCCCAGCCTCTTGGCCATGCGGCCAAGCTTCTGCTCTAAACAGATGACATTACCGTGCCCAGAGAGCAAGGAGTGCTCGGTCCTCCCTCCCATAGTCGGTGTCTCAAACAACCATCGCCATCCCAGTTGGAGACCCTACTGCCATGGGCCCTGTGGGGAGACACCTGGCGAACAGATCACCACCAGTTTAAGCCTTTAAGAACCACACCTCGAGTGTGTGTGTTGTGCACATGTGTGCTTTTCCTCTGCCCCCGAAGGAGGAGGAAGGGGCAACAGGACCTTCCTGGCAGTTGATCGAGCACTTTGTTGTCATTTCTTGCAAGTCTGGTAGCCTCGTGCATTGAGTTGGACGTGCACAGGGTCTGGTGCATTCGACTGTGCAGAGAGGCTCTGTGTCTGCGCCCTCCGTCATCTCCGCCACATGCATCGCCTGAGGGGGACCTCTGCTTGGAGATTGGCAGTCCAGCTTCAAGCGGGAGGCAGTCACACCCACCAACCGCCATTTAAGCACAGATGTGACTCGCCCTCACCGTGGGACAGATGGGTCGGGGCTCTGCGCTTTCTCCAGAGCCCTCTGATATTTCTGCTTTTGGCACAGACACTCAAATAACCATGTATCCATTCCCTGTTAGAGTTGCAGACCATGCTGTTGCTTTTGTTCAGAACCCTCCACATACTGAAGCTGATTTTTAGGCTTGTGCCTGATTCAAAGTTCATTTCTCTGAGGGAGACGTTACCCCTGTATGTTTTGCGGTATCTTTGAGTGTTTTCTTGTCTCCTCTTTTCCTGTCTCCTAACTGCCTCTGTGGAGGGGGCGGGGGGCGGGGGGAAGAGTATTCACATGGGAGGAATAGGTAGGTAATAGTGTTCATTTAACCTTTCCTAGTACAAGTTTTGAGATATTTATCTTCACACTCCCAAGGATAAAGCTTTTCAGTTTACTATTGTTGGGAAATGTTTATTTCATTGGTCTTAGGGGAAGGGTGATAGTTTGGGGTATGCAGAACAGATATCTGGCTGTGATGGTCAGACCTCCTTTCAACATCCTCATCTAGAGGTGGCCTCTAGGGGCGGTGTTCATCTTCCAAAATCTATTTCAGGCCAACAAGTGTCTGACAGCGAGATGGCCTGTGAGTTTTAAAAAGCAATATCGCCATCCCAGACTGCTGCTGCCCACATAACTCTGACCAAACCTTGCACTGAGGTTTCTGTTAGATCTCTGCTTTGTCTTAGCGTGCTGTCCAGTGTTCTCTTTGGGATGGGTAAACCATCAGAAGGCTGCTGTACTGTAAAGTTCCTGTTACTTTTCTGTACTGGTATTTATATTTCTAGATATAACCTATTTGACATAGCCTTAATGGTCCGTGAAGAAGACATTTCAGTTTGAGATTCAAACTTCAGATGTTAAAACAGATGCCTTTTTAGAAAAGTGTCACCCAGAAGCTAAACGAAAAGCAGGTACCTTGTCCACTGCCAGATTTCATGCTGTGGAATTTGGGGACATTAGTAAGTGAACACAGAGTCTACTTCAGAGATGCTTGATGTTAGATACTTTTGGAAGTTCAAATTTCACAATTTGATTGTATAATGTTTCACCTGAAATATTTAGTTGAAGTAGGGGGTGAATTAACACCAAGAACAATAAACACAAAGTAGTTGGGATAAATTAAGGTGAAATATAAACACCATACCAAAGACTAAGATAATGAATGTTTGGGTCAGAGTAAGACCGAGAATGAGGAGGGTGCCATTTCCGTCCTGAGCGTCCTCCTTGCCATGCCCTGCAGTCCCCACCCTGTCCTCCTATCACTCATGTCCCCATGTTCTGTATGTGGTGGCAGCCGTTGGCCCTTCTAGTCCATGACAGACCCTGCAAATAATGGTGTGTACCTTTTTACAGCCATTTTTAAGAGCCTAATATGGGTATAAATGTAATTCCTGTAGGGGGGACAGATTATCTGTATGTTTAGTTAACAAATTCTTTGTAACGTATTTTTTTAGAAATCTTAAAATTGCCTTTGCACTGAAGTATTTTCATAGCTATTTATATCTCTTTTATTCATTTATTTGTTAACATATCATATCTAATTTTTAAAGTATGTTTTTAAAGCTTTTATTTTTTAAGTTTATGAAGTTGGCCACTTCAAATTCTGCTGAAAGTTTTGGCTGAATGTTTTAGTGTCTAATGAATTTTCAGGGTTGATTTTATTCTCTATACCTTTCTTTTTTTTTTTTTTTGGTGTTTCTGGTGGCAATGATTAGTTGAAAAGCATATTTAGAGTATGATAATTTGCTATGCTTATTCTTCACAGCAATTTAATCTGCTTTTTGTTTCGTTTTTAATTTCCATCCTTTAGCCTTAAAACAGAAGCTTTTTGCTTGATGGCTCAGTATCTTTTTAACACCTGTATTGACAGTTACCATTTACCTCTGATAATTTAAGTCTCATTGTGAAAGTCACTAAAACTTTACTCACTCCAAAATGATTTTTTTTAATTGTTTGGGAAATGAAGGACTGTGCCTGATAATTTGAAATAGGTAAGGGGCATGAGATTAAAAAAATATAAGGAGGAAGAAAAGAACCCCACTGAAATGACATTTCAGAAAAGTCTCTGATATTCAGATACTCAGGTATTAGTGTGATTTTTCACCTTAGAGTAAGTAGTTAGTATTTACTTGCCTTAAACTTACTTTAAAGCAAGTAATGTCAACTTTAAGCATTTTTCTTAGTTTTGAAAATCTTATTCACAACTGCACATGTTAATAAATTATTAACTCATAATTTCCTATTTTGGTCTGAATATCTGGTTCCTAATCCGCACTCCATTCCAACAGTTAAGTCATCTATAAAGAACGAGTGGTCCTGACCACAATTGCATTCTCTTGCTTTTAGCTCCATGTCCACTCTCGGCCACACATGTGCATGTGTGTCAGCTCTCATGCACACATGCAAGTACACACACGCACACATTCCCTAGGCCCCAAGTATCCCTGCCTCCTTCCTAAGGGGACATTTCAAGGAGCTTCCAAGAAGATAAGGCTCCTTCGACCTCCATGCCTAGTGTCCAGGAAGGATGCCGGAGACTGCAGGGCAGCCCCAGGGTTTGAAACAGAGCAGCTGATGACCCACGCAACAGCGCCCTGGCCTAAGCTCCTCCTTTTCAGGAAGTCCAGCCGCCCCCCAACATACCTCCCCAAAGCTCCACCCTTAGGACAAGTGGCAGAAAGCAGCACCTGGACCTTCCCAACTGTAGCATCCTTATATGCGTCCAGGAGCACAGCGTAGCCCTCCGCCACAGGGCAACTAGGAGAAGAGTTCTCTTGGCAACTCCTACTGGAACCCAAATCGACCCATTCCTGTGCATCTGATGTGATAGGGGGAACGCAGACCAGACAACACCCAGAAGGGCATGGCCCTGCAAGACCTGGTGGTGGCAGTGCCTGGACTAGGGAAGGTGGCCAAAAACAACCAGGTTCTTTAATAACAGGTTTATAGAATTGTAGTTTGGCCTGGTGAGATTTTGTGGCTTTAACAACAAAAATGTCTCACCATACTGTTATAACTATTCTTAAATTGCTGGGCATCAACCAAATGTTCAGTGCAAACTAAAGGAAGTTTTCTGACCCTTTTCTTTAAAGACACTAAGTTCATCTATTTTGCACTGATTAGTAATAACCTAATGCAACCACTTCCACTTTATCTTAAAATTAATATTATTTATTTGACAACGCAATATAACAATTTGATATGCAGTTTCTTGCATTCTACATTTCTTTTGGCAGTTTCCCATTTATAAGTTAAAAACAGGAAAAATGTCTGTTGGAAAATGCTCTTTTTTTTTTTTTTTTTAAGCCAGAGAGTAGGTGGGTGGGAATGAGAATCATTCTGATATTGTGTATAAAAAAAGCTTTAATGAAGATCTGTTGGAAGTATTATTAAAATGTGATCCTACTTTTGCAGAAAAAAAAATCTAAAGGTCAGTTTATATAGCTTTATTTTTTACCTTATCAAAATATACAGAATTTTAATATGCATATATTGTCTCTGACTTAAAATTACATGTGTCTGCATCGCCATTTAAAATGTCCATTGATTATGTAATGTAATAAAAGAGAATCTTTAAAAATGTATTTAACATGAATGGTATCTATAGTTGTCATCATCATGAATACTGGAATTTATTTTTAAATTATTGAATACGGTAGGTGCGTTTAAGATAATAAATCAGCCTCCAGTCATGGTTTAATTGATAATAATTCATTAATTTAACTTGCTTTGAAAAATTAAATTGTGAATTCAACCAAATCTTACATTTCTGTAAAGTTTATTTTGTATGCTGTTTTTAACTTTTATTTCTGTAGATAAAGTATGAGTTAATATTAATTATGTTGGACTTTTCTGTGGATTATATAAGCAGGAGACTTGAATCTGCTTGCAATAAAGAAGAAAAAATGTCTGGTTTAGATTCTTTATAAATAAAAAAATTAGAGAAGTTGGACTTAAATTTCCGCTAATGGAAGCTCCAGGGAAAAACACTCTCAAAGTGTATTTCTGTTTGGGATAAAGTGGAAAACATACTGTGGGAAAATGTGTGGGGTGGGGTGGTTTCTGCCCCCTCGTTGCCCCCGCTGACTCCCTGGGTCCCCCTGCCTGGCTGTGAGTTGAGGGGCCCACACAGAACTGAAAACTCAGTATCAGATTTCTTAACACACTGCACATCCCCAAATCCACTCCTTGATCATCCTGCCAGAGATCCTTACCTGCAGCCACCTTCCTGGGTCTAAGCTTCCCCTTTCCATCTAGATTTTTCTCCCTTCTCTCCACTTGTCCAAACTCCAGGCCCCCAGGCCCTACTAGGCTCTGCTGGTCATACCCAACTCCATCACAATGGAGAGCAAGTGAGTTCTGTGAACCACCACTTCCCACCCAGTTGGATCCTGGGTGCTGCTCAATGCCCGAGAACACCCTTCTGGCTCTAGAGGGCCTAAGGCTTTGCCCCCACCCCTAGCCCTGTACCTCTCTTCCTCTGGTGGCCATATCCCTCCCTGCCCACTGGCTGTTTCCACCCTCTCCAGCTCTTTGTCCAGTCTGAAAATTAACATAAAATTTCCTCCCACCTCCCTCCCCCACCACCAACAAAATCTGATGCTAGGTCCCAGTTCCTGACGCAATTAGGTGGAGCCAGGTTGAGGAGCCTCACAAACATCTCCCCTGGGCCTGGGCCAGAGCTGTCTCCTTGAAAGCTGGCTGTGTTCAGCTCAAGTTTTGCCACCTCAGGGACCATGGTCAGGCCTCAGACTTCACTGTGCACAATTCTAAAATTGGGACTTTTTCTCCAACCCTAGAATGCCATGAAGCAAGCGCACAGCAAGTGCTGAGTAACATGCACAGTGGGTGACCTTTGCTGTCACAGATCAAACCTCAGTAGCCAACATAGAGCTCTACAAAATGCCAGGCCTGCACCAGGAAGTAAATGCCACAGGTGAATCCAGGGTCCAGTGCCGCTGGTGCATTGTTATCGTCCAGTATCCTCACCTGCTTCAGGTGACCTGAACATGTGACCATACTAACCCTGGCAAACTGGGATGAGCCTAGTGAATGCACACTGGCATACGGCTTGGCAGGTGTAAACAGCCAATGCCATCCATATTCCAGCTTGAAAAACACCTATACATTATTAAGTTTCCTCTTTCATGGAAAATCTTGGAAATAGAATTTCTCAATTTCTTTCTTACACTAAGGGGATACCACTAAAATTTTATAATCATATTAACTTCCCCAGGGAAAATGCTAACCTTTGTACATTTTTATTATTCAAAGAGTTTCTAGAATCACTCAGAAACATATAATCAGAGAGCAAATTTCTCACTAAACATTGAGATACATTTATGAGTCTTGATCAAGCCTGACAGAAGCTTGAGAGAAATCCGAGAAACCCATCGTCTATGAATCAGATGAAGAATTTCTTACTTACCAAAGATATCAAACCCCATAATCAGTAGATAGGTGTCATGGCTAAGGCTGGTTGATCTTGCTGCTTGATATCCAGAGGAATTTATCCTCAACACCCACAGCACATTATTCAAGGCACCTTGTCTCTATCCTTACATCATTTTGTTTGCTTTATTGACCCATCAGCAAGATGCGGGGAATCACAAAACCCTAGAAACCTTAGAATGGCCATGCCTTGCACCCTAGGGGCTTGCTGACAGGCACTGTCCTAATGCATTTGTTAAAACTTTAATGAGAAATATGGATTCCTGAATGTATATTATATATTATCTTTTAAAATTAGTTACACAAAGTCATAATTTGAGAAAAATTCACTCATCACTGCTCTTATTTAGTTGTTTTTTATAAAATTCAAAGAAAAGGAAAGAGTTTTAAGATAACTAGGAATAAACATGTCCTCTTGAGAATCTCAGATAGTTTTAATACCTTTAGAATTTTCAAAAGACCTAATATAGTCTCAAAATATAAGTATTAAATATCATAATAAACATGATGCTTTAATTAGCTAAGATTTTGTTTCATTTATGAATAATTATAATTCCTCAATCTTTATAAACTAGTTAAGCAAAAAAATATATGTAATTAGAGGCAAATGAAGGTTAAAATATTGACCAGTGACATTAAAACTGAGAACTTGCTATTACTGTCAGCACTTACAGGTTGTCTTATGACAGCTAAGAGGAGACAACTACTATGTGGAAAGCACACTGTAAAAGAATAATCAGGCAGCCCAGAAATGGCTCCCCTGCTTGGAAATAAATCTGTGTCTTCTACAAGCACTAGCGAGAACAACGACATAAAACAAGCTACCTGCTTGCTCCCTGTACTCGTTTCCTGGGGTGGCTGTAACAAAGCACCATAACCTGCGCGGTTTAAACAACAAGAACTGATTATCTCACAGCCTTAGAGGCAGAAGTTCCAGATCAAGTTGTTGGCAGGTTGGTTCCTTCGGAGAACCTGTCCCAGGCCTCTGCCCCAGCTTCTGATGTAGGTGAAAATCCTTGGCGTTCCTTGACTTGTAGACACATCGCCCATCTGTATCTTCATCTTCACATGGCACTCTCCCACAAATGCATGTCTGTGTCCAAATTCCCCATTTTTATAAGGACACCAGTCATACTGGGTTAGGTGCCCACCTTAATGACCTTATCTGAGTTTAATTGCCTCTGCAAAGACCCTGTCTCCAATAAGGTCACATTCTGAGACACTGGAGGTTAGGATCTCAACATCTCTTTTTGAGGGGACACAACTCAACCTGTAACATTCTGTTTGTGAGGAGCCATTGGGATATTTAGTCCAGCTTTAGGGCAGTCGGGGCGAGCACAGAGGCTGTGCCTGCAGGGTCCGTGTGAGGGCATGAATAGCAGAGCGTGGGTGGGTGTTTAGCTGGCGGCAAGGCTCAGTTACAGTTCAACTCACATCCCCACACCCCAGATGCTTACTCACTCTGACTTCCACCTGGTCCTCCTTGGAGCGCAAGTCCTCCTTGAGACACTGAGCCTGGGAGGGCACCTCGTTGACATACAGACCTGATTGAGAAAGTAGAGTGCTCGTGAAACGGAAAGCTAAAAATTAGAATTCAACCCATCTCTCACGGCTGCACGGTTTCTTCAGAAATCAGTCTTTCTCCTAACGGAGAGAGGTCATCTGTGGTAGGTAGGTAAGCAATCCCTCCCTTTCTCTGCTGTGGCATCAGTGCTGAATTATCAGAGTTATCCTTGTCAGCACCAGAGAGCCCATCTGATACAAGAATGTGTCAGCTGCTGACACATTCCTCAGCTCCCCTTTTAAAAAAGTCTTCCAAAAGTGTCTATATTTGCTCTCTTGCCCGACATCCTCTCTCAGCCCACCCAAATCGGGCTTTTGTTTCCCGCTCCACTGGGACAGCCCCGAGGACCCACCACCACCTGGGGTCCCATCTTATCTTCTTCCTCTGCCTCATCTGTGTTCACAGCCTGATTTGGTACTGGGAGGTAAGCTCCATGAAACTGGACACTATGCTTTGTCCCCTGTGAATGCCCAGTGTCCAGCGTGGAGCCTGGGACCATGTTACCGCCTGAACAAACCCCTGAACAAATGGGGGAGGGCTCAGAGCCCCACCCCATGCGCCTTGCTAAGCCAGCATTCTGGGGGCACAGGGTGGCGCTGGGGCTGTGGGCAGCCAGGCCAGCCCTGGTCATTTGTTTCCAGGAGCAGACTTGCAAGAGTGTTCCCACTGTGGGGCTAAGACCCCCCTAGAAGGAACCATGGGGCAGGAGTTGGCCAGCAGTGCAGCAATTAACCCCAGGCCCCTGGTGCTGTCATTCAGGAGGAACAAGTGAGGGAGGGGTGTCAGCTGCTGTCAGAGTCCGAGGTAGGATTGTGGCCAATTTAGAGGACTAGAGAAGAGGCCAAGGTAACCTTATCCTCCCCCTCTCTTCCCCTGCCAGGCTGAAGCCCTAGGGATGGGGTAAGAGGCGCCCCTTCCTGAAGGGATGGCCCCTCAGGGCACCTCAGCACTCCAGACAACAAGGACCCTTAACTTGCTTCCAGGGTGTCTCAGTTTGTCACCCTGATCCCAGCATGGCAGGGCAGATTCTGAGGCACTAAGGCGCTTCAGGTTTCCTGAAGGGAGGAACAGTATCCTGTCACCTTTTTTCCTTCAGCTCATACAAACAGCAGGGAGGTGTTTACCAGTTAAGGTATTATTACTTCTTTTACTATAGACTACTTTCAGGGGAATGCTTTACATAAAGGATTGACTCTTAAATGGTAAAGTTTGAAACACTTTGTAACTTTAGTTACAAACACTAAGTCAGAGAAGTTGGGAAAAATTTGGAAGGCAGATGAACCTTCTTAAACTGCTTACTGTGTAGGGTGATCAAATGGGGATGACTTTGAAGGACTCCAACCATAAGGGACCACAGATACCCCTTCTCACAACCTTCCACATGCTACTAAATGCAACGTGCTTGCTATAATTTTCTGAGATCGATGTGGAACCTGCAGCAGGCAAACCGCAATTTCCACCTCTCAGGACAGAGCTCAGAACATGCATGTGCCAAGACCCTTAATGTAGGCTCTGAACATGGAGAGATGGCTGGCTCTTCACTGCAAGCATATGATACCCTCATGTGAATTATTCTTTAGGTTTCTGCTCCTCCAGTGCACTTTTTAGAACTCCTTTTGTGATGGTAACTTCCTTATGCCTCACTAGGGGCTTCAGTAGCTGTGAAAGCCACAGAGTCATAAAGGGTAAGTCTGGCCATAACAAGCCAGACACCAGCAGGGCGCTCCTCAGGACAGTGATAAGCTGAGCTGGGCTTTTGTTCCAGGGGAGATTCATTTCTTCTTCAGTTACCTCAACTTTAGAATTAGCTCTAACATCTTCTGACCAGCACAGAAATCTTTGTGTTTTCACTGTGTTGGTGACCATGTCCTAAAGTAGTAAGGGTTTGTAGAGAAGGAAAACGCACGGAGTCTGTTGATTTGTTGGTTCCCAGGGAGCTGCCTGTCAGTTCTCTGCCAGTTTGTGGGGTGTATGACTGAGATGATTATTCAGGACCTTGGGTGAGAATCTTCACATTGTGATAGAATGCATTTCAGTTTCGAATCTATGCTGCTTGTGGGATTTGAGCCTGTAGCCTGCACACAGTCTCCTGATGGGGTCGTGGCTCCGGTCACTGGCCATTTCCCATTTTCTGCATCAGTGGAGCTATCTGTTTGCACATCCTGCAGAGAGCTCCTCCAGGGCCCGCCTCATGGGCTGCCTCTCTTTGGATTTTTATTGCTCAGTTAAATGATATTTGATATAGCCTGTTGGAGAGAGTCTCTGTTACCAGAGGGTCTTTGATGCTGTCATGGGAAATGGGGTGTTGGTCTTTAAAAACACAGGTAAGGAACACCACGTTGGCCCATTCTGACCTTTTTCTCATAGATTCTTCGGGTCATTTTCAGTAACGAGCCCCTCCTCTCTCCTCGGCTCATTCTGTGAGAGAAACTATTGGGCTGAGGGGATCCCCTTCCATTTAATTTTCTGCCCCCCCTCAAATCGCCCCACTTCTTCTCCAACCCAGCGCCGCGCGCGCCTCCCCTTCTCCAGTGAATCCTGCTGGTTCTGTTGGCTCAGGTCACACCCACCGCAGGAGAGCATGGTGCCTGTAGACACAGCAACCCAGGCAGTGAGAGCCTGGGCCAGTCTGCAGAGAAGCCCAGTATGCACATCCGGGCGCCGGGGAGCACGCCCTGATTTCCCACAAGCCCCCAGGAGACGCTGGCAGGCGGGTGGGGCCCGCACTTTGAGGAGGTCGGTCCTGCGGTCCTGTCAGTGCAGGGGCATTCTCCGCTCCAGGTCAGTGTGTGCGCATCCCCTGGGCGGGGCTTAAGCAGCACTGTGACACTTGGAGGTGGTGTATCCTGTACTTAGAGTTGCCTTTTGGGTTTATATTTATTTCCCTCTTGGCAGAAGTCCGTTTTTATTTTATTCAAACGTGCTGCCTATTTTTACCCACTAAATGCAGACATTTTAAAGTTCCAATTAAAATGAAGTTTATGTCTAGGTTAACATTTGCATGTTTTAGTACTTCTGTACCGATTCAGTTTTGTTGTTGTTTTGTTTGTTTTATTTGCTTTGTTTTTAGTTCTAGTCAAGAACTTCTATTTACCTGGAACCTTGGAAGACACAAAAATTAAAAGGCAGGGTCTTTTTTACCTTTTCTTGCAAATGTATTCCAAATTAGGTACTGGAGCAGCCGGCTTCGCGGCATAGGGCCCTGCGCGCTTCTCGCTCAGGGACACTCTGGCATAAATATCGAGGGTGCAGTGAGTTCCTGCCCACCTCCGGCCCTACGACTTGAAAATGGGCAGCGGTGGTCCTAGTTGAAGGCGGAGCCCTGATTTCCCAGTTTTTGACCTATGTGTGGTGGCGATCTGATCCATGCAGG